>NC_088643.1:53700440-53910440 GCF_964019385.1 Sycon ciliatum | reverse complement strand
TTCAGGTCGTCTGGTAAATAATTCCAAACAAGAGCCGATTTACTTGAAAAGGACAGAAAGCCAGACATAGATCTATAGCGATTGATACTCATGTTATGAGTTGTAGAGCCGCGAGTAGTTCGGGTAGACGTACAGATGGGAAAGAGGGACTGCAAGCAAACAGCCGGCTTAATACAGTAACAGTGGAAAATGAATACAAGGAACAAAAATACTGATCGATATTGGAAAGAGGAAACATTGAGGTGGTGAAGAAGTGGCGTGATATTAGCTTGGGGTGATGCGCCACAAGCAACTCGTACAGCGCGCCGGTGGAGTGAGGCTAGCTTGTTTCTATTTTTAGCGGATATAAACGAAAGGTATACAGGGAGAGCATATTCTAGATCAGGCTGAATAACACCGACAACGAAAGTACGGCGGGCAAACAGGTTCATCTGGCGGAAAGATCGACGCAGTACACCGATCTTCCGTGAGGCTTTCCGGACGACATTGTTAATGTGTTGGTCAAAAGATAGCTTATTGTCAACAACGACTCCTAAGCATCTGGTGCTTTCCACTTCCCCTAGCTTAACATTTGACAAGGTGATTTGCAGTTGTTGCCTTTGTTGGTGTTGCTGACTCCCTGTGGCACGTTTGGGATGGATTTGCATGACAACGGTTTTGTCGGTATTTATCTGCATACCAATGGAGCCAAGGTGGTTGTTTAGTATCTCCAGTGCCGATGACAACTTGGCTTCGGAACGCGCCTTCGACGGATCACTAGAGTAGACTGTCTTGTCATCTGCGAACATCAGTAATTTTGAACCCGCTGTCTCCGCAAGCCGGGGAAGGTCCCTCAGGTAGACATTAAAGAGGGTAGGGCCTAAAATACTTCCCTGAGGAACTCCTCGAGACACTGCAAGACTTGAGGACTGGCTGGCTGGCGTGACGACACGCTGAGATCTCCCGGCGAGGTACGACGCAAACCAACGCAGGGCGCTTGCATGAACACCCATGCCATGGAGCGCAATGAGTAACTGTTGATGCTGGACGCGATCAAACGCCTTGCTGAGGTCGACAAAGGCTACACTGGTAGTCTCTCCGCGGTCCTGGGCCAGTTTCCAATCATTTACAGCAAGTGTGAGCAGTTGTGTCGTGGAACGAGCTGGTCGGAACCCAAATTGGTGATCGTGGAGGTGATTTTCGATGGTCAAACTGTCACATACCTGATTTAGAACCAGGCGTTCCAGAGTCTTAGCCAGAATCGACGTGAGTGACACAGGACGATAGTTCGAAGGAGAAGTAGGATCGCCCATACGGGATTTCAATATCGGCGTGACATTAGCCAACTTGAATTGTGTCTTCTATGACACCATAATAGCCTGTTGTTTGTTTTCCCAGCCATAGCTGCTGGCTAACGCCCCATCCTGCTTTGTTTTGCCACTGGTGAAAGCTTTGACTCACTCACTCTGGAACTTGACATATGCCTGTTATTTTTATTCTTTTATCGCATGGCGCGTGATTGTTGCCCGTACTCCAGCGAATCAGCACCTTTCGCGCCGCGGGCAATAATATGCGATATTGCCCGCAAAAAATAGTTTATTTGTCCGCAAAAAATAGTTTATTTCAGTGATCGCGTGACTACCACGACTCTGTAGACTGTACGACTCTACGACGAGTCGCAGTGTAGCATTGAGACGAAGATGGAATATGCATGTTATTATTATTATTCTTTTATTCCACGATGGCGTGACGCCAATAAGGAAGATTGAAAAGTGATAGAACTGATACTGGCCAGAAACAGCTAGATGGAAATTACCCGGAGAGGCAATAAGCAATGGATCATGAAAAACAAGCGAGGTAAACAGCAAGGGTGATCGAAATAGTTTTAAAAATACACTTTCGAGATATCAGAAACCAGGGAGGGGGGGGGGGGGTGCGCAGAGCAGGAACAGGTATTGCTCAAAAGAAGACTGGATGCATTGTTTCGGAAAGAATTCCCAACGATGGTGGGTTGTGATGTCGATAGGGAGTGAATTGTAGAGGGTGAAAGCATTATTGATGGGGTACCTCGGCGTCTGTTTATGTGTGAGTGTTCGATGGAGTACGTTCTTGTCTGTCCAAGGGTGTATGGCTTGTGTTGACGTTGTGGTGCAAGATGTAGTTGTTGCAGGTGTGGTGGGTAGGTTTAGTGGATGTCCCATGCTAGTAGGGCTTGATTAACAAGGAGTCGTGAGCTAAGGGTGGGAAGCATACTCTTAAAAGTGGTAGCGACTTTGCCAATACCGCTCAGATTGGTTACTCGCAACACTGGAGCTCTCGCATTTACCGTAGAATTGACTCCACAGTTCACTCACTCACGACTGCCATCCAGAGCACACGAGTCCATCGAACCTTCGACTCGGCAAGCCTGAAAGAAAGCACCACTCCCTGCTCAATATACAGTGTTTCGGGAATTCACCCCTCATCAGTTGAGCTGGAGTTGTATTGGCTGAGGAAGATTTTGTCTAAAGAGCACCGCTTTTATAGTGTTTTCTAGGCCAAAACACCGCCAGGGATGCAAACTTACAGAGACGCTCCGTTTCCAGCGCGACAAACACCTCACGAACACCAGATAGCAGCGTGAGTCAGTGTCGCTCAAGGATGTATTGAACCAGCGTTGAGGACCCTAGGTCATTCGCAACGCGGTCACCTCCTAGTAGCCCTAGCCCACGTCGGGCACAACAGTGTTGAACAGTACGAATAATTACTGTTAATTCCTAGTCAGCGGTAGCTAAAATAGGAAGTTGGTAGGTCGCGACACTGGACACTTCCTTTGCCTACTCAGCCCACTCACGCTCACCTGATGATGGGTGAATTTCCTGGAACAATTGTGAGCAGGGAGCGGCAGTTTCGTGCAGGTTTGCCATGTGGAAGGTTCGCCCCGCACCAGTGATGCAAGCAACCAATCTTCTTGTGCATACGCTTCGTTAAAATGGACAAAGTCGTCCATACGTATGCCCAGTGCTGCTAGGTGGGCATCATCAGGAAAAAAGGTTACTCTCGCGAGCATATAGGGCAAACAATCATCGATCGCGGGCAGTAACACCAGAACCGACATCAACAACTTTTAATTGACCACAACGATGTACAGAAAATAGTGGCAGAACCCAAACTAATAAACAAGGACAGCGTCAGCGAACGGAGACGGGAATTCAAGATTGCGGATACAACGGACCTGACGAACAATGGGTGATAATGATAATGAGAAGGGCGACATCGTGAGTAGTATGGGGTTCGAGTAATGAATTGAGTGAGCCAGAGAAGGAGAGCGAGCATGTGCGTGAGAGTGAGCATGGGTGTGTGTGTTTAGCAGTGGAAAGTCAGCAGTGTAGAAGCATCTTGCATCTCGTCCCGAATGCCACCTGGTTCTGATTCTTGTTTCTCTGTTCTATGCTGTGCTCGTCATAGTTATCTGTGGCAGCAAGAGTCGAGGGGGGTTATGTACTCTTGGTGGCAGTTGAACGTGTAAGAAGCTGTGTATCAAGGTGGCCATGCCAAATTGTGGTGTATAGAAAGATTATAAAGTAGAGGTTGTAGCGACTTTGGCGATAATAATTGGGAATGTGTGTTTGTGTGTGTGTGTGTGTGTGTGACGGCGATAGAACTCCGCGCCAGCTCCTGTTTGGTACGCTCCTTCCGCCGAGGCCGGCTTGCGGTCCTCGGAAACGGTGGCGAGACTCTGTCAGAGCTGACCTCTCCGCAGACCACACGACCCCACGGAATGGTACGACCTCGCCCAGGAGCGTTTGGAAATGGCGCAGTGCGTATTCCGCTCAACCAGTACCGCGATCGGCTCAGCGTGACACTTCTGTGCTCTGCGATGTCTGCCAGCGTACTTTCGCCCACCAGAAATACAAGAATCGCCACAAGTGCCTGGCCGAGAGGAGGAAGCCCATATCTGAGCAGTCCGTCAGCCGACTATGTAATGCGTGCGGGAGACGGTTCTTGAGTGCTGGCGGGCTAGCTTCGCATAAGTGTCTCTCCAACTCGGCTGCTGAAGCGGCGTCGGTCTCGGCTGTGGCATCGGCAGACTCAGTCCGGAAACAGCGGGTTGCCCTGCCCTGCTGCAGAGCGCATTGTCTCGGCTGCGGTCGCTGCTGCAAGTCATCCTGTGGTTTCGACCTGCATAGCTGTGCTAATTTCCTGTCCAGGAAGTAGAGCGGCGTTTCTGGATCCAATGCTGAACTCAGTGCTGTCGACCCCTGCACAGGGGACACGTGACCATTTGATGGCAGTGTTACCAAGGACCAAGGTGTGTGTGTGTGTGTGTGTGTGTGTGTGTGTGTGTGTGTGTGTGTGTGTGTGTGTGTGTGTGTGTGTGTTGCTCCCAAACGTACTTGGGAGCTCATGCTTGTTTTTTCGACTTGAATTGATTTTTTTTGATTGATTTTGATTGATTGATTTTTATTTCACGGATCCTCCAGAGGCAAATAGATGCCTATCGAAGGGAGTCTCCTATATAAGTATGGAAAATGAGAAAGTATGTTCGTAAGGGAGAAGAGGTAGAAGATACATTAGAATATAGAGTACAGAAGAAGTAAATTCAGTACTTCGGGTGGTACATTGCATGCTAATCATAATGAGAATTAGAAAAGCAGCATTGCGGACTACTATAACTGACATTATACACAAACTATTGAAACTATCATAGATATGGTTAGCCTAGACACAAAAGTCAGGAATACCTTTCAAAGAAAACATAGATTGCGAATGATACCGACGAACAGCAATACTAAATTTCGCTGTTGTAGAGAGTGAACGAATATCTTCAGGAAGTTTATTCCAGGCAACACTCAAAGAAAAAAGGGTTGATTTACGAAAGAAGGTGCCAGCTTTAGGAAGAATTATGGATGAAGGGTGACGACTGCTTTGGGAAGAGGGTAGCTGGAAGTGAGACAACAAGGAGGGGTATTGGTAGAATACATGGTGGAAATAGACAAGGCCAAGAATCTGCCGTCGCCATGCTAACGATTCCCAAGAGGACAGAACATTGAGGTCTTCTTTGGAAGTCGTCCAGTCAGGCCGACGCTTGAGTTTACTATTTAAGTATGCTCTAGCAGCAGTAGCCTGCAGTTTATCAAGGGTTGTGGACATGGTGGCTGAAACGGAAAGCATCCAAACGGGAACAGCATATTCAAGGAGGGGACGAACATAACATTTATACAAAAGATTCACAGCAGGAAAAGGAAGGAAGTTGGACAATTGACACTTGGCTGACTCACGACTGCCCTCCAGAGCTCATCATGAAGAAGTCCATCATATCGAGTCTTCGACTCGGCAAGCCTGCAAGAACAGCACCACTTCTTGTTTAGTACAGAGTGTTTCGGGAAACTCAACCCCCCCCCCCCCCCCCGCCCCCCATCAGTTGAGCTTGAGTAGGCTCATGATTTTTGTGCGTTGAGAGGACTGCATTAATTTGTATTGTTGTGCTCTCAGAGCCTAAAGCTAAACATCACTAGGGATACCAGCTTAGAGTGACGATCCGTTTCCAGGATGAAAACACTTCCCGAATTACAGACAGAATTACAGACAGAATTATAGACAGCTACGCGAGTCATCGGCGCCCATGCCGGAGGTACAGAACAAGCCCTGGGGAGCGTTGGCCATTCACAGCGTTGTTGTCTCCAAACTATCCTGTTGCAACTTGCAAGCCAGCGCATCCAGTGACGTTATGAGTGCCTCAGTGACAGTGAGGGCCCATGTAGCGCAGTTGTAAAGCAAAATGCTTAGAACTAGGGCTGAAACGATTATACCGAATAATCGAGTACTCGTTTGATAACTCTAACGATCGAGCAATCGTTTAGATTACCGATTACGATTATTTTGCGTTTTTTAAATTTGTGTCCAGAAAGTACTGTAAACCCTCATTTTGTGAAGTTTGAATCAGTTTCCGCTGGGAGTATGCAGTTGCCAGGGGTATGGTTCATGTTCTGAGGTTAAATTGACTTCAAAACTGCCATGTTTCGGAGCTACCCTTTCACTAATGCAGATTTGTTTGTATTATGAAGGCATAGTTTGTGGAAACAGAGTAATGTTTGCACAGAATTATGACACTATTTGCTAACGATTATAATCGATTACTCGATCGTTAAGCTAAAGAGTAATCGATACATGAAAATCCACGATCGTTTCAGCCCTACTTAGAACCTAGCAGTTGTATAGCCTTAGCCTCAGCCCTAGCTAGGGAGACCCCCGTTGACTGTAGAAGGCTTTACACCCGGCCAAATGTCTGTAATGCAAGAACCATTTTTGGTGTTTGATGTCCTCGGCAGTACCAGCTCAGCTGTCGACCGCATTGCAGAGGTAGGGCTCTAACACAGGGTCGGCACACAGTAAATCCGTTAGCCGTCTTGGCTAGGGACTCCTGATGATGATGAATGTGTTTTCCCATAGTCGGAGGTTGTAAGGAATGCAACTCTTGGCGGTCATAGATCTACATGACTAGATCGACAAAGTCATGCTGACGTCTGGTAGAGTCTGCAGCCATTTGGTCACGAGATCTCTCCCGTCATCCCGATCTGATACATGTATAGCGCCTTCTGAATTTCTGGATATGCACAAAGCGCAAATACAAGCTAGCATAGGCAGGGAGATGTTGATGCCGTTGGCACGGTGTTAGTAGTACAACAAATGACTGTGTAGTCATGATGTAGATCTACTGTCCGGCGCCTGATGGTCCGGGGGGGGGGGGGGGGGGGGGGGGTATGCGACTGTTGAAGAAAGGTTGGGAATTTCAGTTTTTTTAGATAATCAATTTTAGAATCGTTCAAACAATCAAAGACGGTCAGCTCAGGGTCTTTGGCGGATTTCGCTAATACAAAGTTCCTGTTTCTCCCACGACACTCCCTTGTACACGGCCTATTGTGTGGGCATTCACTAACCGTACCGGTGAATTCTCTTTCTAAAATTTAATGCTAGTATTCTGGACACGTTCATGTGTGCAAGAGGAAGCATCGGAACACTTGGTACTACGAGGTCGGAGGGAAAGGACCTGTTTTTCATAGTTTCCGAGAATGGAGATGTTACTAGCGAGAGGCAAGTAGTAGGAACTGGGAGTGAAAGACGGCTAGGACAGGAAGGCGGGATCAACAACGCTATCAGCAGCGCGCACTGCTCTGCGTGTCAGCGAGCCAATTACAATTGCAATGCGTCAGCCATGTCTCTCATGGATAGTGCAGCTTACAGCTTACATCTTAGCGAGGCACCTGTTGCTGCACGTTGGAAGTACTGCAGGGCAGGCACTCAGTGAGTACTATAAATTAGTATAATTATGTACCGCCTGCTGGGGTGCAAATGTACCCCAGCATACTAACTTCGACCGTTTTATGCCATGACTCATGAATATACACAGTCTCATTGAGACTGTTTGGAGTGCAGTACAATCGGTCCGTTCATATAATCTTTATACACAATCAGTCAGTACGAAGTATGGTTGAACCTCACAGGCCGCAGGAATGAAAATGAGGAGCCCTATTATATGAGGGTAAAGGTGCAAATACTATGAGGGGTTGATACGCGTATTGCACAATAACGTACAGTAGGCAGCGGAAGCATGTATAGCACAGCTGTGCATGTTGTACGCGTATCTGTGTTATTATTATTTTTATTATTATTATTAGGCTATGCATCCCAGCCACCTGAGTGTACGGTGTTGAAGAGTTTGAACAGTGCCTCCCTGACCTCGGTCTGCTCTGCTGACAAACATTGCGCATGGTCCATGCTGGAAAATTATGGCAATGCACAAGAACCTGGCTATACTATAGGTCTGAAAAGTCTCCATACTGACTGGAAGAAACAGCAGGCGCGTAGCGTGTGTGTGTAGTCCGGTCAGCACACCAGCAAAGGGCTGTCATAGGTACTACATAGTGAACATAGGTTGAAAACGGCGACTTTGAGGTTTCCTGTGGTACGTGGTCACCACCAGGCCAGGGAGTACGAAACCTGTCCTTACAGCACAGCTATGCTGGGGTACATGGTCACTACGACACAGATGTGGTGGGGCACATGGTCACCACACCACAGATGTGCCATCTACGCCCATGAAAAGAGAGGCATTTGAGGTGTACCCAGTGCAAACGGGCTGCTCAGGTTAATGCTGACTTAGCATATTGCTGTCAAGGTAGCTTTCCAGGACTGTGAGTACAATAAGCGCTGCAAGAGCTAGAGCCCAATATACCCATGTTGTCTCTGTGTTCATGTTGAAATGTGCCTGTGGATGCGACCAAAAACGCTAAATGCAACAGTATAGTCATAATAGTGGGAACAAAACAATGTACATGTGTGTTTGTACACATTGCAGCCATTAGCACATGCCTGTGACAAGACATCCTGCTGTGTGCGTGTATGCGTGCTCGCATGTGGGTATGGGGGGGGGGGGGGCACATGTGGGTGCGGGTGTCGGTGAGCGTGCGCACGTGCGCGCGGGTGTGTGTATGTGTGAGTGGGTGGGTGTGGGTGTGGGAGGGGCGGGGGGGGGTAGTGTGCATGATGAAATCACAAATGGAACAGCCTGTACCCTGTGCTGCAGTTGCCTATGATATTGGATTCCATTGGCCGGCACAACTCAGGTCCTTGTCACTGAAAGTGCATGTGTATTTCAAAACATTATTTGTGGATGTTCCAATGCTTCCAAAGAAAGTGTACCCTGAAACTGTGTACATGGAGTTCTGTCTAACGCAATCTGATAGGGGGCGATGTGGACCATGCTCAGTGGATGCATTTGTAAAATCTTACAAGTAACATTAGATACCGGTATGAACATTGAGTTGCTGTTCTATGATCGGAGGGCTATTGTTTGTGATTGGAACCAGGACTTGGATCTTAACCTGATGCTTGTGATAGTGTACAGTCTTCGTGCAAAAAGAGAAACTGATTGTCTAAGACATCATGGTAACATTCACCACAAATTGGCCATGATGAGCCCTTCCGATTTTTGTATTCGAAGATTCGAATTGTAGTGAACCAGTGGAATCCCAAGGGCACAGGTAGGCTTATGATGAGCCATGGCGACGATAACATTTTTTCTGTTCCTATTTTGCTGGTTGTTTATAATATTTGAATTTTGGAATGTGTGTGTGTGTGTGTGTGTGTGTGTGTGTGTGTGTGTTTTCCTTTGTTTTCTCTTATTACAGCTTGGGCACATTGCGTAAACACCACATATGAATACCTATACTCTGGGACAGTGAAAAAAAACTTCTCCGCAGCTGCAACATACTGCAGTACCACCTATGCTGGTGGGCAGCTCGCCACCGCACGCAACGCTGTAGAAGATGAGTGCGTGTTCAAATCAAAACCCATGGTGACAATCTGGCTGGCTATCCATCGAGTGAATGGAACGTGGCTAGACTATGAAACACAAACGGAAGTCACCTACACAAATTGGGAGCCAGGTGAACCAAACAAGGCTGAACAAAACTGTGTGACCATGTGGTACAATCCTCCCCTTGTATCTGGAGACCAATGGGATAATCTTGGATGTGGTAAATCAGTCACATTTGTATGTCAGAGGAAAGGTAAGGCGAAGCTTAAGTTAGATACGAGGAATGTTCGGTTAAAGAGGAAGTTAAGGCAAAATCAAAATTTCACCAGTTGTAGTCTTCGGGGTGCTGAGTCGAATGGTCGTGGTCCGAGGAAGCTGAGACGCTCCCTTCCTACTTTAATCCCAATCGAACTCGCGCACTTCCACCGAAACTGGGTGACTGCACCCTACTAGAAGGGGATGTGTATGCAAAATCTCACTAAAAGCGCCATTTCGTTCTTATAAAAGCACGGATGACCGCGATTGGCCCATATGTTGTAGTCTTTTGGACGCTGAGTCGACTGGTTTTGGTCCGAAAAGGCTGCGATGCAGCACGTGCTCCTGCGTACACCAGTCACCTGGTCACCGTGCCTGCTGGATACAACTTACTAGCCTGTTTGACCTTTTTTGGGTGCACTCCTGTGACTCGAGTTGAACTCGAGTTGAACCTTGGTGTGAAAGTTGTCGCCTGCTGGCGTGGTGACCAGGTGATTTGGGCACCCAGGAGCACGTGGCTGCTTGTTCAACCATGTTCGATTGGGAATAAAGGCGGAACGCTGCATCGCAGCCTTTTCGGACCAAAACCAGTCGACTCAGCGTCCAAAAGTCTACAACATTTGGGCTAATCGCGGTCATCCGTGCTTTTATAAGAACGAAATGGCGCTTTTAGTGACATTTTGCATACAAATCCCCATCTAGTAGGGCGCAGTCACCCAGTTTCGGTGGAAGTGCACGAGTTCGATTGGGATTCAAGTAGGAAGGGAGCGTCTCAGCTTTCTCGGACCAAGACCATTCGACTCAGCACCCCGAAGACTACAACTGGTGAAATTTTAATTTTTGCCTTAACTTCCCCTTTAAGTCGTACATATCCTTGACCGGAATTTTTTTATCTTTCTGAGTTTGGACATCTTCTGAGTCAAGAATTTCAAAATGGGTCAGAATATAGTCAAGGTTGAGGCATCTTACATGGTCAAACGAGTCTTTAGTACTGTGAAGCATAGTGAACGTGCACCCTCAATGATGTACAGTCAGGGGAAGGGCCCCAGTGCAGCTGATATAGTTCAGTGTATGAATGTGTGTAGTGAAATGGATGTGTACAAAAAGTGTAGCCTTGCCTATCCCAGCCTACTCAGTGGCACTGTTTGCTGCTGCTACTTCTCCAAGATAAAAATGAGTGCAGACCGCTGGCACTATGTGACAATGTATGTGTAGTCTGATCTACAAGACTCACTCATTTGCTCCACCTCCAAACATGCACATGCACAAAAGACTCACTCATTTGCTCCACCTCCAAACATGCACATGCACAAAGGGATCTAGGTACACATAGTTCTCCTTCTCATAATATTTTATGGTTCACACTCTGACAAGCCACAACCCAGACATCTGCAAGTTTGCTCCTTAGTGCTACACAAATTATTGATTACCTATTTCCCTAAATAACTTGACTTAACTTTCTAGTACAGGGCTTGCATTTGGTGCTTTGAAATGCACATACATGATCTTGTATCAAAGACAAATAACTTTTCACCTTCTCCTTATTGATCCTTATTGGTCCTTATTGGTCCTTTTCCTGGACCCCTTATCACATCTTGCTTTTTTTTAAACTTCTTCCGTATTTCTGTTCATGGTGCTTCCAGCGAATGTAACCTGTGCAACAAGTAGCAACAATAGTCTAGTCAACGGATACACAAGTCATTACGGTGTGCTCTACCCTGGCAATATCACATACCAATGTAATCCGGGATACTACATCTCTGGACAGAGCAATCAGAGTATCACCAGTCACACATCACTATGTCTCATCAGTGGACACTGGTCTACTCCAGAGCCAACATGTGGTGGTAAGCTCTTAGCACTGCCACAATACACAACCATGTAAATAGTGCAGTATTACTCCAAGGTAACGTTCAGTCCTTTTGACTTTCATACCTCTCTGACTCTGGATGCATTTCGCCATAAGGCTAGTGAAGTAGTCAAAAATTGACAAGGGCCTGCAATCTTTAGCGCAATTAGCACAAGCAATCAACCTGTCTAATTTTCATTGCTATTTCATCGCCAGCGTGCTGTATAAATTGAGATCGTTGTGCTTCTTGACAGTATCACGATGTACTGATTTGAGAAGTAATGGTACGAAAGGCCTCATCAGTTTTACAACAGGCTTTGTCTCTTCGTACGATAATATATCTCCCTCCGATGAAGTCCATATTTGGATCTGTAATAATTTGGATTCCCAGCCACCTCAATACATTGTTAATTTTGAAAAGTTTCCCGATGAATTTAGTACTAGTGTTGAAACGAGCGTATCTATAACAAACGAGCGATCAGTTCCACTAACGAGCAAGCTATCGAGCGAGCTAACGAGTTTCATTGATGTGGCAAATATGATTATTTTCAGCTGGTTCAAATTACATGAATTATCACCGCCGGCATTTGGGGTTGCTGCTGCTTCACTTCGGACTGCTGTTTGGTGTCGAGATGTCTTTTCAGCGCCGTCGTCGATTAGCCTTTGTAAGAATAGACCGTTTTGCAAATATTTCAAGTAGCCCTGGTCTTCGCTGCATCGCGGGAGAAAACTTCCAAACGACTGAGCGTAACTTTCACTCGAATGGAGAGGTGACCGAAGCATATCCTGCGACAGGTCAGCAGATGCGGAACAAGACATCAGTAGAGTCCACCAAAGCTGCAACGACAACTGAAACAACTCAAGTGTCGTGCAGGCATACAGTCACCTGTAACTGCGAGTGATTTTCACTTTGCGCGGGACTGGACTCTCGATCGACCAGGGAGTCGTAAAATATTTCGACATGTACTGCCATGTGTACGGAGTACGGTGTACGGTGTTTGTTGGTGCAAACGAGCTGGCCGCACAAACGAGCCGAGTTTCTGGCGAGCGAGCTAACGAGTATCCGGTGAGATCGTTTCAACACTAGAATTTACATAATAGAACGTATACGAATGTTAACAGTTTCATGAGGAACTAGACTTCTAATTATAATATTTTATGCAGTTTATGGCTTTCCCCAAAAAAAATTGGGACCCAATTTTCTGATGGCCCAGCCTTCCCTGTTGCTACTAATACTGTTTAGGCTGCTTCTGTATTGGATGATAACTTGCATCTTATTTCCAATGTTCCATGTATATTCACTTTCTCACCCCATACTTCAGGTATAACATGTATGGCTCCACCACCTGCCCTGGCAAATAGTTCCATATTGAGCCAAGAGCTGGTGTACCCTGGTATAGTGACATACCAATGTGATGTGGGGTATTATGTAGCTGGTTATGCTGAACAGAATGTCAGCAATGCAACAGTGCAATGTGCACCAAATGGAACATGGATTGGAACCCCACCGATATGCCTACGTAAGTCAAGCTGGGTTTTGTTTTGCGTTTGGTTTTTCACACGTTAACTTCATGCATGGTTGGGGTGTGCATGATCTGTAAAGTGGTGATTCTGTGCTTGAATTTCACCTAGCACCACTGTATTGGAAGTGATATCAAGAATCAAATGCGGGGGGGGGGGGGGGATTCTTCATGATTCTATGCATATAATGGAAGATTTCTGAGTCAAAGGCAAATCAGATGTCCGAATCACTGACCATTATGTTTTCTGGTTGTTCATGTGTGCAGGGATCACCTGTCTACCACTGCCACCAATGGCAAACGGCACACTATCTTTCACCAACTCCTTGTACTATGAAAGTGTTGCCACCTACCGCTGCGACCAAGGCTATCATGTCAATGACTCGGTGTTTTCTATAACCAAACAGGACTTAACATGTGAGGCTGATGGAACCTGGAACATGCCTCCGGTCACATGTACCAGTAAGTGCAGTCCGTAACAATTTTTAATGTCATACGACCATGGTGTATGAGTTACAAGGCAGAGCTTAGTCTTGGATGTTGATTTTCGGATCGGCAGTGCACGAACGCATGCCTTGTCATACTACCCTGGGATGAATTTCACTTGCATCTTGATGTACGGGATACACAAACAACCCAAGAACATTGTTCTGAATCTGTTTGTGGCAGCTCAAAAAAGCACTGGTTGCACGGTGGTACAAAGCCTTACAAACTTACAGTGAAGCAGCAAATAATAAACTCAGAGTCAAAGCCGAACCATATTCTAGCTATCTTCAACTAACAGGTAACCATGTCCTTCGTACATTGTGTTTACACTGTACTACTTGCAGTTGTAACCTGTCAAAACCTGACCAACAGTATTGCCTACGGGCAGGTGGCCGGAACTGGTTTGGAATACAGCAATACTCGAGTATATGCATGCCAAACTGGATATTACCTGAACCAATCCGGGAATTTCTCCCTTACCACGTTGACCATGCGCTGCATGAGTGATGGCTCTTGGGATAAAGCAGTTCCGACATGCGAAGGTATGCATAGTGATACATTTTCACCCCGCTGATGCATTATTTTCTTCCGATTATCATCTTCTTTCCTTCATTTTTTTTCTTCTCTTGCCATGGCTGGCTAACGCCCCCTCCTTTGCATTGGCTTCTGCCATTGGACGGTGACATAATAATAATGTTTCGTGTCCTTACTACCATACTTAGGTACAGGTGGAATGAGGGGATGTAGTCTATTCAGTACAAGTTTATAATTATAACCTCTTTTAGGAACAGACCATTTTCCAGATTCCCCTTAAATTGGCTATGGGCAATCCTCCCTGAGTGGTTTACAAGCCGCTATCAAGCATGTGCATGGTACACCATTGTATTAAACCTGACCGCAGTGCACATGCAATACACGCAATCATTACGCAATGGCAATCCTTGGGTTGTGTGAAAATTTCCTTTCCAAATTTGCTTTTGGACAGAGGATGGGTTTTCAGATAGTGTCTGATAATTTGCATGATTTGGCACCAATGTATGTGATTGACTGTGTTTCACGCAGGGCATGTGAACTTCAGTACCTCTTTAGGATTTGTATACGTATTGCGGAACCTGAACGTCAATCCCTCCAAGACAGAGCATACCACCGTCGCCCGATTTCCCGATAGGAACCAAGAAACATGGCGTACTGTCCGCAAACTAGGCTCCCTCCTTGGTGACGCCGAAGATGCTGCTCGGAGGCGTCAACTGGCCGCCGCCGCCTTCAACTCACTCCTCAAGATCTGGACCCGGAGGCGCCAGATCAGTGAAGGTCTTCGGCTGAGGCTCTACTACGCCTACGTCATCCCAGTCCTTACCCACAACTGCGGCACTTGGGGCCTACCGATGTCGGAGCTCGCGCGAATGGATTCGTTCCACAGGACCCAGCTAAGGAGCATCATCGACATGCGGTACCCTAAACGAATTAGCAATGACACTCTGTATAAGCGCTGCGGAGCTGTCCCCATCAGCGAGATGATCACAAGGCACCGCTACAGTCTCGCTGGCCATATCTTTCGTTTGGCCCCAACTGCTCCTCCACAGTTGGCAGTGGATATGTATCTTCGCCTGGCCAACGACGAGGGCACTGAACGCTTTAGGGGTCGACCTCGGACGACTTTGGTAACGGTCTTGCAGACGAAACTGTTATCATGGCATGGACTTACCTTCCACCAGCCGCTAGATGTTGACGCAGTCCGCACAATGGCAGCGGACCGACAGGCATGGCGTGGAGCCCGCCCCACCTAACAGGACTGACCAGACATGTTGTATGCATATTCTATTTTATGTTATACTTTGGATGAAGTTTTCCATTAGCCATATTGGTGTTGTTGCTAACGGCTTTTGTTGACGTCACTTCTGTCATTTCATTGTATCGTATTACTCTTCAGACATCAATCCTGAATGGCATAAGCGAAATTGGCACCCCCGCCACCTACGCGGACATGCTTTTAATATAATAATATAATAATAATTGCGCATCTACTTGCAAGAAGTACATGCAGCTGCTATTGCAATTATCCTTCTATGTATGAACATGATGTAGTGACGGATCTACGGTGCTGATCTGATAACACGTCACGTTGATTTGGACGCGTTCACGCATTGGTATGTGTTTGTGTTGCCTCTCGCGCGTAACCTCCAGTCGTAACCTGTCAGAACTTGTCCAGCATTGTGCAGAACGGCAAGGTGAAGGCGGATGGCAAGGAATTCAACAGCACCAGGGCATACTATTGCCAGACTGGATACTATATTTCAACCTTTGGGAATTTCTCAGTCACTGCCTTCACTATGCGCTGTCTTAGTAACGGATCATGGAATGCACCAGTTCCAATGTGCAACGGTATGTAAGCCCGCAACAGTGGTGAAGATTTGTTCTGATATTTTTTCTTACCGGAATGTATGTAAGCCCGAAATGGTGAAGATTTTGTTCTGATTTAAAACTCGGGTGTTGAGCCAATAATAAATTTAGAAAAGAAAAGAAAATATGAACTTTCTGACTGGACTCCCTACATTTTTTCTGATGTTCTTTCTTACCGGACTGATCAGTCAGTGTTATGACAATTTGTATCCCATTGCTGGCTTTTCTAAATATTGTGGACTTGCAGCTGTATCAGTCACGAGTGCTTCTCAAGTTTTCCATTTCTTTTTCCTGTACAGTTGTGACCTGCCAGTCTCTTTACGACCGAGTATTGAATGGAAAAGTACAGGTCTCTGGTGGTGTGGAGTACAAGAGCAACAGAACTTACACATGCCAGCACGGATACTACATAGCAGAGTCGAGTCGGTTCTCGGTTACAACTCTGACTATGCACTGTCTCAGTGATGGCTCTTGGAGTGCATCAGCTCCCACTTGTGAAGGTAGGTAGCACCATCTCGAGCAGTTACCAGCTGACATCATCTTTTTGAGCAAAGCAGTGCACTAGACTGACACTGCACACCATGCACTGTTTGCTTACCGCCACAACACTTGTTTATTAAGAGAACAGATTGGAAGTGTTCCAATTCTTAGAATAGTACAATAGTCATGCACCTACAAGTATACACTGCCCACACCAGTCTAGAAGAGCAAATCGAAGATTTCCTGAACCAAACATTCATGTTGCCTGTTTGTTTTTATCCCTACGTCTCATGTTTCACAGTTATCAAATGCCAGAAGTTATCGGACAAGGTTCTCAACGGCAAGGTTAAATCCTACGGAATGGAATACAACAGCAATAGAACATACCATTGCCAAGATGGGTATTATATGTTAGCGTCGGGAAATTTCTCTGTCACCACGCTGACTATGCATTGTCTGATCAACGGTTCTTGGAGTGCACCAGCTCCAACATGTGAAGGTAGGTAGCACTGTCTTGGCAAACAGTTAAAAACCGACATCACCTTTGAGAAAAGCCTTGCATTAGAACGCTTCTTGGTGCTCTCTGCACAACCACATCATGCATTCCGCGTTGGAATCTTTGCTGTTCGCAGAAACACTGCTTTATGTTACCTATTTTCAGTATTTTGCATTGTTTCTCACTCTTCATGATTCACAGTTATCAAATGCCAGAAGTTATCGGACACGGTTCTCAACGGCAAGGTTAAGTCCTACGGAATAGAATACAAAAGCAACAGAACATACCATTGCCAAGACGGGTATTATATGTCAGCGTCGGGAAAATTTTCAGTCACCACAATGACTATGCATTGTCTCATCAACGGTTCTTGGAGTGCACCAGTTCCAACATGTGCAGGCAAGTTCCAACTGCTTGGATACAAAGAATTCTGAATCATAGAGTCTGTACATTGGCCATTTTTCTAAGCTCTTTAAAGTGACAACCTACAAGGTAGCAATTACTTTTTAATCCTCTCACTACCAGCCATTCAAATATCGATCCACGTGGATCGATGCAATAGGCGAGCACTAAATATTTCGTCACACGCTCAAATATTGTCGGATCATTACAAATGAGCGCTCTATGTCTTCAGGAAGACCTTGTCTATCGACTGCAACTATCGCTTTCACTGCTTGGTGCATAATCCGCCCACGACGAAGCTCGAAGCTAGTGCGCGATCAGAAATGAGCATTCAAACATTTTGAGTTGCCGTCACGCTGAGAAAAAACTCTGATATCTTCTCGTTTACCTCTGCGTTTTGGGGCTGGAAATCCTTCGGATTTTAGACACTTTCCCAAGAACTTCGTCTGGTTTCTATGAGCCACGATTTTACAAATCGGAGAGCCGCACGTGACAGATCGCACTGCGCATATTTGAAAACTTTTGAGTTTGAAACGTATTCTTCATCACAGCGCGGCACACGCGAATGGCGCCTGGTACTGTAGTTTCTACGAGTGCATAGCCACACCATCAATAGCTTTTCAGAGAGTGGCTGTTTGTGAGAGATGGCCAAAGGAGAGCAGAGATATGACAAAAAATTGTTTTTGTAGACTGTGAATTGACTCAAACGCGAAAATAATCAGTAGTGAAAGGGTAAAAACACCTTCACCACCATGGTCTATCACTGCAATTGCAATGAAGCAAGATGAACCCGGTTCAGTTGGCATCTGCCAGACTATTTCCCTTGCTTCTTCTGATCGGTGTGATGGAGACCCTCTCCATATCTAAAGAAAACTGTTGGGAGACGTTCTCTGTATCTTTGTCTTCACTACAGCTATTGTCTGTCCCGACCTACCCAGCACCCTGCAGAATGGCAGTGTACAGTCGTTTGGTCTGGAATATACTAACAACAGGACATACGAATGCCAACATGGATTCTTCATATCTTCAGCAGCCATGTTCTCTGTGACATCATTGACTATGCGCTGTCTTCTGAATGGGTCTTGGAGTGCTCCGGTTCCTACATGTACTCGTAAGTGTTCTATCCTTGAACCCCGGGTTAGGAAAAGGGAAAAGAGTGAATGACAAAGGGAAAGTTGGTATGATGATGCATGAAGCCGGCTAAATTGACCTGTTACTGATATTTTTTATAATTCTGTCTAGCATTTGTCTGAAGAGTTAACTTTTTCATTGACTTTGGTTCATCAAGACTCTTAACCATTTTACCACTTCAGGGTACTGCCACCTATCCGCTAACGACCATCAAACTGAATGGGTCATTTTAACTGAAAACACACGACCTCTAAAACGTTCGTAACTCTGGCATCCATTCTCCAATTTCCTAGACCAAGACCTTCCTGGAAAGCTGGAAAGCTGCTGCGACCAGAAAACCGATGAACTAAAAGCACAAGTCTCCACAAGGTCGCTGGCCTGTTATACCTAAGCGAATCTATCCCAAATGCATAGCGCCATCGTGCAAGTAAAAGAAACTGAGCTTTCAGCCGCCATTCCACTCTCTTTGCTTGTATCGAGCTCAATATTTTTGGTGAACACTCCCGCGAGTCCATATTGCTCGATTTGAATTGAAGTTGCCATAGAAATAGGGGTGTGGTTCTTATCATTTGAGGGTATTATCGTACAAGCCTGTCATTTCCTACAAAGCATTGTGTGTCTATTTGTTGCATTACAGGTATCACTTGTTCACAGGTGCCATTGAGAATCACAAGGGCCTGGACGTTGGCATCAGGCAGCAACTACTTTAGTGACAGCGTGAAGTACACCTGCTATGTTGGCAATTACATCAAGGCATCCGGTGACATAACAAAGAGAGTTGTGAAAATGAGCTGTCTCCTCAACGGTTCATGGAGTGACAGTGTTCCAACATGTTCATGTAAGATATGCTACGTTCTCGACTAGGACTGTGATAGACACCTCACATGCAATAGCTGAGCCATTTTCAGCCATTATTTGTGTATTATTTCATCTATGTGCATTTTCAAAAAAGGGGTGGTCGATTGAACTTGTATCTGCTAGGCAAACCAATAATGTGCACTCTGTTGTGGCGCCTACAGTTGTTCCGTGCCCTGCACTGAAGAAGTCTCTGGCGAACGGCACGTTCAACGGATTTCAGCCTTTGTTTGGCCGTCGCTACACCTACACATGTAAGAGTGGGTATCATATAGCTGGCAGTGCTGCACTCGTGACCGATACAGCTATTGTATGTCAGAGCAACGGTACGTGGAGCGGACCCGTCCCAACATGTGCAGGTGAGCAGGATGTATACAGTTTAGGGAAATCCCCAATTGATTTGTATTCAGTAAAGGATAGCCGCCTTTCACATTGGCGAGGTACAGCTAATCTTTTTTTTCTAATAATCCATCAACTCCAACGCAGCCACTTGCACACAGTCATATAGTTTTACTTTTGCATGCTTGAATATTATAATTATGCAGTTGTTCCATAGCAATTACATCCAATGTACATCTCTTTTGTAATAAAATAATGGCTCTCACTACTGCTTCTTAGAACATCAACACCACAGTTCAAAATACTCTTTGCGCTAATGATTAGCACACAAGCCCAAACCACATATCACCCACTCCGTAATAGCAAACACAACAGATAATCTACTGTGTTATGTGAAAAGCAACATCCACAGCATATGCAAACTTCACCCCTAAGCCAGCTGGTCGTGGGTCTCTCAGTTTCAGTGCATACTGTTATATGCTTACTTAGTATGGCACGCATCTTTAGCTGCTTTCACACCAATAGTGACAGTTTCCATGCCCTGCTGCATCACTCCGCCTGGTGTATTTCCTTGCTGGCCAAACCTGGTGGCGCCGGTCCACTGTTACTTGTATATTCACACGCTCGCACCCTGACACACACACACACACACTACACGTAGGTAGTAGTGGTATATAGGCCTGATCATAAGTCCGAGGCTGTCCGATGATTGTGTGCGCCACAAAAGTTATGGCAAATACTGTCTCCTGTATTTCTGGTCAGTGTGCATATTTCACTTATCGGCCAGCTTCCAGTCATTATTATTTCCTGATGATAGCCCCTAGAAGGAGAACTTGGAGTTCTAACAAACCACTCATTCCATTCTGTCCTCAGTGTTTGTTTGTTTGTTTTGTTTTATCACATTGCACATACCTATCACTCCGGGCAGGAACGTTATACTGTGCGGATACTGTGCGGTGACTTAAATGTGAATGTGGATCCATCAACGGCTCCAGATCATCAGCTCCATTTCCTGTCTGATCTAATGGCAAGCTACAATCTCCACCAGGGCGTTCATCAGCGGACACGGTTTGCATCTAATTCCACACCCACCACATTGGATCTGTTCTTCAATACGTTTGACCAGCACAATGTGGCAACGATCCATCCCGTGGCTTTCAGCGACCATGCAGCGGTCATAAGTGAATTCTACCTTGACCCGACAAGGAGTCCCGAGACATCAATGTTGTGCCGGAACTACCGAAGGATCAATCATGAACGCTTCAAAGCTGACTTGATTCAGCAGAATTTTTGCAGCATCGAAGGCAGCCCAACAGACATGTGGACGGAGTGGAATTATCGCTTCCTGCAGGTGCTTGACACTCATGCCCCTCTTAGATCTTGTAAGCAGCACAAGCGACAATCGGTACCGTGGATGGACAGCCAGCTCTTGCACCTTTTGAGTAAGCGCAACCGGCTTCATAGAAAGTGGCTGTCAGGCAGATCTGAGCAAAGGTACGCCACATTCAAAGCGGCGAGAAGGGAGGCCACTACCTGTAACCGGAAGCTGAAAGAAGCGTACTACAGTTCAAAATTTCAGCTTGCGACTTGTGATGTAAAACAAACCTGGCGAATCATCAACCAGTTGACGGGGAAACAAAGAAAATCGGCACCGCTTCAGTGCTCAGCTGAGGCAATTCGAAGTGCTTTCGCCAAGATCGTGGAAGATCCCAGCCGCCCAGTTCATCTTCCCTTACCCCAAGGGCCACGAACGGCAACTAGTTTTGTGGAATTTGTTCCTGTATCTATTACAAAAGTCCGGAAGCTTCTAGAGCAACAGAATCCGACGAAGGCAACTGGCAGTGACGGCATCCCTGCAGCCCTTCTTCGAGCTCATGCAGATGTTCTTGCGCCGTCATTGGCCTTACTGTTCAACAAATCCATGAGGAAGGGACATTTCCCAGCTCCTATGAAGGTGGCCAGCATTTCACCTCTGTTTAAAGGTGGTGATCCCAGCATAGCAAAGAATCACAGACCCGTGTCTCTAATGTCGATAGTTTCAAAGCTTTTGGAGCGAGTCATCCATGATCAGCTCACTCAGTACTTGTGCCGACATGATCTATTTCCACCAACTCAGTTCGGCTATCGTTCACATCATTCCACATGTGATGCCCTTGTATTAGCCGTTGAGGGCATATGCCAAGCCCAGACAAAAAAGTACTTCACGGGGATTGCTTTCGTAGATATGTCAAAAGCATTTGATAAGGTGAAGCACCAAACCCTTATTCAGGACCTATTCGAGGTCGGAATTGGTGGAACGGTGCTGCAATGGCTTGCAGACTACCTCTCAGATCGGACACAGTATGTCAAAGTCGGTCAGGTACAGAGCTCACCATACACCAGCTTCTCCGGAGTACCACAGGGGTCAGTTCTCGGGCCCCTGTTGTTTGTTCTCTACGTCCGTGACATTGCGAAAGAGCTGTCCCCTTACAACGTTGCGACCCTGCAGTTTGCGGACGATATCTCAATTAGATCCAGCGGCATGAGCACGGATGAGGTGTCCCAAAATCTCTCAAGTGCTGTCCAGCACCTCGCCGATTGGCTTAGGAACCGCGGTCTCATCTTGAATGAAACGAAGACACAGATCATGTCGATATCGCCAGTACGATCTCAAACATTTGACTTGCAAGTGCAATGTAATGGACTGCCTCTGCCAACTGTTCGCTCTGCGAAATATTTAGGTCTCCACTTTGATGCGGACATGAGCTGGAACACCATGGTCGACCACGTCGCACGGGGCGTCGCGTCGAAAGTTGGCGTGCTCAGACGATACGCTACGTTCCTGCCTTTTCAATGTCGCATAGCCTATTTTCGTTCTTTCATTTTATCACACTTTATGTATGCCGCTTCTGCTTACTTACCATTTCTCACGGCGTATCAAAGTCGACGGCTTAATGGGCTCTTCAAGCGTGCTGTACGCACAGTCTGTCGGGTACCTCCCGGGACACCCACAAGCAATATTCTTACGCGCATGAACATCCAAACATTGACCACATACGCCAACATGCACCTTCTGGTTTTTATCTGGCGTTGTCTCCATGACTCCTCTAACATCAGCATGTTGTTCGCTAACTTTTTCAGCCGCAGTAATTCCACTCAAACTCGTGGTGGGCACAGCAATTTACTGATTGTCCCAGCCAGCCCAACTGCATATCTTGCCAAACGTGTTACCTATGCTGGGACCATCTTATGGAACCAGCTCCCCGCTGCGGTCAGGCAAGAAAGAAAACGCAATCGCTTTAAGTCAATGGCTCTTGCCTTTTTGCTTACCAGATAAATAAGCCTTTTTACAAATGCTGTATGCACTGCTCTTTACGTTATTTTCTCCCTATGCAAGTCGCAACTCCTGTTTTGAGTTGTTTTTCTTCTCTCTTTTTCTTTCCCAACTAGTTGCTGTTACACTCACTGATACTTATGCACAGATATACAGCATTCCCTCACTAGTGGGACCATTGTTATTAGGCTAGGGCCTGTTTTGGACTTCCCACTCTAAATAAAGTATACAAACAACCTACGGAAGAAGGGGAAACAAAACGAAGACAAAACAAAAAACAACAATGGGTGTGTAGGCGCTACATGAGCTGCGCTGGTGAGATGCGGTGGACTCCCCTGACCAAGGGTCTCGGGATCGGCGTACACAGCAAGCACCATGGGAGGGGGGGGGGGGAGAGGAATGATGGAGAGAGAGAGAGAGAGAGAGAGAGAGAGAGAGAGAGAGAGTGAGTGAGTGAGTGAGTGAGTGAGAGAGTGTGTGTGTGAGAGAGATAGAATGAAAGTGAGAGTGAGAGAGAGAGAGAGATGGGTAAGTGTGTGTACGGTAACCAAGTCTGCAAATTGTGCACGTAGCACCATCACTAGTATCAGAGCAGCCAGTGCTTACCTGTGTGTAATGTTGAGTGAAGGTCAGCGAACATTTCTATCTCAGCAGAATCACTGTGCTCCGTCGTGTGATGTGCATTCAAAACGGATGATATGCTCATTTCTATGTACAGCGGTGACATGCAGCAGCATCCCTACTTCCTTGGACAATGGGACTGCAGCATACCTCACACCATCATCTTCCAACACGGCTGGAGCTGCTATCAAGTACACATGTCTGCCTGGCTACTATGTCCAGAATGAAACCATGACATCGGTCACAAGCAGAGTATTGTCATGCCAACTGGATGCTAGTTGGAATGACACAGTACCAGCATGTGCAGGTTAGTGTAGTGAGCAAAGTTCAATTCTGGCTCTAGTCAGACTGATTGATTCCTATTGCCGTGTGTCACTCCACTCCCATACAATGCATTAACAGCAGAGATCAAACCCAATTTAGGAAGCCTTGATAAATGCCCCTACGTCAAGAAGAGTGCGTGCAAATATGTTTTAAAATGTACCTTTCCATATTTTACAATGTGTGGCTCTTCATGTGTGTGCTTGTAGCTGATAACAGCTACTGTCCAGGTCTCAACAGGATCTTGAATGGCAAGGTGGTCGCCACCAATGGCTTAGCGCTGCAGTCCATTGCTATCTACTCATGCCTCGCTGGATACAAGCTAACTGGATCTGCCAATCAGCGAGCATGTCAAGTCAATATGACTTGGTCTGGAGCAGAACCGAGCTGTGCAAGTACGTTTCTATCGGAATACAAGTTGGAATTGGAATATGGGGAGTGTGTGGTGAATGGAATGCATTCAAATGGGAGGTCCTCGATTTTGAACAGGGAAACTGGATAGCGTCCTATCCGATGACTTACATGGATGCGGCTAATGGGGTTTCTCGGCACTTGTGCCAGTGGTTGTGAGACGTATCGACTCACCCCAACCGTTAGGCGCTGCATCTTCCGCTAGGGTTTACCGGGTGTTAGCGGCCGTCGTGAGTTCCCTTTGGGAACGGACACGACAATTTTTTTTTTTACTTCGAAGTAGTTATAGTTGGAGTCGTTAGTGTCAATTACACTGTACGAGTTACCCATCGTTTGAAGATCAAACGAAAGGTTGACGTGCAACAAGGTTCACTATGTGTTTGGCCATGGGCTTAGATGAGAACTTGTGCTGACGGACTGGATTTTGTTTTTCCTGCAGATATTGATGAATGTGTTCTAGGGGTGGATACTTGTAATCGAGTGAATGGAACATGTACAGATACCAGTGGTTCCTACAGCTGCTCATGTAACCCTGGTTATGCTGGTGATGGAAGACAGTGCACGGGTAAGGAACCAGTTACCTGTTATCAGGGTGCATGGGTCAGGCAGGTTATTTAGGCGTTGGTGCTCATGTGTGCTGTTCACTATTGCCAACATGCTGCACAGATTTCTCGGTGTATGTCCAGTGAGAATGATAGAGTTCAGTTTCATATCTATACACCAGTTGCTCTAGCTATTATGCTATGTGTTTGCTACTGCTGTGTCTCCCCGGCCCGGGACTGTTGTTCTTGTACAGTTGTTTGCAAGGATCAGTGTATTGCAGGTCAAGGATACTGTACCGCACCTGATCACTGTGACTGTATCGGTGAATATAGTGGACTTTCTTGTCAGAACTGTGAGTAGAAAGGCAACTTATGAATGTCTTTTGACACTATTCTGCATCCATTCTTGAGCATTTCTTGGACCGCGTTATCATTAGAGAAATAACGAATTGGTAGGGTAAGATGGTTGCAAAATGGTTGCTTACTCATTAAATCTCCTCAGTATGTTATGGGTATAGACCAGTACACAGCATTAATGTACATTATTCATTGTTGACCGTCAGCTGTTCAGACACAAACCGTTAACAGGGTAGATGAAGACATATCAGGGATATAACAATTAATATTATAGTTGAAAAGTTATACAAAGTCAAAATTGAGGATTGGTTGAAACTCAGCCCGAACCTTCCCTTTCACTTGAAAATGATCTCCAGACAACTGGACTGGTATGAAACGGATCTGCCTTCTGTGTAAGTAATTTCAGTCTACTGATTACTCTCTAACAGTGAGAGAATTATTCCGAGGCTGTTTGTACCATTGCGTTTGTTTATTTTATCCTACAGTATGGCCGGCAGTGGACTCTATTATCACTGCTTCCATCTCGAGTATTTCATCGTTTTCAACCTATGTGCAAAGGCTGACCAGCTTCTCTGCTGCAGACGGTGATCACCATCCAGGCCGATGCGCTGTGGGATGTGTGCAAAACGGCTACCTCTTTGGAGGGATGGCTGATGGTGCGGAGTGCTATTGCACAAGTTTTGCTGTTTCTAAGCTGACGGCGGCGGTTGGAGACACGTTCGAGTGTGCCGGTGCACCTGAGTACCAATGTGGTGGAAACAACTCGATCAGCTTTTACAAACTGAGGGAAGGTATGTGAATTCTATAGCCATACCAATACATGCAGGCATGCTAGCAGTCTTAACCCTGCAGTCAACAGACATTTAGTGCAGGTGCAGTACTGTCGGGCGCCGAAGAGCGATGTGCCGAAGAACAGTCAGGCGATCATTTAACCAGGCGATCATTTAACCAGGCGATCATTTAACCAGGCGATCATTTAACCAGGCGATCATTTAACCAGGCGATCATTTAACCAGGCGATCATTTAACCAGGCGATCATTTAACCAGGCGATCATTTAACCAGGCGATCATTTAACCAGGCGATCATTTAACCAGGCGATCATTTAACCAGGCGATCATTTAACCAGGCGATCATTTAACCAGGCGATCATTTAACCAGGCGATCATTTAACCAGGCGATCATTTAACCAGGCGATCATTTAACCAGGCGATCATTTAACCAGGCGATCATTTAACCAGGCGATCATTTAACCAGGCGATCATTTAACCAGGCGATCATTTAACCAGGCGATCATTTAACCAGGCGATCATTTAACCAGGCGATCATTTAACCAGGCGATCATTTAACCAGGCGATCATTTAACCAGGCGATCATTTAACCAGGCGATCATTTAACCAGGCGAACATTTAACCAGGCGATCATTTAACCAGGCGATCATTTAACCAGGCGATCATTTAACCAGGCGATCATTTAACCAGGCGATCATTTAACCAGGCACTACATGATACTAGTACCTGTATGTACATGTACATGCTGGCTCAACTACTCCTTATTTAGAGGTTTCTACATGGACAATGGGAACGGCTCACGATGTTCTTTGGCACCAGACAGCACCTGTAGCAAACAAAATCTCTGAGCCAGATTATAAAATGAGAGAAAACAGGGAGTGTCACATCTGCAAGTGGCATTGCAAACGCTGGCAGACCGGAGTAAATTTAACAGACAGTTTGCATGAGGGGGGGGGGGGCTTCGTTATGCCATCTGCCTTTCTTCTCGTACAGGGAAGCCCACATACAGTTGTTCTCATTGTCTGCTGTACTGCACTGTCGTTCACCATGTTCGTGATTTTCGGAACCGGGAGCATGGTTGTTCTTTGTCCTGATTTTTCTGCAGCTCCGCCATTCAAAGCACACGTTGCATCTCGTACGGATAAAGCCATCCTCATCAATGGTATAGTGTACGCTTTGACGGGAACCACAATCATTGTGGAGTGTACTGTGATAGCTGGCACTGCTCCTCTTGTCTACACCTGGCGCAAAGCCGGCTCAGATATGCTGTTAAGTAGCAGTAGTGTGCTGGGCAGGATTGTGACCAGCTCCGACACTGCAGATTATGTGTGTACAGTCAGCAATCCTCGGGTCACCAAATCTCCCAACTTCACTCTGCCGTACAATACCTCAGTCAGTGTGCCACTTGTAGTTCAAGGTAAGCTTCAAAACTACATCTAAAAAGTACATTCAAATCTCAATTCCACTATTGCATGATCAATCCAGTTGTTTCCGGATAAGGACTGGGCCTCCAAGTGATATCGCAAAGGGACGAGCTTTCAAAGACTTCGTGAATATTTTCAAACTAGTGAAGCGGAGAATAATTCTTCTGGCATAGGTGAAACAAAGGTGTTGTGTGCTCTCTCTCTCTCTCTCTCTCTCTCTCTCTCTCTCTCTCTCTCTCTCTCTCTCTCTCTCTCTCTCTCTCTCTCTCTCTCTCTCTCTCTCTCTCTCTCTCTCTCTCTCTCTCTCTCTCTCTCTCTCTCTCTCTCTCTCTCTCTCTCTCTCTCTGCCAGCACCTGTCCTTGCTGCCATCTCAAGCCTTGGTGACCAGGCTGCAGAGGGATCATCAGTCAATGCAACATGTACTGTACACAACAGCACCTCCGGGGTCAGTTTCACCTGGCAAAGGTTTGACCCTGCAACTGGCATGGTCAGCCACCTTCCAAGTCGAGCATCTTTCGGCGCTAGGACTGGAGTCCTCCTCATTACCAGGGTGCTTATGTCTGATCAAGGAGTTTACCGCTGTGTGGCCACGGATCCATCGATTGCCTTCATGGCCTATAGGTCAAGCATGGTTGAGTGGACTCTAAGTGTAGTCGGTAAGAATTTTCAGATGTGCAGCCTCTCAGATTTCTATGGTCTACAACGGCCTGATCCCATTACCCCAGGATCGGAATAACTGTGCATGTCATATGAAGGCCCTGCTGGTTGGAACAGCTTGCCTTCTGATGCAGTCTTACTCATCGATCTATAAAAACTGCTCTATTGGCTCCAACACATTTCACAGTGCGTGGATTGCATCTACAGAAAAAAAGATTTTCAATAACCTACTGTTGTCCCATTTTGTTATTTACGTGCTTGCCTCTGGAGGCCGTTGCTGCCATGGCTGAAATGTGTGGAGTCTAGCCACGTGCAATTTTGTTGTGATTGGTTGTTTCAGCTGGAGATGCGTGTGCTGGCGAGTGCAGCCATTCCAACGCAACAGAATGCAACCGTACAACAGGACTGTGTCAATGCCACAATGGCTTCACAGGCAATGCCCTGAAATCCTGCTCAGGTAAGGATTCCACTTGCTACTTTCCTGGGATGGAAAATCTTTCCCCATGCACATTCCGGCATTGTATCCAAGAGTGCCCGTAGGCCGGAATAGCCATACGCTTGTATGCAGGCCCGAGGCCCTGCGCTCACTTAGCCATAGTGTGGTTGCATATCTCCAGTGCAGGCTGTGTCTTCTTCTCGTCTCTGCCTCTCTTCACAGACATCAACGAATGCACTGTGCACACGTGTCCAGTGTCAACCCCGGTGTGTGTCAACTCCATCGGATCATACTCTTGTGTGGACAAGTGCACAGCGGATGCGAGCAGTGATGGCTGCCCAGGTTGGTGGCCTACGCGTACTTGATGTCTTGAACTGCACTGGTAACAATCTATGGTGAACCCTAGTGAACTTACTCCAGCAGATTAGTGCAATCAGTACCAATCACTATCAAGAAAGTACTGCAATTATTGCCGTATTTTCCGCACTATAAGCCACACCTTGAACACACTCAAAAATCACATAAAAAAGGCAGTGTGGCTTATACTCCAATGATCCAATCAAGGGTGATAAATAGGATAGATGTCTGTATTTCGTGGCAAAAGATTGGGGGGGGGGGGTGCGGCTTTTACTCCAGTGCGGCTTATACTCCAGTGCAGCTTATACTCCAGTGCAGCTTATACTCCAGTGCGGCTTATAGTATACCGTATTATCTCTAATATAAGCACAGTCTCCAATAATAGCACGTCTCCAATAATAGAACACCTTGGGGTGGCATTCAAAAAATAAAGTGCTCAGTCTCCATTATAAGCACACGCCATCTGTACCGGCGAAAAAACCCTGAAATGTGTGTGTCTGACATGAATTTGGCATGGTAACATGCCTCTGAAATGAGGTTGAAATAATAATGGAACAGTCTCCAATAAAGGAACGTCTCCATTAATAGCACGGGGCGGAGGTACATTGAAAAAATAAAGGACCGTGCTTATAATAGAGATAATACGGTACTCCAGTGCAGCTTATACTCCAGTTCGGCATATGCTCCAGTTCGGCATATACTCCAATGCGGCTTATACTCCAATGCGGCTTATACTCCAGTGCAGCTTATACTCCAATGCGGCTTTTACTCCAGTGGGGCTTATACTCCAGTGCAGCTTATACTCCAGTGCGGCTTATACTCCAGTGCGGCTTATATTCCGGAAAGTACGGCAATGCATTCGGTGCCTATATATCAGTCGTTGAAAACAACTGGGCTAAACATGCCAATGAGTTACATCCCACCCACACCACTTCTGTTTTACCTATGGATTGTTTTGTCTACAGGAAGTGACAATCAGTCTGGCTCTGGAAGTCTGGGTGTGCCAGGTAAGACCGTTTTCAGGTGATCAGTTCCGGAATGTTCGTTGGTTCATATTTTACTGAGTGAAACATGGAAACATATCCATGTATGTGTACTGTGAAACTAACTGCAACTTGTTATGTGTTGCTTTCTGTTGTGCCTGTAGCCTTAGCCGGAATAGGTGCAGCAGGTTTTCTTCTCATCTTGTTGATATTGATCATCGTGATCGTAACTCGCCGAAGGAAGCGGTAAGACACAGTCCATGTTTTTTTTATGGCAGTCATTTCCTATTGGCACTTGAGCTTGTGCCCTTTGACACAGAGCCTGCTTTTTGACAACTTGTATGCTTGCCTGACTAATGTAATTTATACACACTTGAGAGGAATCAAAAGCATTTCTGCTGTAACTCTGAGTGAGTTTCACGGGATTAACCAATCATCAGACAGCAACTGTCTGCAACTGTACTGTAATGTAACTTTTATGTAACTCGGGTCACAGCACAAGGGCCAGTGGCTTTTGTCTCTATGTGCCTGTGTGTGTGTGTGTGTGTGTGTGTGTGTGTGTGTGTGTGTGTGTGTGTGTGTGTGTGTGTGTGTGTGCGTGTGCGTGTGTGTGTGTGTATGTGTTTTGGGGAGGGGTTGGCACGGGCTGCTTAACCGACTCGGAAGAGTATTCGATAAACCCTGTCCTTGAGTGTTCCCAAATAGCACACTTCTTTTGAAGTAATAACAATTCTGCTGCTGCTTGATAATGCACCTAGAACGGGACGCCATGTGTACGACCCGTACCGTTGCTTACATCTAGGGAAACAACCTGGCAGAATAACATTGTTCAGAAACTCAGAAGTACAGATGTAGTTCTGAATGTCCTATCATTGGGTGTGCAACAGATCGGGTATGAAACTTGACCGGGATGGTGACCATCGGCACTCTGCCTCAAGCACAGTTGCACTGGTCGAGATGAGCAAATGTGGAGACTCTCAGCGCTACTCCGATGTGGGTGAAGCTGGTAAGTTTCCTCTTGATCTCTGTAATCTAAATGCAGAGTATATGGCTATTGGGGGGCATATCGAGCTTTGGCTATCCTGAAAACTGAGGCTGAAATCAGTACGCTGATATTTGATTGGCGACTTAAGGACATCATTCTTCACGAATTCTTGTTCTTTCACAATATTATGGATTGTGTTGGATGTTTCATATAATTATTATACGTAGGTTGTGGTAAATACCCATCAGCGAATTTTGTACAACTCATTTGATTCAGACTGTGACCACAATTTGGTGACTTGATTCTATACTTGGCGGTTTGCGAACAATGCTCTGTGAATATGCTCTGTGAACAATGCTCTGTGAATACAATGCTCTGTGAATATGTCGAATGCTCTGTGAACAATGCTCTGTGAATATGTCGAACAATGCTCTGTGAATATGTCGAACAATGCTCTGTGAATATGTCGAACAATGCTCTGTGAATATGTCGAACAATGCTCTGTGAATATGTCGAACAATGCTCTGTGAATATGTCATAGTCTGGCCATGTTCTAAGCACCATGCCCAGTTCTGGCCATATTCTGAGCAGGTTCTGAGTCTGCTCTGGCCAGAACATGGACATGTTCTGAGCACCATCCCTGTTCAGAACATGTTCAATTCCACTAGACCCGATGCCCATTCTACACAGATCTTCGTTGGTTTTGCATGTTCTGAGTGGTCATAACTGAAAGACTAGATGCAACAATGGGGTGGGCTGGTTTTTTTCCAAAGGCCTCCGGAGGATCGAATAAAGATCTATGGCAAGATTAGACAGGCTGTATGGATAGACCTTCCATAATTCTGATTTATAGTATCACTGTCACTTTCAGGCTGTCCTGAAAAAGTGACCGCAGGTTCAATGAAAAGGTTCCCATTTTAGCTATTCTGTTTGTACAAACACACATGACATATCTGTGTACATACATGGGCGTGTATATGTGTACACATGGACGGGTATGGATTTCTTTTGCACATATGTGCATGTGTGTGTCTGTGTGTGCCTGTGTGTGCATATGAGGGTGTGTACGTGTGGTGGATGTCTGTGTATTTGTTCACGTGTGCATGTGTGAGGACGGTAAACGCCACGTGCATGTGCGTATGTGCGTGCGCGCGCGTGTACGCGTGCTTGCATGTGAATACTTGGGTACATGTGTCCGTTTCTGCCCATGCAGCAGGTGGATCACATGTGAAGAAATCCAAAGCTGGAAAACTTGGTAAGGTCAAGTGGACACCGTCGACAAACTACGAGTCAGAAAATGGCTTAACATCCGCAATGCATCAAGACGGCAAAGTGAGCATAACCCTTGGCGAGGGTGAAGAGGACACGTATGACAGAACTGTCCGTGAAACTGATGGCAAGCCGATGGCAGAGTCTGTGCTTTCTGATGGCGATACGTATGATAGTCTCAATGCACCAGGCGTCACCGCGGGTTGCACTGGCGGAGCCGAAGACAGCAACGAATATGACACGACCGTCCGCAATGACGGCATAGTAGTGGGAAATGGTAACCCCGGCGAGGATACATATGACATGCTAAACCGTGATGCCAGTGCAACGGATCACCAACAACCGCACAGCCAGGAAGAGATGTACGATAGGCTGCAAGCAAATGATGACATGTATAATGTTCTCAGCAGAGATCAAGCCAATTCGGGTGACCTTGTGATTGCCAACGGCACGGGAGAGGAGTATGACTCACTGGGACCGAGATTATCTGTCCAGCAACCTCGACCTTCACCCAAACCAAAGCTGGTGGCGGCAAGTAGAAACAGCAAAGCCACAAGTATTGCGTACGAAGTCCATGATATCGACCCAGATGGAAGGCAAGCATCCAAACGCCCTGTCTCTGAAGCGGTGAAGCCCAGCGTCCCTGCCCACGCTGTGCCCTCTCGTCCTGCAAGCACCGTGAACCCAACAGAGTACACGTACTCTGAGCCAGAAGGTATTCACCATACAGCCAAGCAAGACGGCCGTAGTCGGGAAGCAGCAGCAGCAGCGGCTGCTCACATCACCTCTGACTCTTGCAGTGCAGTTGTTAGCAAGCCATTCAATGAAGTGACTAAACAAGGGTACGTCTACTCACGGCCAGATGGCATCCATCATACTACGGAGATAGATAGCCTCCGTCGGCCTGATGATTACAGCTATGCTACACCAGAAGGTATTGATCATGCTAAGAAGGGTGTGAAGAGGAGCGCGTCACCTGCTGTACCTTATGATGATGTTGCCACTCCTGGCACGTCATTGGAACCTACACCAGGAGCACCTTTACCAACACCAAGGAACCCCTCAGCCAACCATGTGCCGTAAGTAACAAATGTGTGGTGTATTCAGTCCTAGTTTCTGTCCATATTAAACATTTTTATTGACCAGGGGCGTGTGTGTGTGTGTGTGTGCGCGCGCGCGCACGCGTGTGTGTGTGTGTGTGTTTGTGTGTGTGTGTGTATGTGTGCATGTGCACGTGCAAGCACGTACATGTGTGCAACTTCAGGCTAATTATTATCTTACTTTTGATGAGACATTACATAGCAATATGGCAATATTGGAAAGTTTTCTGTGCACCTATTCCCCCACTGGAATGGGCTAACGTCCGGCGTACCTCACTTCTCTGACCAGGCATGAAGTAGCAAGATTTTGAAAGGCGGGAAAGGCTGGGTCAGTGTCCTGAAGCTGTTGTGTGGTACCATGCACCAGTGGACCCTAGCCCACATATTCACCATTGCTGGGGTAAACTTGGTTAGAAGGTCGTCGTACTCGAGTACTGTCGCAGAACTTACTTGAACATTCTGCTTTGTTCAAGATAATAATGTTCACCTGGAGGTCCATGGGCATTGTTTGGATGTTGTTTTAATCAGGACTGCATCTGGTCATCTTGTTGCAAGGCAAGATGCACAGTCAGAATCCGACAGAATGAAGAAAAAGAGGCCAACACCTCAAGGCAAGGCGGTTCAAGTCGGCAGACTCCAGGGTACTTCAGGTGGCAATGAAAAGCCACCCAAAGCACCCAAGAAAGCTGAACTCACGTCTGCAGCAGCCAACGCCAAGACATCTGAAGCAGAAGTGTATGTTTTCATGACAGTTCACATTGTTGGTGGTGTGGTTCATGATCGTACTATCCACATGTCCCAGGGTTATTGTGCGTGGAAGATAAAAATGGGCAAGGGGCTTGCCAGTTCATGATGTGGTATACGAAGGCATGCAGTCAGGATCGTTGCTTGGTGTCTTCTTTGTTCTGCTCCGCGGCAATGTACACCCACATGTTCGTAATGCACACCGCTGCACACTGTGACTTGCAATAACTTAGGACTACGAATTATCCAGGGGCGCCGAACGGTATTTTATTACGGTATGGCCGGTTACTATTGTATGTGCCTTTTCAGGGGGGGGGGGGGGGGTACCGCCCTTATATTTCAAAAAATTGGATCCAAAAAAGATCTCATTTCACATTTTTTTCACGGATGCCAGGGACAAGAAGTACTTGTAGTGGAGTTGATACGGCAGTGACCGTAGCATGTCTGATCCCCCCCCGCCATTGTTCAATGCTGAGCCTCAGAATCTGTGCACAGAAGGCTATTGCTTGACTTGATTCATGATTATTTCCCCGGCAATCTGCCATAGGTTTGCATGGGCACTGAATTACTTGTGAGGCTGAACACCATTCTGCACTTCTCGGAACAAAGCCGCGATCAAATACCTGTATGTTTCTTCTTCTGTACCTTTATGGGTCACAGGCCAAGTGCTGCGTCTGGCAAAGGGATGAACAAAAGAGTTCGAAAACGAGGATGAGCAAGACGGTGGCTCAGCGGCTTACGTTATTGAAAAGACTGGTGATATTCAGTGAGATTTTTCTCTCACATACTGGTAGAGAAGACTAGAACAGGCAGGTCTGCAGAACAATCTTGCTGAAACGTGCCTCTGACCAAACTCGGCCTACACCTTCTTTATCTGGATCGGGGATTCACCTAATATTATTTATATCAACCCACGGGCATATATTTACATCAGTTACTTTTTTATACATTGACTAGAGTGCCTGCAAGCTTGATGATTCTATTTTTTTATGCTGACTAATCAGAGAAATATTGTAACTGCTACAACCAGGGAGTAGTAACTACTCCCTGGCTACAACCAATCGGATTTTACTCAACTCGTGACCATTGTAATTATCAATGACTTGTTCTTTTCAAATTGATTCAATACTTTCCTACTGACTTCATCTCTCCTTCTTCTTCTTTCTTTCTTTCTATAATGCAGTTTCATACCCACAAATTTCTTTTAAATGAACTCAATCGCTGGGAATTATTTATATTTAAATAGAGTACCAATACGGCATTATGATTCCCATTACGTTTTTAAATCTCTTCAAATATCCGCTGCGGCTATTTTGGCCAATGTTATTTTGGAGCAGGAGCATCAGTATTATAAGAAGTATTGAAGTATCAGTATTATAAGAATTCACTGCCTCGCGGTACGGATTGCTGCCAATATGTTGGGACTCAAAGTATACGAGCTTGTTCAACCACCTTTGTGTAATTGTCAGACTTGCCCAAGTTGCACTCACAAGTTTACAGCCAGCATAGAATTCACTGAGTTTACTCAAAACTAACCTTCAATTAAAAAAAAGGAAGAGGATATTGTCGGTAGTCCATGGAAGTACATGCAGTAAGCTACAAGTAACAGAGCCTCGCCAACAGCGGATCCTCAACTCCATCGTTGACGGCAACGCGTCTGGCTGGTTGACAGTGCTTCCTCGGAAGCAGGAAGGTTACAACATATCGGGCGACGGCGTCCAGTTCCGCAATCAGTTGGCTATTTGCTATGGCCAGGAGCCGAACGCCCTCCCGTCGCATTGCGATGGCTTTTTCTTCTATTTTTATTTTTACAAAGAAAACAAACATGAGCAGCTGCTAGGGAAGCACACACAACATGAATCGTGGCAGTGGTGGTGAGGTTTAGGGAGCTCCGCCGACCTGGAGTGTCGACCTCATGGCCACCTAGGCGCACAAAACGTGGGTGGGGAGGGAGGGAGAGAGAGAGAGAGAGAGAGAGAGAGAGAGAGAGAGAGAGAGAGAGAGAGAGAGAGAGAGAGAGAGAGAGAGAGAGAGATAGGAGGGAGGCTGTGTAGCTGCTTTCTACCTACAGCAAGGATTGGACTGTATGAAGGGTGGACTCGTCAAGCGCGGGCACAACGATGTCCGCGACTTCGATGCCCGGCTGGCAGACGTTGCCTAGCAGTGTGGCTGTCGAGCCGGTGATGGTTCCGGTGCAGGATGGCAATAGCCGTCCTTCACTGCACGCTGATTGGCTGGCCCGGGGAGTTTGGGAGGGAGGCAGGGTGGCGTACTTTGATAACCGCATCATGGATGCTGACGCGCCCAGTTCCGTCCGCGCATACCTCTCTTGGAACACTGTATCCAACAGTGCTGCCTCTTCCAAGAAGAGAACGTACATGGCGGCTGCAGAGGACTTGAGTGAGAGCGTCCTTCACTCCGCTAGTCTGCTCAACAGATGCACAGAGTACCGTGCGTACCAACGGCGACTTGCTATGCAGCTAGCGTCCAGGTGGGACACTGAAGTCCTGCAGCAACGTCATGACTCCTGAGTGAGGATCCACCATGCATGCATCAGTTTACTGTTTTCCGGGCTGTCGACCTCCACATTCTTGGCGCTGATGTCCTCCTCCAGAGTTTGGTAGCAAGGAGATTGGTCGCCGCCCTCAGCTATATGTATTAACTGATGTGTCTGGCAGGGCCACCGCAACTAACGTCGCTGGTCCCCCCGCGGCTTCCTCCACGAACATGTCCTCGAACTCGGTCCGACCACTCGGTGCGCCACGAGTCTCAGCGACAGAACGTCCTCCCGGCTTCCTCTCCTGATTACGTGCGACCCTGCTTCCCCTACAGTATCATTGACGAGTGGAACAACTTGCCCCCAACTGTGCTGCAGTCTCCGCCACGCCTGACGTCCCTCCAGTCGTTCAAGGGCAAGGTGCATCAGCACCTACGACAAAGCCGCTGGTATTGGGCTACAGACTCGCTGTAACACCCCATCCATAATCAGCTCCCTCCCCCTCACTTATCTATTTACATGTGTTTCGTAATCCCGTCCATGGTGCGCTGGATAGCGCTAACGCCGAGACCCTAGGTCGGCGTTGCTAGTCCCGCCTCACCGGCACAGGCTCCCTGCATGAGAGCCCCTACTAGTACATTGTCTGTCTTTCTCCTTTGTTGTCTCGATCATTATTTTCTTTTGTCTTCTTCTTCTCCTCTCTTTGTTATGGTCTATCAGTAGGAGGTGCATTCTGTAAAAAAATATATACTGGCATACTGACTCATAATGCCGATCCTTCTATACAATTGCGGATTGTGGACTCTGTCCAAATTGCTGAACGACAAACTGGACAAATGGCAACGGAGGAAGCTACGCGTACTGCTGCAGATTGTCTACCCGCAACGCATCACCAATAACAACTTATACACAGAAACAAAACAATCTCCAGTTAGTGCCACATGTCGGCGACGCAGGCTGCTGTGGTTTGGCCATGTGGTGCGAGAGGGTCCGGAATCCGCCTCGTTCCAAGCACTGGAGCTATCAATCAACACAAACGACATAAAAAAACCCGTGGCTGTCCGCCATTGCGGTGGATAGATACGATTCGGCACGACCTGAAGGCAGCGGATCTCTCCGTGGAGAGCGCTCTCCAAGCTGCAGGAGATAGACTAACTTGGCTTGACACTGTTGACAGATGCGTCGACTCTGCTCCTGTCTAACAGGTTCAGGGAAGATGCGAGCTGTGTTTATTATTATTATTATACTGACTCATAAAAAGGACACACTTCTGGCTCATTACGAACATCTTGAAAGTTTTTTGTTTTCACAAGTATACTTTCAAGCCTTCTCATCAGGTGAAATACAGGCAAGGGAAAAGGAACAGTGGATTAAGTACAGTAAGGAGGTGGTAAAACAGTGCAAAGAAGAAGATAGCTAAAGTAAACAGCGAAAATGCGTGACCTATCTCTTGTATGTATGTGTGTGTATTTACACTTTATCTCTTAATTTGCTAGATCCTATATATATATAGGATTTGGGTCATATTTTTCAACTCAAAATGGGTGTGGCATGAGCATAGGGAAAGGTATGTGACCAATTCTTCCTTGCTAGGTCTTAGTAGATATTGGGTGTTGAATAAGATAATTGTTTCAAATACTAACATCTCAGGCTCATCTCCTTGCGCAATATTACTAAGACCTGTGCCCTATTTTTCGAATCTTATAATAGGAAGTGTTAGGAAATTAGAGGCCACATGCCACGTGCTACTCTTTTCTCTCCGAAACTCAACACTTGCAAGCCAGATATGAAAGAAAGAAAAATCATCAGTCACACCACCGGGACTCGAACCAGGGACCTTGCTATTCTATTCGCGAGCAATGCTCTAACCAACTGAGCTACAGTACTATGACTCTTATCCGCAGTGATTGTTAATCTATCCTTCTTCGATCAATCCACATCTGGCTTGCATCATACGTACTGGCAACTCACACCAATCAAGAGGGCCCTCGGCCCCTCGGCCATTCGCTTGATGTCATGGGGAGCGCATCAAACAGGATATCAGGAAATTCACAGTCCAGCTTTCCACACTGTCTCATCCGAAGTGATCCCATGTATTATTAATGTGCCTCCCTTTCTTTTTCTCTCCCTATCTCCTTTCCCTCTCTGACAGCATCTTTCTTTTTTTCCCTTTTAGCTTGCCGTGGTTGGCTATCACCTGACCTCTCATGTTTATTGGCAGTCTTCGGACGGGCCAGGAGATGTTGAATAAATAAATAAATAAATAAACTATGTCCACTGCGAGCAAATACAAATTGCAATTTCAAATTTGGACTTCGCGGAGGATTTCAAAGTGTTAGGGTGCGTTCTTATATTCTCTAGCTTCTAGAAGAAGAAGAAAAGAGAAGTCGAAGAAACTGAGATTACTCAAGAACGGGTCTCGAAGAATTCGGAGATATTTTGCACATGTCAAGTAAGATGAAGCGTCAAAGGGGCCGCGATCTTGAGTGATGAATGTACCGTAAAGTACCGTTGATCCGCCCCCTCTCTAATTCCCGCCCCCTGTCGATGTTCTCCTTGTGAAGCGACTTCGGCGTATACAACGAAATACGATGTTGAGCCGACGCATGCACTGCTGTACACAATACTTGCCAATCCAGGATCAAAATGTGCACAATCCAGCGCATCGAGTCTGAACTTCTACGTTGTTGTACATCGTACTGCACTTGACAGCCTTGATCTAATTCTCGCCCCCTGCCGAAAACCCAGCTGGGAAGCGACATGGCGTGGGGGCGGATCAACGGTACTTTACGGTATGTGCGTATGAGAAAAGGGAAATGCGTACACTCATGATGAAAACTAGCTTTTAGTCGTAGTTCTCATGCGCTGATCCCAAACCGCGGGAATCTCCAAGTTTCAACCACCTCTGAAGCTTGGAGAGCTTTGGAGAGCCTCCTTAAAGGGGAAGTGCATCGATTTTTCGAGTAGGGTCCAGAAGAAAGACAATTTGATATCGGTTCGAATGGCATATCTCTCGTTTCCATACGATAAGCCAAACTTGCCAAATCGCCAATTGTATGCTCACGTTGCCATAGCGACCAGCGGAGTGATGACGTACGAAAGGCTTAGCTCCTCCACAGAGAAGGTCGATCACTGCAGAATTTGGTCATTTTCAATTGGTTTATTGTATTCACGATGTGAAAGAAGTGCTGTGTTCAATGCTGTTAGTGCCGTGAACTATTTGTCGCCCTTCTCATGCATTTCCCAAGGCTGACTGTGCCTAGGAAATGGTTTCCTCCAGGACAAGATGCTTGGAAGTCGCCGTCTCTCCTGAGACATTTTCAGCAAACTTTCAAACCTACTACATTATTTCATTCGTCAATCTCCACCACCCGTCGTCTCACCTGGCTTCAGAAGATGTTACGAAAGATAGGGAAGTCGCCAGGAAGCATCACAATCATCTTCAGGAAGTGGAAAGAGCAAACGGCATGGTCCTTGGTTGGGGGAAATGCTGAACGTCTGATTTGTCCCAACCAAGATTTCAGCATTTTGTTCGTCACTATTTTCGCTTGTTTGCTGGTGTCTCCGCGCTCCAGCTTTCTCCTGTCGGTGTCACGTCCAAGTACACAACCGAGAGGACTACTAACAAACAGTTCACTGCACTTACAGCATTGAACACAGCCCTTCTTTCACTTCGTGAATACAATAAACCAATTGAAAATGACCAAATTCTGCAGTGATCGACCTTCTCTGTGGTGGAGCTAAGCCTTTCGTACGTCATCACTGCGCTGGTCGCTATGGCAACGTGAGTATACAATTGGCGATTTGGCAAGTTTGGCTTATCGTATGGAAGCGAGAGATATGCCATTCGAACCGATATCAAATTGTCTTTCTTCTGGACCATACTCGAAAAATCGATGCACTTCCCCTTTAAAGCGGGATTCACAGAAGCTTTTTTGCGATGCGACACGCGATGCGACAGACGCGAAACCGGGAAAACCCCAAATCGCAGCCATGTCGCACCCCACGCAACTGCCGCAACTGGGCCATCGCAGGCCATCGCAGAAGTTGAGCTTGGCTCAACTTTTGCGATGCGATGCGATGCGACAAGCGATTTGGTGTACGATTTTGACCTTTTCTACAGCAAAGTTGTACAAAGGTGCAAGAGTTGCCTATAAATTTTTACAAGTTGTGTCAAACCGCGCGAATATCATGGTGACGTACCCAAGGGTGCGTTTGGTTGGTACGATCTAGAACAGGATCGAACAGCTGGTGCACATAGAGCAGCCTCATGCCAACCAAACGCTACTCCAGAAACAGAGCACATTTTTGTGGAAAAATGTGCCAAATTGGTGCATTCTTCAAAATGTGTATGGATCACCATGGTCACTTTGTACGGTACGACGAGTCCAACCCAAAAGCGTATGCACGTGATCATTTGGGAACAAAATCGATGTTCCCGCCAGGTTTCACTGTGAAAAAGTGAAACTGCTCGGTCTGCTCCGGCCTCGAGGCCGGAGCAAGCAGAACATGTTCTGGCCGACCCAGAACAGGTGCAGTCCCAACCAAACGCGCTGTTCTGGTGAATCCTGTTCTAGTTCGTACCAACCAAACGCGCCCCAAATCAGCAAAACTTTGTCGCATCGCTGACTTCTTCTGTGAATGGTATTTCGCGAGTTCGCATCGCACGCATCCATCGCAGATCGCGTCGCATCGCGTGTCGCATCGCAAAAAAGCTTCTGTGAATCCCGCTTTAAGCGGGATTCACAGAAGCTTTTTTGCGATGCGACACGCGATGCGACAGCCGCGAAACCGGGAAATCCCCAAATCGCAACCATCGCGGACCCCACGCAACTGCCGCAACAGGGCCATCGCAGGCCATCGCAGAAGTTGAGCTTGGCTCAACTTTTGCGATGCGATGCGATGCGACAAGCGATTTGGTGTACGATTTTGACCTTTTCTACAGCAAAGTTGTACAAAGGTGCAAGAGTTGCCTTGAAATTTTTACAAGTTGTGTCAAACCGCGCGAATATCATGGTGACGTACCCAAATCAGCAAAACTTTGTCGCATCGCTGACTTCTTCTGTGAATGGTATTTCGCGAGTTCGCATCGCCCGCATCCATCGCAGATCGCGTCGCATCGCGTGTCGCATCGCAAAAAAGCTTCTGTGAATCCCGCTTTACTGCTTGGTTGACGCTGCCGCGGGAATGCGTATAATAATAATAATAATAATAATTTCCTCTGAGACAAAAATGCGATAATACTCATAAAAAGGACACACTTCAGGCTCATTACAAACATCTTGAAAGTTTTGTCTTCACAAGTATACTTTCAAGCCTTCTCATCAGGTGAAATACAGGCAAGAGAAAAGGAACAGGAACAGTGGATTAAATACAGTAAGAAGATGGTAAAACAGCGCAAAAAGAAAGAAAGAAAGAAAGAAGATAGCTAAAGTAAACAGCGAAAAATTGCAATAATGACACAAAGGTGCAAATGCGAGAAAACTCAATAAGCGCGACATGTAGTGCGACAACAAGAGACAACCACTGGACATACATGTACATGTAACTAACGAGGTTTTGACGACCTACCTAACAGCCTAAGTGTGAATTTGATTTGTTTCTGTTTGCAAAGGTTGGGTTTCCTTGTGTGGATGTATACAGCTTCCAAAACATTCAGCAATCTAGCACTGCGTACACGTGACACAATCGAAAAACAATCATCCGAATACACAGCACGACAATCAGGATGCTCAAACAAATGACTAGCAATGGACGACTCATACTTATCAGCACTAACATCAGAACAATCAGCATGTGCGGTGGACACATCCGATTTCACATGGCTAGTCGAGTGGACCCTAGCCGTTGCCTCTGTCTGTGCTTTAGTCGCTGCCATCGCCGCCGTTGCCGATCTTGTTATTCTTCTGGTTGATGTGGTTCCTGTCACTGCCACGCACGTAGGTGTCTTGTCCGGTTGTTTTTCTGGTGGTCTAGTTAATTGTGAGGTGACGTTCCTTGGTGTTGATGCCGCTGCGTTGGACCATCTTGTACCAGGATGATTCTTTGCTGGACGTCCCCTCCGTGGTCGAGTGGATCGTGCGTGTTGTGGAATAAGGTGTAGCGGTGCGTGTTGTCGGATGCGTGCGTCCAGATGTTGAAGAGTCCTACCTACATATCGGCTCTCACATTGCCGACACTCGAAGTGATAAATCAACTTGGATAATTGGCCTGTAGGTAGGACGTCCTTCCTCACCGTGAACGCACGCACCGTGGAGTAGATGAAGCGAAGTTACATGTATGTCCAGTGGTTGTCTCTTGTTGTCGCACTACATGTCGCGCTTATTGAGTTTTCTCGCATTTGCACCTTTGTGTCATTATTGCAATTTTTCGCTGTTTACTTTAGCTATCTTCTTTCTTTCTTTCTTTCTTTTTGCGCTGTTTTACCACCTTCTTACTGTATTTAATCCACTGTTCCTGTTCCTTTTCTCTTGCCTGTATTTCACCTGATGAGAAGGCTTGAAAGTATACTTGTGAAGACAAAACTTTCAAGATGTTTGTAATGAGCCTGAAGTGTGTCCTTTTTATGAGTAATAATAATAATAATAATATTAACTGGTTTGAGGGAAAGAGACAAACGGGAAAAGTCTGAAGAAAAAATTGACTGTCACCACCAGGACTCGAACCAGGGACCCTCGCTTGTAGCCAGCAATGCTCTAACCACTGAGCTATGGTGTAGTCGTCATCCCAGCAGAGGCTGTAATAATAATAATAAGGCCAAAACAAATAATGACCTTGTTTCCGGTCGCCCGACCGGGCCACTTTTTCCCAAATTCTGAAACTTTTTTTTGGTCCCAAATGTATACAAACGGTGGCAATGCCATGTGTGCAAGTGCACTCAACGAGTCATAACTCAGTCAAATCTCAACCGAATTCCGCAATCGAAACACCTACAAGGTAGCAGAGATTCTCAGCTGTCGGCTCGAAAAACTCCGGGGTCGATACGAGCTAGAATAACGGAGCTGGAAGGACTCGAACTGTTTGCTTGATTTCTCAGGATGTACGAAAACAGGAATACACCACATGCTGTACAAGAACAGTGAGTCAGTCAACTTTGACATTGATCTTTGCCATGATATTATGTACAATGTACATACCGGTATGTAGGTGCTCTTGTCCATCAATACCACAACGATTGAGGAACCAAAAAAAAGTATCCAAAAAAAGTTTCATTCCGGCCGACCGAGTCTCCTTTTTGAGGGGTTGCCGACCGGAAACAAGCCTATTTTTTGTTTTGGCCTAATAATAATAATAATAATATAGCAATAATGACACAAAGGTGCAAGTGCAAGAAAACTCAATAAGCGTGACATGTACGACTCGTAGTGCGACAACAAGAGACAACCACTGGACATAACTAACGAGGTTTTGACGACCTACCTAACAGCCTAAATGTGAATTTAATTTGCTTCTGCTTGCATTGTGTAAAGTTGTGATTCACAGCAGGAAGGGATGTATGAGTTTGACTTCTGCTATTTCTGCTCCCTTTTTGGTGGTTTTTGTACAAGAACTCTCCAATTTTGAGTTGCGATATTAGCAACTTTTGAGCTTTTTCTGAAAATATGGATGCGATTTCAGCAACTAGCACCTGTTTTGGCACGGTTGCGAAAAGCATGAGTTGCGAAAAATCATGGCATCTTTGGGAAAGGGCTAGTGGTGACCCGGCGCACGGGTGACTTGGCACTGAACGTACGGTATGAAGGGTAATCTTGTATCAAGAGTACATGACCCCGGGGGGTTATGTACTCTTGCTTGTATTCGACATACATGTACCAACCCCGTCTACAGAGAGCACCTTCTCGCGACAGTGTCATGGTGATGACAAAAAAACTGTTGACAGCTGACGAGCTGAGCTGAGAGAAGGACGCCATGGGCAGAAGTTGGAAGAAAAAAGAAAAAGAAAAAGAAGTTTTTATACAAGTTAAAAAAAAGAGCGAAGACAACACGACGACATCAGGAGTAGTCTCGAAGCATAATGAGGGTCAGAACCGGGTGCGATACCCATATGGTTCAAATGGTCCGCAGGGACTGGGCTCTGCCAACCGCGGAAGGTTGTAGTAAGGTCACTGTTTTCGAACACAGTGTCCTCCACCTTGTTTCATGCTGTCAATCTAACAATTGCGTGAACTACAACAAGGTTTATCTAATGCTGGTTTACCAAATTACCAGTGTTGGATTCTATCATATGTACAGTCATCATGTTTACAGGGATCGATTTATCCGGGTTCGCATCGCAGTTTGCGAATCAAAATTCACTGGCTGCGATTCGCTTTTTGTTTTTTATCGCCCAAAACTGCGATGCACTGGTCATGCATACCGGTATGTACAAAGACCATTCTGTACTCTTTGTGTGCAGCTTGCATGCGACTGCTGTACACCACTGCTGACTAGGGAGTAATATTTTACTACTCCAAACTGACCTGTCCTGCTCACGGGTCGCGGATCGCGCTCTGTTTGATTTTGGACACTGCACTAGCCACACTGCACTGGTCGTACAAGACTGCAGTACATGGCGGCGACTTTCCTTTCTTCTTTCACTATCAAGCTCAATTTAGTTTGTTTCTGTTCGACAAGACACAGTTGAAGTAGATAGTTCTTAGTCTCATGTAGCCAACATTTCAGTGAATCTGATCACTGTCCAGAAGCGGGAAAAAGAACTGGACGCGCCAGGAGTGTCGATTCGTTTCGATGAAGAAAAGGAGAAAAGCGAAAATTCTGTGCGCTTTGAACGAAGTGTCACGATCGTTTGAGCGCTTTCCTGCGCTTTATTTGTCGAAGGAATCAGTGGAACTGCCCTGTTGAAGGACATTGTGTTGTGAAGAACTCGAAGTCAGATGGACGCTGAACATGATTGTAATAAGCCCAAGCGAAAACCCTGACGTAAAATATTCAGGTCAACCGTTCGTTTTGAAAAGCAAATAGCAACTGCAGCTATTGTCCTCTTCTGTACAAAATCCTGCTATTGTACAGTTATACGTGTAAAACTTTTGATGAAGGAAAACTGCTAATCAATACTGGGAGTTGCTAGTCAGTGACTGCTATGCAAAAAATCAAAGTAAATCGATCCCTGATGTACAGCCATGCACCTGTCATGTACTTTGTTCAAAACCTGCTTTGTAGAGCGCGTGGGATATTTTGTTTTGTTTTGTTTTTTACTGTTGACACAGCCCTACTGGAAAACAGGTGGAGAACAAAAAGAAACGAGGAAAAGGACAAAACATGGGGGATGCAGGGACGACGTGCTGATGTGCTGGGAGCAACTCAACCGACCAGAGGTCTCGGCGTCAGCGTTGCAACATATGTATTGCACTCTTGAACCAACGATGCTCATGCATTCCCTCCCTTGTTTCATGAACTGTTCTGTCCATTAATTCTTGGCTTGCAAAGTGAAATAATTAAAAACAACAACAAGAACAACAACAACATGAACAATGACTGTATGATATGTACATGTATAAGATATTGACCAAGACGAGGTCTATAATTATGGGAAATAGGCCGAGGTCCGCCGAGGTCTTTTACGAGGCCTACTTAGTATATTTCCCATATAGACCGTAGGCCGGTAGATCTGCAGTTCTGCGCTTTCCGTGCGCACGTGATAATTATGAGATCGGAGAAATATTTCATCCATTTTACGGGCAAACAGAATACAATTGACAGTGGCATGGCGAATGATTAGAACACAACACCAAAAAATGAAAACAATTGTATGTGTGAAAAAACATTTCATCCATTGACAGCATTGTAATTAATTTTGTTCATGTCCTTGGTCTTGCCCAGGGAGTCGTCAAATATTTGACGACTCCCTGGTCTTCTTGCCTCTGTTCACACGAAAAGTTGGAGTGTGGTCACTGCGGTGCACTACGTCACGTGTGCATGATACTTCTACCAAGGCTGCAAGAGTCCATGGACTCTTTGTCTTGATGGTAGATCTACCCGTAGATCTACTGGGCCGTAGGTACAGTACTCAGTAGTTCAGGATGCTAGTTCACGGCCGGCGGGCAGTCTTGTGTTCTCGTACGGTAGAACTACTACAGGTTAGGATTGCAGAGCGTATTTCCGCGTGGTGCAAATAATTCTTAGCTCCCTTTACTTGTACCGGTAATTGGCCGGTAGTATACCACCTCTCAACGGCTGTATCGCATTATGTAATGGTCAGGGAAAGTAGACTGCACGGCTTTGAAAATCGGCAGGAGAAAAACAAAATTGGAGTGATACCTACGAAGGAAAGGAGACGAGTATTCAAAGTGTGCTGAATCACGATTTCTGGCTACGAGCATTGCTGGACCGTCACAGTACGGGTGAGCTGGTGGCTGCTAGCACAGTGTAGATGGGGGCCAGTTTCGGAAAATGCAAACACCGGCACACGTAGGGAAGCAGAGCTGTATGTAATTGCCGACAACAGCAATGGTAATGGCAGTGCGACTCGCTAGCTCCACGGCTCTTGTCTTGGTGGCCATCAATCTACTGTCGCTTATCCCACGTGCTGAAGTAGAGGCATTCGGTAAGTAGTAAGTACGTCCGTCGGTATCTACATGAATACAAAAGTCATGTACACTGTAGACTGTACACTGTATTAAATTTTGTGTGTTTGTAGTGTAGGTCTACACTGTATGGTGTAGGACATACATGTAGACCTTAGAAATTAGAGGGGCGGTGGATGAACAGTACTATACTCGATCACTCCGTTAGTATTGCCGGACTGCCATACTTTTTGCCATACCTAAGCAGTCAAATACTCCTGTATATTTCACTCCTTAGGGATGTATTGACTATTTATATTTTGACTCCATTTGAGGGATTGAAAACATGCTTTGGCTAGTCATAAATCTATAAATTGACTTTTGTACTAAGTCAATATAGGAAATAAAAACCTCGTAAAAGACCTCGATTTCACCTCGGTCTCGGCTTCTATTTCCTACATTGGCCCCATACTCAGTCAATAATAGGTACGTATAACAATGACAACGACAATTATAATATGAAACTCGGATGTTGAGCCAATAATAAGTGTAGAAAGGAAAAGGAAATAATAGATACGAGTTGAGAGTAACTCTCCATCACTGTAACCAGATACTATATACAGTCAGAAAGTGCAACAACTAGTTCCCTCTTTGGTCTTTCCATAACCTTGAACCTTCCAAGTAACTAGTTGGAAGGCTGTCGGTTAGCGCTACGGAGATGTGTTGAAGCTAGGTGTCAGGACGTCGAATGTCTCAGTACTCTGTCAGTTTTGTGCCTAGTTGTTGCACTTTCTTACTGTATAGGGCCACGTCACTCCCTTGTGACAGGGAGCCAGAGTCAGGGTAAGAGAGTCAATGCTGGCAAGCCACATGCCGGTTGAGATCTCGTGGAAGACGAAAACGTTTGTTGCAGAGACGGCACTCATATTCGAAGGTTTCCCTCTGTTTACAAGTAGGGCGACTGCCACGGCTGCATTTGTGCCGCTTGAAACCGGATGGCGAAAACTGGCGTTGGCACATTGAGCATTGGAGTTTGCCACTGTCCAGGAGAATCGACTCTCGACTAGATGAGGGCGGGCAAGCTTGGGTGCTGATCGTACTGCGGGTGCACTTGTGGAAAGCACGGCCTCCAGCGCTGGCAAACCATCTGCAGCAGATATCGCATTGGAGTGCACCACGCACAGACACATCCCCCCCCCACACACACACAAACACACACACACACAAACACACACACACACACATACATACATACATACATACATACATACATACATACATACACAAACACACACACATAATGCACACACACACACAATGCACACACACTCTCTCTCTCTCTCTCTCTCACACACACACACACACACACACACACACACACACACACACACACACACACACACACACACACACAATGCACACACCCACATGCGCACCTGCGCATGCATGAGAGTACATACACACAGATGAGCGTGCGAGCATAGGGAAACAATAGATCCACAATTCAGTATCCACCAACGGTTGGCTCAGACTGACCTGGCATTTCACAGCTGATAGAATGACTGTTATTCTGCTTCAGTTCTGGGGATTGTGGAGGGTGATGTATGGATGACCTGGAAATTGTGTGTGTGTGTGTGTGTGTGTGTGTGTGTGTGTGTGTGTGTGTGTGTGTGTGTGTGTGTACACCTGGGATCACTTCTCTTGCAGCTTGGACACAGTGTGCGAACAGTGCATATGAGTATCAGCATCAAGGCTCAACTTTGATGACATTCGACTCGGCAGTATCATTCTGCAAGGCCAAGGATGGAGGAGCTTACCTTGCCATCCCACGCAATGCTGTGGAAGATGCGTGCATATGTAACCTGCTCTCTAACACCACCGCATGGCTTGGCATCAGAAAACTGAATGGCATATGGATGGACATTGAAGCCAGACTAGAAGTTCACTACACCAATTGGGAAGTTGGAGAGCCCAGTACTGATTCAAGGCGACCTCAGCATTGTGTAACAATGTGGTATGTACCTGACAAAGGCAAAGGAGACCAATGGGATAATCTGCAGTGTGGATGGATCAGGCGTGTTGTTTGCCAAAGAAAAGGTAATGCATTTTAAAACCCTTTTGAGTTCTCATCACAGACTTTGTCTGCCCACAACCCTTAGCTAGCTTTGTCCTGTTGTCAGTGGATATCCACATGCAATGCTTTCACTGATGTACTACATGTACACTCTCCTGTGCCTGTCCATGCTGTCTGAGACACGGAGGATACAACCTGGGATTTCTGGCAGCCTTGTGTTGGGTGCAGCATGTAGGCACAGGTACCAAAGGCTACCCATGACACGATTTCGAGAAGTGGTGAGTTTGTGGGGCTTGCTCGCTTGTTTGTTATGCGACGTGCTCCACGGCCTAAAACGACAATCCTAGCAGTGCAACGTGGCTGACCAAGGGAGCAGGCCTGTTAGTTCTCGGTCGTGTAGCCTGTCTGACACTGACGTCGTTTAGCCTGTCTGACATTGACGAAGCACCTCAGCCGCTGAAACGCGACATACTTGAGCTTGCCACGCAGATTGAGACTTTCAACATTCATAGTCGCCGCGGGGGGCTTCATCCGCAAAGAGTGCAAGACCTGCTGAGATGTGATGAAGCAGCAAGCCCGTTGGGCCGGCCACACTTTCTGCGCTGCTCTGGTGTCGGTGTGATTTTGAATTAAGACTGGCAAGCATTGACTCATTCCCCGCGCTCTCTAGTCCTGCATGCGGCGACCGACTATGCATAATCGAGGTGCAAGCTTCAAGAGATTGTGTGATGGCATACTAGTACAGTCATGGCAAGTGAAATCCAACACTTGCCATAGGGGACAGCGCCACGAATGGACATCAATGACGTTATGAGCTGCACCTAATTTGTACATTACAGCCGTATGCATCCCAAACAGGTCGAAAGGTCACAGCCAGTAGATACACACAGTTCAGAGACATGGTACGCATGAGGAGTAGTGGTATCCAGTCCCCATTCATTTCTGCCAGCACCTTTGAACTTTTCTTGTGAAGCTTGACTGTGATGAGTACGAGTTCTGTCATGAGACAGATATAAGTTGTATGTAACACATGTAGTACGTATGCAGGGCTGCAGGGACTAGGCCAGGGGCTGCACACTGCACGGTGTAGTCTCTTAGGCCAAGTGTCGGATTCCATTTGCCACAACTGTACTTCCGTGAACTGTGCGATGGTAAGCATTGAGTGTATGGACGGTCTCCAGAACACTTTCCCTGATGATGTCATTCAATGGATGGCACTGGCGTGCGGAATTGTTGTCCATTGACCTAAATACATTATGCTACTGGTAGAGTCATGACTTGACTGTAGGTCTATTCTCTCCATTCTATTCTGCCATAGTGAATGTAACCTGTGCAACAAGTAGCAACAGTAGTCTGGTCAACGGATATACAAGTCATTACAGTGTGCTCTACCCTGGCAATATCACATACCAATGTAATCCGGGATACTACATCTCTGGACAGAGCAATCAGAGTATCACCAGTCACACATCACTATGTCTCATCAGTAGACACTGGTCTACTCCAGAGCCAATATGTGTAGGTAAGCTACAGTAGTGCTCCATAAGGGCGCGTTCAGACTACCGTGAACCCCGTCAAACCGTGAATGCCGATAAACCGTGAAGGACATTCACACTACCAATAACAAACTAACGTTTACCGTGAAGTTTTCAGCTCTCACCGCGGCACTGACAAGGGATTTTCCCTTTTTTCCCAGCGCGCATACAGCCTGAGCACTTTTTTACTGGCGGTAAAAGTTTACTGCCGCAGCAGCCGCGGCAGTAAAACTTTCCCACCGGTAACGTGCCAGTAACGTCACGTGATCAAATCACCTTGGCGACTTTCCCAATCGGTCACTTTTTATCGGTAGTCTGAACGCGCCCTAACAGTGACTCGCTGTGGCTGTGATGAATAGTGCACACTTATTGGACTACTTCATACTTTCCACTGCTAGTGGATTCAAAATGGTATGGTGACCAAACTCAAAGAAAAATACTTCAAATTTAACTGCTGTACACTTACCAAGTTTAGTTTTTTATTTGTACGCTTCACATCCGGTCTCACATTCTGCAGCACCCTAATCATACTTCTTCTACTGGAATTGGAACCATGTTAGTTTTATAATCCACTGGAGCCGGTTGGGATCAGGCTAGATCCATCCAGTTTTCATTGACTGATAAGGGCCGGGTTCCACTGCGGCTCCGCTGCTCCGCTGCTCATCATCCACGGCTTGAAACGTCATCATTACCATAGTGACCGCGGCTCGAGCTGGAGCAGCAAGGCCGCGGCTCATCGCTAACTTTTGCTACGATTCGTGATCAAAAACTGCGAGCCGCGGTTGCGGCTCGACATGTTTCCCGTACTTTTCATTGTTTTGTAGACGAGAATTTTAAAATTCAAATTTTATTTCCTTGTGTAGGCCAGAAGACGAGGATTTTTTATTTTGCGCACGCGCGCACGCAGGCAGTTAGAACGTCATCAAAAACGTGAAGCACGACCGCGGTACCGCGAATGGCGAGTGTCAGTGGAACCGCGCTGCTCCGCTGCATGCAGCCAAGTGCAGCGGAGCTGCAGTGGAACCCGGCCCTTAGGAGGGTCCCTTTTGGATTAGCTACCCAGTCAGTAGGCAAAGTTAGCTGTGGTAACACACACCTGGATAAATGGCGGTACATACACGGCTGTCCACATAGATCTCTCTAACCTGTAAAGTTCGGTCAAATCCTGATTAGGCCTTCTCCTACCGCTATCATCACTTTGTGCATGGCACCTAGTCGATGCATAGCTGGAGATATTGGCATAGCTGCCTGGCACACAGGCACTGGAGTGGTGATGGTTTGCCTCTGCCTTAACTGATGTACCAGTCAGCTATGCCGATGTCTCCAGCTATACATCAACTAGGCGCCATGCACAAAGACTTAGTGATGATAGTGGTAGGAGAAAGAGCACTCTTTGACAGAACTTTGAAACTTAGAGAGGGGCGTTGTGCAGGCAGGTGTGTATGTATAGCCATTGTTCCTGGTGTGTATAACCACCATTACTATGTCTGATGCTGCATTGGAGTTTACTCATCATTGTCATTTCCAAATCAATTTCCAAATCAGTCATTAATCAATTGCTCTCACAAGATATCGTTTTCGTTTGCTCTTACTCCTGTTATGTTTTTCTTCAGGTATAACATGTATGGCTCCACCACCTGCCCTGGCAAATAGTTCCATATTGAGCCAAGAGCTGGTGTACCCTGGTATAGTGACATACCAATGTGACGTGGGCTATTATGTAGCTGGTTATGCCGAACAGAATGTCAGCAATGCAACAGTGCAATGTGCACCCAATGGAACATGGATTGGAACCCCACCGACATGCCTACGTAAGGCAAGAGAAAGAAACTGTTTTTGTAGAAGCTTTGAGCATGACATTTGTTATTAAGATTGCATAAGTGATATACCGTATTTCCGCAAATAAAAGGCCGTCCTCGTATACAACGCCTTCCTCGTATACAAGACCGGGGCAGGGGGCGATTGAAAAAATAAAAGACCGTCTCCGATTAGAAGACCGGGCCTACTAAATGAGTCTCAAACTTGTGTTAAAAATAGAAGACCGTGCTCAAACTGTGGGTAAAAGTAGAAGACCGTGCTCAAACTGTGTAGAAGAAAATGGAAGAATGGGGGTAAAACTGTGTGGCGAAAAATAGAAGACCGGGGTCAAACTGGGTTGAAAGAATAAAAGACCGTCCTCGAATACAAGACCGTCCTCGATTATAAGGCCGGGTTAGGATGAGGTTGAAAAAATAGTAGACCGGCCTACTATTTGTGGAAATACGGTAGTCGTATTAACGTGTGACTCAACGGCCGAGATTTACCCTGATCTCGTCAACTGTTGGCAAGGATACACCCTTTCAAATTCAAACTAAGACTCCCGTAAGTCACTACAAAACATTTGAGCTTCACTCAAGCAAGGAGAGTGAAATGTCGGATGAAGATCGATCGAGAGCGCAAGCCCCGCGCTGAAATGCATTCGCTGGCTTGCAGAGCGAGTCAAGCGCATCCTATGGGATTGACTTTGGATTCACGTTCTTCCTCTCGTCATGAGCTTTCCAGGATGCCAAAGATGATAACGATGGTCCAAGGGAAACCAAAGCTACGTTCAATTCAAGATCAAAATTAGGACGATGCAATTCTCTGTACATATACATTGAGTGCAGACAATAAAGGGTTAAAAGCATTGCAGGGAGCCAAATAGTAAGGGATTAATAAATATGATGGACAAGACATTGTTCATACCCTTAATGTCCTCCAATTGTAACCAGATTATGTGTGAGTTGGTCACCACACTACCTGTTTGCCGTCCTGATCTTCACTGCAGCTATCATGTGTCCTGACCTACCCAACACCCTGGAGAATGGCAGTGTACGTGTACTGTCATTTGGTCTGGAATATACTAACAACAGGACATACACATGTCAACATGGATTCTTTATATCTTCAGCAGCGAATTTCTCTGTGACATCAGTAACAATGCACTGTCTTTTGAACGGCTCTTGGAGTGCTCCAGTTCCAACTTGCAAGCGTAAGTCTGTTTTAAAAGCAATCCGCTGGCAATGCAAGATAAATCACCACTTGTGCCTTTTAGATTGCTGATGCCGGTATTGTTTTAGAGGTTGACTGGCAGAAGTGTTGTGATTGCCCAGAGTCAGAAGAGTGAGTACTTTTCAAAGTTATTCATTTCATTGAACAAGCTGATAAATACAAGCCATGGACGATATTTGTCCTCTTTCATTCTTATCCTCCCTGTCTGATTTTAAGAAGCAAGCCCGTCCCCAGCTGTTTGAATAAGTTCCACTGTCAAGTTATTGATTACCGTATTTTCCGCTTGTAAAGTCGACCTTTTACGACTAAAAATGGAAGGAGAAAGGGTGGGGGTCGACTTACAACCGGGATTCGACTTATAACCGGGAACTATCAGTATCTTACACAAAATGACCTGCACTGCATGCACGAGTGCACCATGTGTACACATACATGTAGTTTTGCCAGTTTTTTCTGGCATTTTTCAAGGATTGGGACGTTATACCCTCTAAAAGGGAATGTCTGTATGATTTGTTAATGTGTTAGTAGCAGGAGGTGGTTAGTAGTGCCTCTTTGGGTGAACACTTTAAAACGCAGAATTGAGACCTCCGGATACGGGGGCCGACCTATAACTGGTAAAATACGGTAGATACTACGCTGCTAACCCCCTGTCGTTATTTTCCCTTTGATTTATAATACTTTGTGTGTCTGAATTCTCCTCCTCCTTACTCCAATCTAGTTTTGGTTTGCTTCTTCTTTTTCCTTACTTACTCTTCTCCTTTTCTTCCTCCCTCTCTTACCAATTTTCCAGGTTAGAGAGAGCTAATGTTATGTGGGCAGCCGCTTATTTGTATCTACAAGAGCATAGCAGAACAATTCGAAATCAGTCAATCAAACAATTGCTCTCACAAGATATCGCTTTTGTTTGTTTTTGCTCCTGTTTTTTTTTCTTCAGGTATAACATGTGTGGCTCCACCACCTGCCCTGGCAAATAGTTCCATATTGAGCCTAGAGCTGGTGTACCCTGGTGTAGTGACATACCAATGTGATGTGGGGTATTATGTAGCTGGTTATGCTGAACAGAATGTCAGCAATGCAACAGTGCAATGTGCACCAAATGGAACATGGATTGGAACCCCACCGACATGCCTACGTAAGTCAAGAGAAAGAAAATATTTTTGTAGAAGCTTTGAGCATGACATTTTTATTAACAGTTTCCTCTGAGACGAAAATGCGATAATACTCATAAAAAGGACACACTTCAGGCTCATTACAAACATCTTGAAAGTTTTTGTCTTCACAAGTATACTTTCAAGCCTTCTCATCAGGTGAAATATAGGCAAGGGAAAAGGAACAGGAACAGTGGATTAAATACAGTAAGAAGGTGGTAAAACAGCGCAAAAAGAAAGAAAGAAAGAAAGAAGATAGCTAAAGTAAACAGCGAAAATTGCAATAATGACACAAAGGTGCAAATGCGAGAAAACTCAATAAGCGCGACATGTAGTGCGACAACAAGAGACAACCACTGGACATACATGTAACTAACGAGGTTTTGACGACCTACCTAACAGCCTAAGTGTGAATTTGATTTGTTTCTGCTTGCAAAGGTTGTATTTCACCTGATGAGAAGGCTTGAAAGTATACTTGTGAAGACAAAAACTTTCAAGATGTTTGTAATGAGCCTGAAGTGTGTCCGTTTTATGAGTATTATCACATTTTTATTAAGATTGCATAAGACTTATAGTCATTTTAACCCTTTGCCGGTCTAACTCAATTTATGTGAGGGGTGGTCACGCAAATACATGTACACACAACCAGCAATAACTCAAGAACCATGTGATGTAGGTATGGGTAAACCATATATTTTCAAAATCTGTATGCCTGAACGCGTCCAGAAAATTCAAATATGACTAGGTCCAAGCAAGGATAGGGCCCATGGTAGCCCTTCAAGTTGAGAGAAAATACAATTGCGAATGAAATACACGAATATCACAGCACGAAGGGCATACCAAGTTCGTGATGGAGCTGAAGTCGTACGATAAACAATCAGGTAAGGGCTACGTCTTTACAAGAAATGTAGGCTCTTTACAATACCGCCATTGAACACCAACACCTCGCCATCGGCGATACGCCAGCAGCAGCAATTCCCATTCCACGATATCGCAGCTTCGGTTTGTTCATCTCAGCGCTGCTCGCGTCAGATTCACTCTCGCTCAGATGAGCACTTAGGCGCGAGCTTACGCATGCCGTGATTCTCACGACCAGGCGAATCAGCTGATCACACCTGACGAGTCCTTGTGACAGTCGCTGTCGCCGTGTCGGCAGCAAGAAGGCTTCCTCTCTGTTTGGAGAATTTTGTTTCTTCATTCGTGGACGATATATTTTTGAACTAGCAGGACTCAACGGAGCTTTTTTTCTCAACACACTACACTGCAAAACCTCCCGGGAGATCCAGGCTGGACTGGTGGTGTTACTGCTCTCAGAACGCTTGTCAAACACGGCCCCAAGAGATGCACTCGCATTCTCTAAATGTACGCATGGCGGATGGTCGTCTTTTCCAATTTCAACAAACTTCAGTCGATCGATACGGCAAAAATTTGTATGGTAAGCATGGTTGTTTTGTACATCGTCAGAAAGCCTTGGACCTCAGCTACGCGTAGAGCGCCATTTTAGCTGTCTCCTAGCAACAAGACCCCCAAAAAATGAGGGCCAAACGTACCGATACTATAGTATCGGTTCGCTTATGGTAGACCGGTAAAGGGTTAACGTGTGACTCAACGGTCGAGATTTACCCTGAACTCGTCTACTGTTGGCAAGGATACACCCTTTCAAATTCAAACTAAGACTCCCGTAAGTCACTACAAAACATTTGAGCTTCACTCAAGCAAGGCGAGTGAAATGGCGGAAGGAGATCGATCGCCAGCGCAAGCCCCGCGCTGAAATGCATTCGCTGGCTTGCAGAGCGAGTCAAGCGCACCCTATGGGATTGACTTTGGATTCACGTTCTTCCTCTCATCATGAGCTTTCCAGGATGCCAAAGATGATAACGATGGTCCAAGGGAAACCAAAGCCACGTTCAATTCAAGATCAAAATTAGGACGATGCAATTCTCTGTACATATACATTGAGTGCGGACAATAAAGGGTTATAAGCATAGCAGGGAGCCAAATAATAAGGGATTAATAAATATGATGGACAAGACATTGATCATACCCTTAATGTACTCTGATTGTACCCAGATTATGTGTGAGTTGGTCACCACACTACCTGTTTGCCGTCCTGATCTTCACTGCAGCTATCATGTGTCCTGACCTACCCAACACCCATCTAAATGGCAGTGTACGTGTACTATCAGTTGGTCTGGAATATACTAACAACAGGACATACACATGTCAACATGGATTCTTTATATCTTCAGCAGCAAATTTCTCTGTGACATCAGTAACAATGCATTGTCTTTTGAACGGCTCTTGGAGTGCTCCGGTTCCAACTTGCAAACGTAAGTCTGTTTTAAAAGCAATGTCCTGGCAATACGAAATGAATCACCATTTGTGCCTTTTAGATTGCCGATGCCGGCATTGTTTTAGAGGTTGACTGGCAGGAATGTTGTGACTGCACACAGTCAGAAGAGTGAGTACTTTTCAAAGGTATTCATTTCATTGAACAAGCTGGTAATTGCCCGCTGTGGACGATATTTGTCCACTCTCTTTCTTCCTTAGCCTCCCTGTCTGATTTTAAGAAGCAAGCCCGTCGCCATCTGTTTAAATAAGTTTCCACTGTCAAGTTATTGATTAAGTACTACGCTGCTATCCCCCTATCGTTCTTCTCCCCTTGATTTATCATGCTTTGTGTGCCTGAATTCTCCTCCTTCTTTCTCCAATCTAGTTTTGGTATGCTTCTTCTTTTTCCTTTCTTACTCTTCTCCTTTGCTTCCTCCCTCTCTTACCAATTTTCCAGGTTAGAGAGAGCTAACGTTGTTTGGGCAGCCGCATATTAGTATCTACAAGAGCAGAGCATAAAAATTAAAAATCAGTCAATCAAGTAATTGCTCCCACAATATATCGTTTTTGTTTGCTCTTACTCCTGTTATTTTTTTGCTTCAGGTATAACATGTATGGCTCCACCACCTGCCCTGGCAAATAGTTCCATATTGAGCCAAGAGCTGGTATACCCTGGTATAGTGACATACCAATGTGATGTGGGGTATTATGTAGCTGGTTATGCTGAACAGAATGTCAGCAATGCAACAGTGCAATGTGCACCAAATGGAACATGGATTGGAACCCCACCGACATGCCTACGTAAGTCAAGAGAAAGTAACTATTTTTGTAGAAGCTTTGAGCATGACATTTTTATAAAGATTGCATAAGACTTATAGTGATATTAACGTGTGACTCAACGGCCGAGATTTACCCTGATCTCGTCAACTGTTGGCAAGGATACACCCTTTCAAATTCAAACTAAGACTCCCGTAAGTCACTACAAAACATTTGAGCTTCACTCAAGCAAGGAGAGTTGTTGTTGTTGTTACTTTATTTTACTTTACCAGAATTACAGGCAGTAGAATGCCTTCTCACTAGACCAGGTCTAGTTCTCACAAATGATGAAGAATGTGAATGAACATGCTAAAGCTAATGAAAAACAAAAAATAGAAAAAGATGAGAAAATCTTGTGTTTTATATTTTATGACGGTATTTGTATGTGAGTGACATTGATTAAATGACAAGGGAAAGAAAAGAAAAAGATAGAAAGAAAAGAGTAAGGAATAAACGAAGCAGATGTATGAAATAGAAATAGAGAAGTTGAGGTATTTGAGGAGAAAAGTCAGTTTGTCGATTAGAGACCAAACCAAAAGATCAAAATGCACATGTCTGACGAATGAGTCAAGACAGAGAAAGCGTGTCAAGAACATCTGGGCACAGCAGTGAAATGGCGGATGGAGATCGATCGAGAGCGCAAGCCCCGTGCTGAAATGCATTCTCTGGCTTGCAGAGCGAGTCAAGCGCACCCTATGGTTGACTTTGGATTCACGTTCTTCCTCTCATCATGAGCTTTCCAGGATGCCAAAGATGATAACGATGGTCCAAGGGAAACCAAAGCCACGTTCAATTCAAGATCAAAATTAGGACGATGCAATTCTCTGTACATATACATTGAGTGCGGACAATAAAGGGTTAAAAGCATTGCAGGGAGCCAAATAATAAGGGATTAATAAATATGATGGACAAGACATTGATCATACCCTTAATGTCCTCCAATTGTACCCAGATTATGTGTGAGTTGGTCACCACACTACCTGTTTGCCGTCCTGATCTTCACTGCAGCTATCATGTGTCCTGACCTACCCAACACCCATCTAAATGGCAGTGTACGTGTACTATCAGTTGGTCTGGAATATACTAACAACAGGACATACACATGTCAACATGGATTCTTTATATCTTCAGCAGCAAATTTCTCTGTGACATCAGTAACAATGCACTGTCTTTTGAACGGCTCTTGGAGTGCTCCAGTTCCAACTTGCAAGCGTAAGTCTGTTTTAAAAGCAATCTACTGGCAATGCAAGATATATCACCACTTGTGCCTTTTAGATTGCTGATGCCGGTATTGTTTTAGAGGTTGACTGGCAGGAATGTTATGATTGCCCAGAGTCAGAAGAGTGAGTGTTTTTCAAAGTTATTCATTTGATTGAACAAGCTGGTAATTACCCGCCATGGAAGATATTTGTCCACTCTCTTTCTTCCTTACTACGCTGCTATCCCCCTATCGTTCTTCTCCCTTTGATTTATCATGCTTTGTGTGCCTGAATTCTCCTCCTTCTTACTCCAATCTAGTTTTGGTTTGCTTCTTCTTTTTCCTTACTGACTCTTCTCCTTTTCTTCTTTCCCTCTCTTACCAATTTTCCAGGTTAGAGAGAGCTAACGTTATGTGGGCAGCCGCATACAGTCAGACCTCGCTTATCCGGTCCTCGTTTATCCGGATCCCTCGCCATCCGGAAGAAAATCGTTGGTTACAAATGTACAGCATATGCCATGCTTACATACAGTATGTGTGTTCGATTATCCGGTTCCCTCGCCTATCCGGATATTTTTGTGGAAAACGGATTTGTGCGGTTATGCGAGGTTTGACTGTATTTGTATCTACAAGAGCAGAGCATAACAATTCCTAATCAGTCAATCAAATAATTGCTTTCACAAGATAATTATCGTTTTTGTTTGTTCTTACTCCTGTTTATTTCTTCAGGTATAACATGTGTAGCTCCACCACCTGCCCTGGCAAATAGTTCCATATTGAGCCAAGAGCTGGTGTACCCTGGTATAGTGACATACCAATGTGATGTGGGCTATTATGTAGCTGGTTATGCTGAACAGAATGTCAGCAATGCAACAGTGCAATGTGCACCAAATGGAACATGGATTGGAACCCCACCGACATGCCTACGTAAGTCAAGAGAAAGAAACTATTTTTTTGTAGAAGTTTTGAGCATGAATGTTTTGTATAGATTGCATAAGTTTCATAGTCGCAGTGACCATGGTGACATGTGATTCAACGGGCGAGAGTTTCCCTGATCACGTCAACTGTTGGCAAGGATACACCCTTTCAAATTCAAACTAAGACTCCCGTAAGTCACTACAAAACATTTGAGCTTCACTCAAGCAAGGAGAGTGAAATGGCGGATGGAGATCGATCGAGAGCGCAAGCCCCGCGCTGAAATGCATTCGCTGGCTTTTAGAGTGAGTCAAGCGCACCCTATGGGATTGACTTTGGATTCACGTTCTTCCTCTCATTATGAGCTTTCCAGGATGCCACAGATGATAACGATGGTCCAAGGGAAACCAAAACTACGTTCAATTCAAGATCAAAATTAGCACGATGCAATTTTCTGTACATATACATTGAGTGCGGACAATAAAGGGTTAAAAGCATTGCAGGGAGCCAAATAGTAAGGGATTAATAAATACGTTGGACAAGACATTGATCATACCCTTAATGTCCTCCAATTGTACCCAGATTATGTGTGAGTTGGTCACCACACTACCTGTTTGCCGTCCTGATCTTCACTGCAGCTATCATGTGTCCTGACCTACCCAACACCCATCTAAATGGCAGTGTACGTGTACTATCAGTTGGTCTGGAATATACTAACAACAGGACATACACATGTCAACATGGATTCTTTATATCTTCAGCAGCAAATTTCTCTGTGACATCAGTAACAATGCACTGTCTTTTGAACGGCTCTTGGAGTGCTCCAGTTCCAACTTGCAAGCGTAAGTCTGTTTTAAAAGCAATCCGCTGGCAATGCAAGATAAATCACCACTTGTGCCTTTTAGATTGCTGATGCCGGTATTGTTTTAGAGGTTGACTGGCAGAAGTGTTGTGATTGCCCAGAGCCAGAAGAGTGAATACTTTTCAAAGTTATTCATTTCATTGAACAAGCTGATAAATACAAGCCATGGACGATATTTGTCCTCTTTCATTCTTATCCTCCCTGTATGATTTTAAAAAGCAAGCCCGCCCCTAGCGGTTTAAATAAGTTCCACTGTCAAGTTATTGATTACCGTATTTTCCGCTTGTAAGTCGACCTTTTACGACTAAAAATGGAAGGAGAAAGGGTGGGGGTCGACTTACAACCGGGATTCGACTTATAACCGGGAACTATCAGTATCTAACACAAAATGACCTGCACTGCATGCACGAGTGCACCATGTGTACACACATGCAGGTTGGCCATTTTTTTGGCATTTTCCAAGGATTGGGACGTTATACCCTCCAAAAAGGGAATGTCTGTATGATTTGTTAATGTGTTAGTAGCAGGATGTGTTTAGAAGTGCCTCTTTGGGTGAACACTTTAAAACGCAGAATTGAGACCTCCGGATACGGGGGCCGACCTATAACCGGGGTCGACTTACAACCGGTAAAATACGGTAGATACTACGCTGCTATCCCCCTGTCGTTATTCTCCCTTTGATTTATCATGCTTTGTGTGTCTGAACTCTCCTCCTCCTTACTCCAATCTAGTTTTGGTTTGCTTCTTCTTTTTCCTTACTTACTCTTCTCCTTTTCTTCCTCCCTCTCTTACCCATTTTCCAGGTTAGAGAGAGCTAACGTTATTTGGGCAGCCGCATATTTGTATCTACAAGAGCAGAGCATAACAATTCCTAATCAGTCAATCAAATAATTGGTCTCACAAAATATCGCTTTTGTTTGTTTTTGCTCCTGTTTTTTTTCTTCTTCAGGTATAACATGTGTGGCTCCACCACTTGCTCTGGCAAATAGTTCCATATTGAGCCAAGAGCTGGTATACCCTGGTATAGTGACATACCAATGTGATGTGGGGTATTATGTAGCTGGTTATGCTGAACAGAATGTCAGCAATGCAACAGTGCAATGTGCACCAAATGGAACATGGATTGGAACCCCACCGACATGCCTACGTAAGTCAAGAAAAAGAAGCTATTTTTGTAGAAGCTTTGAGCATGACATATTTATTAAGATTGCATAAGAGTTATAGTCGCAGTGACATGTGATTCAACGGGCGAGAGTTTCCCTGATCACGTCAACTGTTGGCAAGGATACACTCTTTCAAATTCAAACTAAGACTCCCGCGAATGACTACACAACATTTGGGGTTCATTCGAGCAAGTAGAGTGAAATGGCGGATGGAGAGCAATCAAGAGCGCAAGCCCTGCCCTGAAACGCCTTTACTGGCGTGCAGCGTGGGTCAAGCACATTCATTCTGCAAACTAAGTATACGATGAGGTAAAGAGCGGCCATTCCCAATCTTGTCTTGTGCGCGGTCTTCTCTTTCCAGCTGGTGATGCATGTGCTGGTGAGTGCAGTCATTCCAACACAACAGAATGCAACCGCACGACAGCAGTATGTCAATGTCGAATTGGATTCACTGGCAATGCCCTGGTAACTTGTACAGGTGAGAGTGATTATTTCCATATAATTATTTACATCTGCATACGTGGTTGAAGTTTCTCACTTATTGATATGAGAGAGTTTTGCTGGAATATCACAACATAAGCAATAAGCAGCTATGACTGAAGTATAGTGAATGTTACCGTACCGGTATCTCCTCTCTAGAAATCCAAATTAATAATTTTAATATTTGACTCGGATGGAGAGCGAAGAATTAAATTTAAAAAGACAGTACCAAAATGTTACATGTTATCCGTAGTTTGTGTCTAACACTAACAGTAACAGTTATAAGCAAGATGTTGCAAGATGTCCCCTTTCTCATGTTATTTCATAACTTAGAACCTTCCAAGTTGGAAGGCTGTTGGTTTGCACATCCAAGACGTGATAGAGCTTATCATCAGGTCGTTGAATGTCAGTATCACATCCGTCAGTATTGTGCTAGCTGTTGTACCTTCTGACTACTGTGTAAGTACAAATTTTTGTTTGGAATTAACTTTCGCTATTCGTTAGGCCATGGTAAAAAATAAAGTTGATTCTCATGTCATGAGCCTGTGAAAATCGGTGCGAGCGAGCGATTTATTTTATTTTATTTCCCACAATTTTTTTATTTCCAAACTAAGGATAACGTGAGTGTAACATTTTAGTCCTTTCTTTTTAAATTTAATTTTTGAATGCGCAAAAATGTTCTTGTATGGGCACACAAGTGGACATAAACTAAATTCCAGGGCAAAGGGCTTTAGGTGAGATAATTGTCTTCCATTCCACGCGTGCGAGAGAGAGAGAGAGAGAGAGAGAGAGAGAGAGAGAGAGAGAGAGAGAGAGAGAGAGAGAGAGAGAGAGAGAGAGAGAGGGAGAGAGAGAGAGAGAGAGAGAGAGAGAGAGAGAGAGAGAGAGAGGGAGAGAGAGAGAGAGAGACGCAGAGGCAGAGGCAGAAAGAGGAAGCTGTGTTCACGTTCAATCACCTAGTGGATCGTGCTCTTGATTACGTCTTCCATTCCATCTCTCCTTTTCAGATGTTAACGAATGCATTTTCAGCCCTTGTCAGCCATCCACTCTATCTTGTGTCAACTCCATCGGATCGTACTCCTGCGTGGACAAGTGCACAGTGGATGCAAGCAGAGACGGTTGCTCAGGTCGGTAGCATGACGGTCTCCGCATGACATGTATGTAACAGTTTAGCCTTAGGCCTGTACTACACAACACTTAGGCCTGTACTACACAACAGTGATTATCGCAGGGCACAACAGAGCAGAGCACAACTATGTGCAACCAAGTGTTTTTGTGAGAGAAGAGCAGCATTTTAACAGCTGTCAACAATCGAAGTGTCTTCCTGTAGAACACCTGTGTTCGGCTACATGACTAGAATCATTCTCAGCCGAAAATAACAACTGCTACTTGAACAGTGGTGCTCCCTGAATGGAATGCAAGGCCTTCACACGCGTTGAACTTTGACACATGGCAAGAATTCACACATGCAAGGCCTCAAGGCCTTCTTCATAATTTATACTTACGGTGAAATCAGTTTTCCACACCGTATTGCATCCCTTGGCCTTAGCGTCAAAGATCAAAGTCTCAGTTGTGTGTGTTTTATTATTCGTAACCGTGCTCTTCTGGTTGTGCCACACATACGCAGGCAATGGCAATCAAAAGGCATTCTCGGCTGGTCTTGGAATGCAAGGTATGGGATCTTCTGTCTGGTGTGTACTGATTGGCTGGCAACAGCTGCTCTGTATACATGTTATAACTCGATTCACTGACCTCCGCATCATCTTGTTTTTTAAAGTTGTACTTTTCAACAGTCTCTGGATAAGATATTTAATTATGTGCCTGCTTTCGTTTCTCTTTTTCCCTTGTCAGTGTATGTGGGAATAGGTGCTGGAGGCTTGGCTCTCATCCTGCTGATCATTATCATCGTAATCGCAGCTCGTCACCGAAAGCGGTAAGCTTGAGACTCTGTGCTGAACTTTGATCAATCCGTTCAGTTATAACCTCCATTTGTGGCACTTGCAAACATCAAGGAGTGTACATTTGAGTGACATCTTGATCAATACGTTCTAATGTGTGCTTGTGCCTTGATGAGCAGGAAACGTACGAAAGAGGGAATCCAAGGAGCTGGATTAAGTTGCACTGAGTTGATAGATGGAATGGGAGAAAAACACCATCAGAGATATTCTCAAGTACTAGCAGGTAAGAGACAGGAGCTAGCCACTGTTTGCGGGCCACTTTAGTTTGTCTAGTTATGGCAGCTGAGGTCCAATGATGTGGAACGTACCTGAACTCCAAGGTTATTGGGCTTGACGATAGCAAGGGTATAATAACCCCCCAAGAGTGTCCAACTCCTGATACCCTTTCTATGGGGTACACCGGCGACCGAAACTCACATCACGTGGTGCAGTGTCGCAGTTGTACGTTTCCAGCCCGTTTTTAGCGAGCAGCGGAGTAAAAGAAAAAGCACTCTCTGACAGAAACTCACTGCGGGTATGCAAATCCCCAGCATGATCATGGCAGACGTGCGGATTGCGCGCCCGCTAGTCTTCGTTGGTACGTAGTGCGAACGTATCTGAGACACGTGATGTGAGTTTTCGCCGTCGGAGACCCCATATGCAGATTTGCACACTCTTGGGGGGTTATATACTCTTGACGATAGTCGTAACAAAGCTTTTTGCTAGATGGAGTAATAAAGGCCATTGCAGATCAAAACCTTGTCTAACTGAGTTTTTGCGTTTTGAATATCTTAGCCAAGGGTTCATCTTCTCTCAGCTTATCACTAGTAACATATCAATGTGTGTATGAAAAGTTTAGAAAACTACTTCTTGTCATTTGGATAATTCCCTGTCTAATCCGACAGTTTGCCTTATCCCAGTCTTACTTACTTGTACGCTTTTAAAACAGAAATCAGTTTGATGATGAGCAAGTCTATCTTCTGTCTCTTCACTTATCACTCATTTTCTGTCTGTTTTCAGGGTCCAGCAGCAAGAAGTCGAAACCTGGAAGGCTTGGTAAAGTTAAATGGACACTCTCATCCAACTATCAGGTTGGCGACGTTACCCTGAATAACATAACCAAAGACAAGGTGACTGAGGCAGCATCTTGTGAAAGCAAAGAGGAAGGCACTAGTGACAAGACTGTGCATGACGGCAACTCGGGCAATAACAAGCCCACGGTTATGTCATTACCCAGCGGTGGTGGGGGTGATAGATACGACACACTGAGTACGCCTAGTGCCAGAGGAGAAGAAGCAGTTGGCAAGAGTGGGCACGATGGTCGCTACCGCGGTAGCAAGTCCATAGAATCAGTGCCCAGCGCTGGTGATACGTATGTGATTGCGTACGGTAGTATGCCTGGTTCCAGAGGGAGTCACATTAGTGGAGAATATGACAACAGATATGGATTATCGCCCCGCAAGGAAAGAGCAGCAGCCACTGCGCCTGATGAGGATACATATGATAATATCATGATGAGTCGTTTTGATGCCGGTGATCACCAACAACCAGACAGCGAGGGAGAGATGTATGCTAGACCTGATAGACTTCAGACTAATCCTTCAGAATGCGATAGTAACCTATACGATGTTCTTAGCAGAGATAGCTGCACTGACCACAATAGTCTGGTGATTGCCAATCAAGCAGGGCAGCATGAATACGACTCTCTGCCTGCTAGTTCTTGTCTTCAGCAACCCGGCCTACCTGTCCCCAAGCCAACGCCAAGTGTGAGTAGAAACAGCCAAGCTGAAAGTGCTGCGCATGAAGTAAGTGACCTAAATCACGGTGAAAAGAAATTTGTACAGCGACCAACTGTAGCTGTAAGCCCCAGCGTCCCTGCCAGTACAATAGCAACTTACATGTGTCAGGTTGCAGGTGAAGTGGAGGGAAGAGGACAGTATGCTTACTCGGAACCAGAACGTACTCAGCAGTCCTCCGACAAGCAAGGAGACAGTGGTGCTGATAAGCTGACTGCCCCTGCGTCTCCACGCGCAGAGCATGCAGTTGTTAGCAAGCTGTTCAATGAAGTGACCAAACAAGGATGCGTCTACTCACAGCCAGCACAACCAGATGGCATCAATCATACTACAGACAGCCTCCGCCAGTCTGATGATTACAGCTATGCAACACCAGACGGTATTGATCATGCTAAGAAGGTTGTGAAGAGCAGCTATGCCACACCAGGCGGTATTGATCATGCTAAGAAGGTTGTGAAGAGCAGCTATGCCACACCAGACCGTATTGATCATGCTAAGAAGGCTGTGAAGAGCAGCTATGCCACACCAGACGGTATTGATCATGCTAAGCAGGTTGTGAAGAGCAGCTATGCAACACCAGACAGTATTGATCATGCTAAGCAGATTGTGAAGAGCAGCTATGCCACACCGAATAATGCCAGTCGCAAGAAGAACACAAAGGCCTGCTCTGATCAAGCATCGCAAGTTCTAATCTTTCCCATGCAGCACACTGGCGGCGAGGGGAAACTGATGGTGTGAATAGGACATAGAGCAGAGCCACATTCTGTGACCATCCTGGTGGTTGTAGTGTCATTACAGCTGCGCAACCCAGGGCTGTTCCACTTCAGCTGCGCAACCCAGGGCTATTCTACTGCAGCCACGCAACCCAGGGCTGTTCTACTTCAGCTGTGCAGCCCAGGGCTGCTCTACTGCAGCCGCGCAACCCAGGGCTGTTCTACTATATGCAGCTGTGCAAACTAGGGCAGTTATTTCACTGGTTTCTACTACACAACACAATACACGTATTGCGCTTTATCTAGGGGTGGCATGAATAGCCTTACAAGCAATGTTTAGTTCATATGCCAGCACACTTTAAAATATTATAGAAGGAAATGTGTTACATGTAGTCCGAGTAAATTTTCGAAGTTGGTTAAAAGAATGTGCTGTTGGTGAAAGTTTACACGAAGAGATGACCCGGTCGATTACTGATATGCCAACAAAAGACCATCTCCAGAGTTCTGTGCACTACGTTGGCAGGGAATTTACTCGCGCAGCGCTGTGCAAACCTATCGCAAAATACACACATATGTACAGTAGTACGATTTCTTGATTTCACCTCTCCCCTGGGTGGGGGGGGGGGGTGAAATGAACCTGGGTCAAGCGCAATACGCATTAAATGCTCCAGTCGATCTGTGTGCATGGGGGTTGAAGTTCCGTTACATTTGAATTGAGACCCGCATCATGAGCCAATAGTAATACAATCATGTCCTGTCTTTACTTTTACAATCATAGTGTATGCAGTTACTTTTTCAATAGAGAATTGGAGAATTATTTTTCAAGTACACTAATTCAAGAATCCGCTCGTCTAGTATAATATTTTCAGAGGCAATATAATTATTTGATTGACTCGAAGTATTAGTCTAGAAGTACAGTGATGGCTGCTATTTTTCCTTGGAGAATCTTTTACAATTCTGCGCAATAGACGCCAATCTCCTGTTTCAGATTTAGTTATAACATTTGAAATTCAAAAAAAATGGAATCTATTTTTGAGTTACACAAGTACGGTATTACACTCATACCTCGGTTATCCGGCCTTCGAAGTTACGGGCACTCCGGTCTACCGGGCACTATTTGGGCGAGTTTCAGGGGAAATATTACTACTCTTTTGTCACTTTTCGTAGAAATATTGACGTCATATGCCATATCGATGGCCTTTTCCCCATCAAGATGTATATGATTCGGAGTTACGGGCACCCTCGAAGTTACGGGCAGTGTCCGGTCCCGAAGCGCCCGGATAAGAGAGGTATGAGTGTAGTTTCAAACCCAAGTTTTTTTGTCCAAACACAATGATTTTAACTCGGATGCTGAGCCAATTAAATTATGGTGAAATAGGAGAAGGACAAAATGTTACGTTAGTCATAACTCGTAACATTTTGTCCTTCTCCTATTTCACAATGATTTTACTGCAAGGAAAAGAACAAGTCACTACCATCATCAAGAATGCAAAAACAGTTTATGGACTCTGTCTCTGGCCATCATCAATACTTCGAATCATCAGGATGAACCAGTTTTCGGCGTGGTGAAGACTTTGAGATTTGTTCTTTTTCTTGCAGTGATTAGCTTTGTGTTTTGATTTGCACCATAAGCATGATAGCCGTGTAGCCAGTGAATATTCCAAGGTTGTAATTTTACTGAAATGATCTACACTTTCTGCTTATGTCGAGCATATTTTGGCATATCTTTTGGCATATCTTGCTACGCCTTTGGCATATTATGGACGTTTTCCCTGATATGCGACGAGCATAATATGCTCTTTTTTTTAGCATATTTGGTCGAGGCCTATAAGCATCCCGTTGAACTGAATCTGATTGTCATGCCCTGACCGGAGATGACCATTACACGGATACCGGTACTAGATAGTAGCAGAGGATACCTATTCGCTGTAGAGTGGCAGCTGCTTGCCGTCCTGGCCACCTGGCTGTAAACATGGTGAACGAGTTACGTGCGGATCTATCTGGAACATAGTCTCACTGGACGCGCGACGAAAATAGGAATACGAATGCTGGAGCATTGCTGATCATCTTGACTTGGCAAGTTGCGGCCCTTTATTGTCGCATTGTGCGTTGTTATCCTGTTCAATGTGTCGGCTCTAAGTCTAAGCAGGCGCATTCATGTAGAAAGCACCATATCCGGGCGAGCGTAAAGCCACCTCCTTTGCCGGCTACCGACTTTGATGGCGAAACAAGATACTGTATGACAAACAAACGTTGCAATGTACTATCCCCTCCATTGTGCTGTCTGTAGTACTGCAGCCGTCAGTTGTTTTGCCAATAATTCCGGATCTTTCACACCACATGTGCACAATGTGCACATGTGGTGTGAAAGATCCGGAATGTGCACATGTGGTGTGAAAGATCCGGAATTATTGGCAAAACAACTGACGGCTGCAGTACTACAGACAGCACAATGGAGGGGATAGTACATTGCAACGTTTGTTTGTTTCTTTTATTTGAATTCGTTTAGAGCACAGGCAATTCTGCCTTCTCACCAGAGGAAAAACCTCCGGTTCCTGCTAAGAACGAATATAATATTATGAGAGAAGGAAATATTAAAAAGAATCATAACATGATAATTCCAAAGCACAAAGTTTTATATGATTCAAATGGGTGTGTGTATGTGTAAGCATGCAGTGAAGAAAACACAGAGAAACCATGCAGTAATGTGCAGGGATGCCGAGCAAGGTGGTTACTAATTACAATTTTAAAATTCTGTTCAGAGCCAGTTTAAAGGCAAACGCCGCACTGTGGAGGCAAATATCGCTGGGAAGGGCATTCCAAAGAGTGCTTCCCACAAATGTCAATGACTGACGACCGGAAGGTCCAGGAAGGAAAGGCACTTGCAGTAGCCGCTGTTCCTGTCCTCGAGTAATTCGGCGATCATCCCGGGATGCTTGGCCTGTATTAGCCATCAACTGAAAGTAAGTGCAGAAAAGAGGACTTGCAAGATCATGTAGGCAACGGAAAACAAAAAACAAAACCTTGTAGTTAAAAATGTGAGTTAGGGATCGAATAGATAAGCGCACGAGGAGGGGGGCTGTGGATGCACGGCTGGAGAGTCGGAAAATTGCACGAATTCCGGATTTGCTGGATTTGATTAAACGACTCTGCAGCTGCTGTGTCAGCGACGGGAAGAATGCATTGGATGCGTACGTTAGTCGTGCTTGCACAATGCCAATGCACCAAAGTCTGCGGGCTCTTCGTGGAAAACGTCTGTCTCTACTTTCGTGATAGATTTCGGTGTTCAGTGTTGGATAGGTATCGCATGGTGGGAGGCATAAGGGGATTGTCAAAGACCATAATTGAGAAACTGAGGGTAGATCTACCACTTGGTGGTGGCACTGGTGGGTCTGATCTATTCACCTCCCACCTCTTTAGGAGCTACATCTGCACCTTGGTGCAGATGTAGCTCTGCACCTTGGTACTTTTGTACGACTCCAGCAATAGAAGTCCACCCTCGCCGACTTCTCCTCACCTTATGCATGGACTACACTAGGCCTATTTTTCGGCCGATGCTTCAACACCCGACATGAAATCGAAATTTGCCCATACACATTGCTGTCTATGCCTGGCTCACACGAGGCCGATTTTTCGGCCGATGCTCCGACGCCGGTACCGCGTACCGACTTGAAATCAGCCGACTGTGTTGGACAGTCACATACACATGTACTCGGACTACCTCTACACACACAAATTTGTCGGAAACATGTGTGACAACACTACTAGTCCATCGGCCAAGTCTCAAAATCGAAAGTGGTGATGCACTGAGCTTCCAAGTAAACGCGACCATACCCAGCACGTAGAGAATATTATATCAGAGAACACTACTAGTATTCCATTTGTTGGTCCACACCATGTACCAGGCGATTTTCATGCCGCACGGTTCAATATCGGCCGAAAAATCGGGCTAGAGCGAACCAGGCATTACTAGTACTCATTTCACTGTTTTCCCTGTGCAAAATGCAGTGTAGGAGCCCATACTACGGAGGATTAGCAAGACGAAATTCGCGTTCGCGTTCGCACTCCAAGGAAAGTCGAACTCGGTGACGGAATTCGCGTTATGAGAAGGATTAGCAAACAGAATTCGCACATGCATGACGTTGGCACGATGTACAGGTACAGCGTGGTAAATTTATGACTGCTCTGACACGAATCCGCGATTCGTGTTCCGACTACTTTTCCGAACGAAAACTGCGAAAGTTCGCAATCCAGTTCGCGACCTGAAAAATGTTTGCGAACGCGAACACGAATTTCGTCTTGCTAATCCTCCGTAATGAGAAGGGAGCGAATAGGTTCGGTTCGGAAATCTTCGTTGTGTTCTTTTGGACTGGTGAGGACAGCGTAGATGCATTTACTACATTGAAGAATTGGAGACTCTTCCTATTTGTTCAAGAAGATATATACCAACTGGATTATGTAAGGAGTGCCGTGGAAGCGTGGTGGACTGACTGACGTGGCATTATAAAGGAAATGGCTATGCTATTGTCGGGAAGAGAGGACGAGGTAAGGTGATGTACTGTCATGTGCCATCGGAAAGACAACCTGGAGTCCTGGACTGCAAGGGCTGCAACTAACCTTCCATGTTTTGCCGTCGTCGTTTTGTGGCAGCAATTTTAAAAGCATACCCCCCCCCCCCGAAATCTGGAAGTGAATCGACATTTTAGTGAACCAGCACAACACTACCGGTATCTCGAATCCACCAACCATCAATGCAGCCTCCTGTTATTCATTCCCAAAAGAAAGCATGGCTCATATGGAGCATTGTGCACAATTTGGCCGTATTTTGCCGAGTGTCTATGCAGAAACGAAGGAATGCCGCGCTTGTCACAACCGATCAAAACACTAGGGGAAGTATACGCTACAATCAATTTTTCACTAGTTGTAGTCTTCGGGGTGCTGGGTCGAATGGTCTTGGTCCGAGGAAGCTGAGACGCTCCCTTCCTCCTTTATTCCCAATCGGACTCGCGCACTTCCACCGAAACTGGGTGGGATTTTGCATACAAATCTCCATGTAGTAGGGCGCGGTCACCCAGTTTCGAGAGAGACCATCACGTGATCATTACAATTAATTTTATACGTGCTGTCATACCCCATGATGAATGAATTTGAAAAAATTCAGCTCCGATAGAGAAGATCCGTGTTAGAGTTGCATTCTGTGAACTGATCATTCGCTTAAAGATACAGACATGGCATGTGTTTCGGCGCAAGGATCTCTCTGACTGTAAATGTGGTTTTGGTTAATTGTCTTTACGTAGAGGCATTCTTTTCTGTGAAATGTCATACTGTGAATCGTCATTCCGCGGGTATTGTCGCTCTGTGAGCTGTCAGTCCGTGAACTGGTTTAGATGACACATCATCCCCTAATTATCATGCGCTAGTGTCGCTGTTAAACCACTGTCCAACATATTATGGTACGACAGGCTGTACCGACTCCAAGGAAAATCAGCAAATGAAGTTGTGCCAGTGAAATGCTGAATTTGAAGAGAAAAAACCATGAGCGAGCATTTAGCTCAAAAGTAATGAGAAGTCTCCAAAGGAAAATCTGATACCAATAAATCAAATCATATTTGAAAATAAACAGAACGGTGAATTTTGAAATTATTTGTGTACATCAAGAATAAAGTCAATGTTAATAACAAAAATGATATTGATCATGTAACTACTATAATGATATAGGAGCCTCCAGATCCGAAAAGGGGCGGGGCTTATATAGTTTTGCCCAGTTTTAAGAAAAAGCATTTGAAAGTTGAATTTTCATATAAGAGATACTCTAATTTCAGAAATTTTAGGTGCTCAATATTTTCGGTAGAAGGGCAACAGGCCTGGTTAGGTAAACAGAAAGTTTCGGTACAGAGAAGCAGTTACCTATTGGATTACGTGTGATAGTGTTTGTTCGGTGTGTTGAAATTTTAGGTATGAAACAGACGCACCGAAGGTACCGAAAATAAAAGTACACCGAAAATTTGTGAAATTACAGTATAGGAAAGAGTGAAGGTCAATGTATTTTAAAGAGAAAATAGTAGTGGCTCGCCATGCGAGTTTCAATTCCAATAATTATGTTTCAAAAATAAAAATGTTGTTGTGGAATCTGTGGAAGTGTGTACCAGAATGGGTGGACACGTGTCTATACACGTGCATGTGTGTGTGTGTGTGTGTTTGTGTGTGTGTATGTGTGTGTGTGTGTGTGTGTGTGTGTATGTGTGTGTGTGTGTGTGTGTGTGTGTGTGTGTGTGTGTGTGTGTGTGTCTGTGTGTGGTATGGTTTGGTATTCTATTTTACTTGAACCGGCACAGATGCCATCTCACCAGAGAATTGGCCTGGCTTCTGCAAAAGATGAAGAATTTTTTCGATAATAAGTTGGACAAAAACAGAGAATGGACTCGGAAAAGCCAAACAAAAAATTGTGTGTGTATGTGTGTGTGTGTGTGTGTGTGTGTGTGTGTGTGTGTGTGTGCGTGTGCGTGCCCCTGATCCTGACTCTGGCTTCCGCTGCGCATGTGGAAAGGTCTGCCGTCGTCCCGGGGATCTCAAGCGCCACGCTCCGTACTGCAAAGCTAGCAGATAGTCCCTTCGCTATCATTGCCATCGGCAATGGGCACGTTCAAGGTTCAAGGTGTGTGTGTGTGTGTGTGTGTGTGTGTGTGTGTGTGTGTGTGTGTGTGTGTGTGTGTGTGTGTGTGTGTGTGTGTGTGGTGCAATTCCAGCACAAGTTGCTATGGCTTCTGCTGTAGCATCGCTATCATCGCCTCCGGAGATGGGTGTCAAATGGTCAATGGTGTGTGCGTGTACTGTGTGCTTGTGTGTGTGTGCTTGCATGTTCATGGACCTCAAGACAATATTACGTCATTGCACATGGCCTACTTTGATGCATGGGTCAAGAAACTCGAAGGGCATGCGGTCGCCAAGAAGATATCATTGAGATGACTCTGAAACTTGCATGAGTGTCGAGTTGAGCAGAGCCTTGCAATATTGCACAAATCACTGGTTGAAAGGGTTCATACTGCAGTTGGTTATTTGAAGCTTCTCCATGGAGTATAGGTACATCAGAGGGTGAAACAGCTTATTGTCACAGCTTATTGACTGTTTCGGCAAGAGCTTGACGAGGAGTACATACGGCGACGAATTCAGTCTAACGTGGAAATGCAGGAAGCCACAGTTGATCGTTGTGGGAATTTATTTTCATCGTGATTTACATCACAGACTTTTCCGGCATGCAGAACTTGCAATCTGGCTCTTTCTAAGCCACAGTCAGCTTTGGCTGAGGGACAGGTTGACCGGTTGCTGACCAAAAGTGCTGGTACTCAGGGAGTTATCATCTAACCTTATCCCCCAGGCCAGCAGGAACACTGTATAGCTTATTGCTGTCGTCATCTTCCTCATCACTATACTCCCAACTATCATATATCTCTCCCTGGCCGAATGCTTGTTGGTGATTCTTTGCACGGGCAGCATCACGATGTAGCATGGTATATGAATTATCATCATGTGTAGTGGTTGCTGCAGTCAAACATTGATCACTGGGAAGGGATATTCCGTAACTGCTATCATAGTCTCCACCGATGCTACCCCAGCTGGCACGAGGCATAATATTGGTCTTATCATGTGTAGTGGTTGCTGCAGTCAAACAGTGATCACTGAGCAGGGATATTCCGTAACTGCTATCAAAGTCTCCACCAATGCTACCCCAGCTGGCACGAGGCGTACCATTGCACGTCAGTTCGTATGTATCACCAGCACTGAGCAATCGATCAACTGTGGACACACTGCTGCCCACGCAACCATCATTCACAGCTGCTTTGCGAATTTCTTCTTCTCTTCCGCCATGAGATGTTCTTCCAGCCACCTTGTCAGCGCCTGGGCTCACCACGGTTATGCCGTTTGGCTCAAAGCTGGCCGGTGAGGTCGTCACTTTGACTTTTCTTCCAGCTTTAGATTTCTTCCTGCTCGACCCTGTGCATATAAGAGAATTGAATGAGTAATGAAGAGACAGAAGAAAGGGTTGGCAGTACACAACTTGGATTTCACACGCATGCACGCACCCACGCACCCACACACATGAACACACACACACCACACACACACACACGCACACACACACACATGCACGCATGCGCGTGCACGCACACACACACACACACACACATTGACTTGTTCAAGACAAAGTCAGATGACAGGAATCCCGGGTTAAACCCATTGGTCAGGTAAATGTGTCACATCAACCGTTAGCGCCGACTTGTAATAGCAGGTACATGTCCATGTGTGCCACTCTTAACTTGTGTTAAGCGCTTGATTTACCGTATTATCTCTAATATAAGCACGGTCCTTTATGTTTTCAATGTACCTCCGCCCCGTGCTATTAATGGAGACGTTCCTTTATTGGAGACTGTTCCATTATTATTTCAACCTCATTTTAGAGGCATGTTGCCATGCCAAATTCATGTCAGACACACACATTTCAGGGGTTTTCGCCGATACAGATAATGAATTTACACAGTGTGCTTATAATGGAGACTAAGCACTATATTTTTTGAATGCCGCCCAGGTGTTCTATTATTGGAGACGTGCTATTATTGGAGACTGTGCTTATATTAGAGATAATACGGTATGTGACTGACTTAGTAAAATACCGGGAGATGACAACATTTAATGCAAACACGGCCAGTTTGACAATTGCCTCAGAACCGAGATTGGTGTAAGATGGTTGCCAAAGTATGTAGATACGCTCGCAGGTCTGGATACTCTCCAGTGAAATACCTACTGCCAAGACACTCCTGCTACAACCTGCAGAAACTCAGCGCTGAGAATTTCGAAGAATTGGCTGCCTTTGCAAAGTTTGGTAATCAAACGACCTACCCGTATGTCCCAATGAAATCTGGCAATTGTGGTACGACTTTGGGAGTGTATTTCAGAATGAAATCCGGCAATAGTACTATCACTTTGGGAGGTACTCCTGCATGCCGTGATATTTTTCGCCAATACAAGTGTGTTTGTTTATGACAACGTATTTCAATCGTTGGACCTGAAAATATTTCATTCCATAAAGTGAACTCCCAAATCTCCAGTATCCCAAAATAAGGAATGCTCATTATTACAACATACAAGAAAGGTGGAAATGTACTGCATGATCACGACCTAGGAGATAAAATTAGGGGTAAACAAGGGCTGATATTTCTTGTTTGAGTATTAGAACTCAGGAAAAAACTCTATGTTGAGCCTCTCTCTCTCTGTCTCTCTCTCTCTCTCTCTGTCTCTCTCTCTCTCTCTCTCTCTCTCTCTCTCTTGCGCTCTCTCTCTCTCTCTGTCTCTCTCTCTCTGTCTTTCTCTCTATGTTGGGCCACGTTGTCCACTCGCAGCCAGCAGCCGTATAACTCCTAACACTGTGCCATGCGTGTTGGTGTACTTCATAGCGGCACTAGTGCATACGCCCCCAAGAGTGTGCAACTCCTGGTGCCCTTTCTATGCAACTCACATCACGTGGATTAATGCACAATTAATCCTATTTACTCCCAAAGCTATGCAAAAGACGTTACTTGCAAGTGCTTTAGTAGCGTCTGGCGCTAACCGGGGACAACACCACTCTATTTCGTATCTGTATGTGTGTGTGTGTGTGTGTGTGTGTGTGTGTGTGTGTGTGTGTGTGTGTGTGTGTGTGTGTGTGTGTGTGTGACACACACTGTGTGTTAATTTGTTTCTGGCGTCGGACATGCCTGGCGCTATCCCGTACATGTCCCGTACAGTACCATCAAAGACAGCTGGCCACCATATTCAAATAGGGCTTTCAACTGCAGCATCATAACGTGAAGCTATTTGGAATGCGAAGTGTATCGAGGGAATGCATGCAGGGCGATAGTGCAGGTTTGAATCCCAAGTTCGTAATTTCGTAGAAAAAAATAGGAAAAATGAAAAAGTTATCAGTTAGCGCCATAGCGTAATATTAATAATAGAGAGGTTCTGCACAACGAAAATTCGAACGAAGTTTTGCGACAGGCCTTGCGAAAATGTGTACGAATTTTCGCACGAACTTTGTGTTCTGCACATTTTCGTAGTTTGCACGCGCCAAGTGCACGTACGACATGACCCAATCTCATGAAACTTCCTACGAAAGTTCATTTCGCGTTCCCTGCAAGTTTCGCGTCCAAAGTTGCGAAAGTTCGTGCGAAGTTTCTCACTCTCTAATAACTAGCTTGGTAGAATGTGCCTGTCGGAGAGTTCCAGTTTCTTTCTTTTTAAACTACGATTATAGACTCGGATGGAGAGCCAATGATCAATTTATTGTAAAGAAAAGGACCAAGGAACTACAAACTCCGCTATAATGGCCACTAACACCACCATTCACTAAACATTCAGCTCATGCGATAACATTGCACGACACTGACCGGCGGTACTGGCGTTCTACAACTAACTGGCTATCAGCTCTAGCACGTCTGGATGCGCACTCCATCAGCCTTCAAACTTGGAAGGTTCTAAGTTATATGATAACATAGGACGGGCACATGTTTTTGTATCGCAAAGACGTTTCTATCAGTTCAAACAACACAAATGACAACCTATGAAAAACAAAGCTTAACACGGGCTCCTGGGCTTTCAAGCCCTCTTGTTGCCATTTTGCGATCATTGTCTCCTCGTCGGTTATTGAAATATTACCCTACATTATATTCATTCATTAGTTGAGGGTGTTGAAAGGGAGAAAAGGAAATTGTAGGTGTTGAAAGGGAGAAAAGGAAATTGTACAATCATATGACCTGGTGGTGACAACTGGTGGTGACAGTCAAGTTTTTTTCCGTCAGACTTTTCCCTTTTCCATTCCCTCAACTAATGAATATCTTACAATGATCATGGAAAAAAAAGAAAAGGACAGAATGTTATGAGTTATGACTAACTATCCGCCAACGTAATTATAATAATTATGGGACAGGAGACTGCGCTCTTGAACATTATTCTTTAGAATTGTCACATGTTGTCACATGTTGCACGTTGATACTATTAGTGTATTGTAGTTACGAATTGTGTACAGAACTGTCACATGCTGCAAGGGCAGCATTGTCAAGACATGCTAGGTCGCTTGCAATATTGGTGCGTATTACTGCTATGCATTTCGCGAGTGTAATATTTATTTGTTAGTCTGTTAGAATTACATCACGAGTGCATATCAGTTACGTCTACGTCGAGACACATTTTATGATACAGTAATTGATATGCGTGTTCGTACCACGGCATGTTCACGAGTGGAATATCTTGTGAAGTGTGCTAATTTATGAATTATACCGTATGTCCGCACCTTTAAAGCCATGGCGGTATATTCGATTATAAAGCCAGTCTCAGTTATAAAACCATGGGCTTCATAAATGAAATGACATTTGAAGTATGTTCTGTAAAAATGGAGTGATAAGTACTATGCTTGCAAACTTACAGACCAGCAGGAAGGGTGAACAAGTGGATTTAGATTGAAATTTCTGTGTGGACTCGACTTTTATGGCATGGCGTAGTGGGTGAGTCATTTTGCATCTAAAATATCTAGGAAAGCAGCGGTGTTTCGAAAATAAGGCCATGGCTTTAAAGATGCTGACATACGGTAAGTAGAATTGTTGACACACTAATTGGTTGCAATGTACATGTACTTACTTGATCCGTTGCATTATCGCTATCCGCGGCAACTCCGCTACGATCTACTTGGCGAGACTTACTCTCGCTGACAGGGTGTGCTATCACCCTGTCGCTGGGTGCAAGCACCCCTTGACAGGCACCGTTTTCACCTCCATAATCAACAATTCTTCATTCTTTCACTTCAGCAGATTGCGAGTTTCTGTTTGTTCTACATTCAAATTATTGCTTTTCTTTTCGTTGCACCTGCACTCCGCGCTGCACGACGGTACGAGGACTTTGGCAGTCGCCATATTTAGTATCTCTATGGCTACGATGATTCATGCATTTTCTGTACCCTGCATTTTCTCTCTATGCCACGTACATGTACGTCGTTGTGTGCATGCATGCAGCGCAAGCCAAATGCACGCACGCTGCATGTTTTGCTCAGGACAGCGATTCGGCGATCGTTGTTCGGTGTGTTCTTTTGTGTTCTTGTTGAAACGAGTGGTAAAGTCGATGTAAAGGAGTTTCTGTGTTTTGTGGTCTGCCCGACGACGGTTAGTTGCGGGACCAAGTCGCACCGCAACAATTATCATACACAGTCAGCGAGTGCGACGAAATGGCGCAAAACTGACAAGGAGTACTGAGTCATTCGGCGACCTGACACACACTCACGCTCTCTGACTGTATATGATATAGTTGCGTTGGTGGACAGTTAATCATCCGACTCATAACTCATAATTCATAACATTTTCTCCTTCTTCTTCTTCTTCTTCTTCTTCTTCTTCTTCTTCTTCTTCTTCTTCTTCTTCTTCTTCTTCTTCTTCTTCTTCTTCTTCTTCTTCTTCTTCTTCTTCTTCTTCTTCTTTTTTTTTTACCATAATTAAATTGGCTCACCATCCGAGTTCATATAATAATCATACTGGTATGAATATCCATATGCATCCTTACCATGTGTAGTGGTTGCTGCAGTTTCTCTGTTATTCTTGCCGGGGGATAAGGCGTAGCTGTTCTCATATCCTTCAACAGTGCAAGCACGACTGGTGCTAAAATTAGTGTGGAATGTGCTTTGGTATGAATCACTAACACTGCGCATCTGCCGTGACTTGCTACCGCCCGAGCAGCCACTCCTGCTACAAGAGTCGTCTTCTATGCCATCGCGAGATGATGTGTCAATCACCTTGTCACTGAGTACGCTCACCAGTGTTATGCCGTCGGCCCGGTGAAAGCTGGGTAGGGGCGTCAGTTTGCTATGAACGGATATTCCAGATTTCTTTCCAATGGAGCCTGTAACAGCAGACAGAGTGGAATGAGTACTGGAAAGATAGAATATAGGGTTGCACACAAGCTAACTTATGTCCACACCAAAGGTTCGTCATCGACACAGACACAGCAAGCCGTGAATCTCTATAACCCTCCATTTCAGGTACCGTGACATATGATTCAGCGCCATTGGGCATCAGCTGTCATACCTTGCATCTCGCCAAGTGAACATTCAGTCGGCTATGTGTGACACTGCTTGTACAGCTACAGTCTGCCATTTTGTGTAGTTTCTCCACTTCCTGTAGCCAAGCTGCAGCTCTATGTAGACTTGGCTGCTCAATGTAGCCAAGCTGCTCTATGTAGACTTGGCTGCTCTTCAACAAATTAAAGCTCCTACTTCACCATGATCAGTGCTGGTGTATGGGTAATCATTCTGCTAGCATGTTGCCGCGGGTTCAGGATATATTTTTTTAAATTCCTGAAAAAAACCGCAAACCCACAAGGACTCAAACCTTGGAACTAGCTTGTCCCGATCCAAGAAGGCGCTGACAAATCGTTCACCCCATTGGCAGTTCACAACACGTACCATGCTTGCTGATGGCATTTTGGTCTTGTTCCCAATCGCCCAGTCACATTGCTTTGTATAATTTATTGATGCCATCTTCATTCGGTCCGTCCATTCATAGTACGGTAAAATCCCGCCAGAGCGCCGCCCCGTCTCTGCCATGCGCCCCTCCCTGACCTCTTGTCAGGCAAGTGATAATGATTGTATCCTCGTATGATTCTGTGAAGTATGTAAGGCCGTACTGTACTGCACACGCGTCCTCGACCTGGTGGTTGGAAATGTACACAACAGTTCCCACCCTCTTGACCAGGGATCGCACAAAACCTTGTTTTTTAATGCGTCTGTGCGACTCCCAGCTCTTGACCTGAACTTACTACTCCCGTGAATTTAATCACTTTATTTTGACATCTGGCAGCAAGTTCCAGAGCCTGACCATGGTTGGTCTCCTGATTGATCACTACTTCTATTGATCATCCTGCTCCCATAGCGTAGGTGATTAGGGCATTGTTCATAACAAGCAAGGTCCCAGGTTCGAGTCCCACTGAGTCGGTTTGGTATTTATCGCTGTTCTGAGAGTTCACTTCCCTGACTAGTTGTACTGAGTTTGAAGTTCTCCCAATCCTATGAATTCTACTCCTGAGTCAAAGTTAAAAGTAACATGGCACAGACAGAAAGCCTGTGTTTGCCAGACTCTGTATTTTGGACAAATTGTGGTGCACCAACGTTCAGATAGTGAAAATTCACCACAACAAGTCAAACCCTGTCAAACGTGGAATGCGGAAAAGACTGTTTCGACCAAGTCGCATGCTTGCCTTATCCGAACGATAAAGTGGACAATTCTCAGACCCAACGACACACCAGCTGACTCGTATGGCAGGAATACACACACACACACACACATGCTTTATAAACTGCAGAGTTAGACTGTGGCACAGGGCTCTACTTCTCACCACCACCACCGCCACCAGGACCGCCACTACCACCGCCGCCGCCACCACATCATCAGTTTGCACATGGCGCCTAGTCGATGGATAGCTAGTGGTATCTGATATAGCGGGCTAGTGCATCTGGTAGCGCTTGGTGTGTGTATTGACGCCATTTCCCTAGGTGAATTTTACCCCCCCCCCCCTATGAGTCAATCGTAAGTACACTTGCAGGGGCATATTCAATTTCACTATCCTGAGTCTAGCTCTGTATGAAGACACTGTATCACTAAGCCACCCTGCAGAGCAACCGTCACCTACCTCCGCCGTCAGAATATCTCTGATGGTTCTCCTGTTCCATTCCACCAGTCCAGTCCATACGACTTACTCCTTGGATTGTGGCTCTCACACGTTTCCTGCACACAAAGACAAAACAATACAAGAGCATGTATTGGTCAAGATGTCACTCACTTTTACTGTCATCAATGCAAATCTGTCTCTCCCTCCCTCCCTCCCCCCCCCCCCCGCCCCTCTCTCTCTCTCTCACTTTCTCTCTCTCTCTCTCTCTCTCTCTCATTTTTCTCCATCTGCGCATAAAATCTAGACTGACAACCTGCTTGTTAAATCGTGTACCTGCTTTCTGGCGTAAAAACCCTGTTGTAGAGGTCTCAGTCCTCATTTGTTAGACTTACCTGTCTTTATATATTATTTGTAACTTACTATCCCTCTCCCTCTCCTCTCTCTCTCTCTCTCTCTCTCTCTCTCTCTCTCTCTCTCTCTCTCTCTCTCTCTCTCTCTCTCTCTCTCTCTCTCTTCCTTAGAGATTGCCATGTTTGGGCTACTTTGAGGGGCCATAAAACCTTCCCCTCCCCACGTGCCCAAATAAATACCCTAAGGCGAGACCAAAAGAAAAATAGAGATTCCCGGGCCCTCCCGCACCAAAATCGAGCCAAAGCCATTTTTTTTTGAGCAGTTCATACATGTACAGTACTGATCATGTGAGTAGATCTGTGATGTGGAGTCACACAAACCCGGGCTTGTACGACTCCCCGATGTACAGATCAGGGCAATTGTTGGCCGAAATACAGAAAAATAATGGAACGGGTAAACCGCGTACCTGTTTTCTGTAAAAAATGAATAAAAATTACCGGAAAATACTGTAAAAAAAGTTCAACATGGCATGCATACATACATTGGAAAAAAATAATAAAATAAAAATTCGCCCGCCCGCACCAATTTCACATGGGTCCTGCCCGGGAATCTCGATTATATTTTGGTCTCGCCTAACCTATTGATTTTCTCATTCTGGACACCCCTAGGATTGCAAAAAAAAGGTGTTGAACTGGTGCATTTTGCAGAAAAAGCATTTCGGCAAGAGCTACTGTCCATTCATAAAAAGATGGGCCCTGGTTGAAATTAGAAAAAGGGTCCAAAAAGGGTACCCGAACAGGGGTTCGAACCGCACAGTGCACTGTTGCAGGCGCGGTCAAACGGCCTGGATTTTTGATGGACTTTCCCAATTCAGTGCTTTTGTGGAAAAACCTGGCCGAAATCCTATTCTTGTTAGGGCTTGCTTTTTTGGAGAAAAAGACTCCAGAAACAAAATTGGAAGAGGATTCCATAGGGCATTGCAGAAAAAACAAATTGATCAAATTTAACATAGAAACTCTAGCTTACCGCTTATGGTGACGAGCCGCGAACACAATGATAATGATCAACTGGATGAGAACGAAGCCTCCAGCAGCTATTCCCATATATCCTAATGAGTGAAAAAAGAGATACAAACGTGGGGGCACATAGTAAACGGTCTTGTTCAGACACTGTTGGCATTTTCTAGGTAAAGAAGGCAATGGGGAGGACAGGGCATCATGTTATAATGTGCATACAGAGCAGCTGCAACCAGTCAGTATGCATACACACACACACACACACACACACACACACACACACACACACACACACACACACACACACACACACACAGACACAAACCCACACACAGACACACACACACACTTGTACTTGTTGCTCACTGCCAAAACTGGTCACGTGGGTCTCCCCGGGAGAGGGGAGAGAGACTCAAAAGGAATCTTTGAAAGATGACTCAATTGGCTATTGAACTGCCCAACGGCTGACACCCCCTGAAATCCACAAGCACACACACACACAAGATACATGTACAGAGAAGAGAACCAACGTGTCCTTGCTCCAACTCCGAGTTTCATGCTTTAGCTACAGTATCTGATGACCACTAACGAGTGAAACTCAGAGTTACAGCAAAATACTTTGGTTCTCTTCTCTGTACGTATACGAGACTGTGCACTAGGGGTGCATCAAGCACTCTCTTGAGCTGCCAAAACCCTCCCCTGAGAGTACAAACCAGATAGAAGTGTCCCATACCTGGTACTCCAAGACCAGCCGGGGAAGCCTCTTGACTGCCATTGCCTGCACATGTGTGACACAACCAGAAGAGCACAGGAATGAACAACAAGGAACACACAGTTGAGACTGACGTGTACCTTTGACCATAAGGCGGCTGGCCAATAGGTGAAAAACGGAATGGAAAACTGGATGCATGCCAATGATCAACTATGATTGGCCGCAATGTCCATTACGATGACATGGTGAGCGTGCAGTAAGTGTATTGTCATAAGTTAGAATAATGGTATTGCCGTGCACAGAGATTATTGGAAGAAGGTGAGGCGGCCAGGACACCTCTCTTTCACTTACAGCACATTGGATGATGTCTCTACTCTGAGAGTTACACGCCCGTGACACTCTGCAATGATTGTCTCTTGACTGCCCTGGCGGCCACAACACTCTGCAACTCTGCAATGATTATCTGTTGACTGCCCTGGTGGCCCGACTCTTCCTGAAACCGCTGCTACTTTCTGAGAATGATTCTATTTATGTAGCCATCGAAAACAGATATTGGAGAGGTACTGCTATACGTCACAGTGAAACGTACTTGTAGAGCATTCACGTCGAAAGCAGGTGTCTGAGTTAGAGTCTATGGCTTCGTGTGCTTTGGGTCCAGATTTCTACGCGTAGATGAGGTTCTCTACGTTGTGGCACACGCAGAGAAAATGCGTACGGACCTTCTGGGTATCATTTGAGTGCAGGCAGAAAAGTGCCGAATACGGAAGGGGAATTTCCCAGAACACATTCCACGTAAATTCTCTACATGAAAGTAGAGCAGAACAGGTTTTCTTTACGTTACGGGAACGCGAGGAGAGTTCCCGGGATTCTTCGCATCGCGTTCCCGTAACGTAGAGCAGAACATCGCTAATGTAGAGGAAGGAACTTTGATTGGTGAAATCTGTTACGGTGCTGTTCTCTTGTATGTACTAGACAAACACTTGTTTGTACAAAGTGGTGCCCTCTGAAAAGTAATTTCTTGTAGTGCAGCTCTATGTCTACGTACTGTAAAGTGAGGTTCGTTCGCTGGAGATTAAATTTCGCTATTTTCGCGACCTTCACACATTCACGAATATAAATCGCTGCAACCTGCTCTGTACATTGTTTGTAGACGTACTAAATCCACTTGAAGAAATTTGATCACAAAAGATTCTCATCGTGAACCAGCGCAATTCTTGAGAACGCAGAAATTGCGTGCCACAAACGTTTATCGCTTTATAGTACATGTGATGCGGAGACAGTCATGCTACCGACCTGGGCAATCCTCTCCGCTTGAATCCACTGTGCACTTGTTCACACAGGAGTACGATCCAACGGAGTTGATACAAGATTGAAATGATGCCTGACATGGACTGAAAATACATTCGTTATCATCTGAAAAACGGGTGAAAAAGAAGAAAACTATTCCTCGCAATTGAATTTAGTTTTGGAAGGGTGTGTGTACCTGTGTGCCCGCACATGTTGGATCTCATATGTGAATTTGAATACAGTCAACTTCGCTTATAACGACACTCGGCGGGGCATCAAAAATGTGTCCTTATTCGCGAAGTGTCGTTATACCCGAAGTGTCGTTATACCCGAAGTCTCATTATATATATTACAGTGGGATGGGACTTTGCTCTGGGCATGGCAATTCTGTCGTTATTCGCGAATTGTCGTTATATCCGCAGTCGTTATTAGCGAAGTTGACTGTAAGTCAAATCGTATGCCCGGTTTCTTGATGTGCCAGTGGAGAAATCAATGGATGCCCATGCTGTCAGGGATGAGAGCCCACGGACGGCCAGTGTTGAGTCGTGACTGGCAGCTGTTCGGCTGGTTAGTCACCCTGAGCTCCGTCAACGTGGGCATGGAGCTGATGCAAGCTTGTGGCGGAGGTTGCGCTGACTAGTTGGCAGCGGCTAGCCTAGCTGGACGATGTGCCTCAACAACAGAACTGGCACCCCAATACCGGGTATGCAACGCAACGGCTGCAGTCTTCCCATTGACTCTCATTCCTCCCAGCACCACTGACAAAGGACATAGGAGCAGAAACAGAACACTTCTCGATCTCAGGAAAATAAATTCAACATCCACGGCCACCTGGAGATCGATTCCCCACATTTTTGTATTTTCCCGCACGCACAGTTTTAACGCAAACGCTGAAAATCACAAGTATAGTATTATCACGTCTTGCGTTTTCCAGTCTCAAACGCAAACGCACACGCAAACCTAACGCCTAACCAGTGCACCCCAGTAACAAGTAACTAGTTCCTTACCCGTGCACTGTCTTCCATCACCAGCATAACCAGGGTTACATGAGCAGCTGTAGGAACCACTGGTATCTGTACATGTTCCATTCACTCGATTACAAGTATCCACCCCCAGAACACATTCATCAATATCTGCAGGAAAGAGATGAGCAAACACTTGTAAATACACTTGTAAATACACTCACTAGATAGTGCTGAAACTTAGAGTCAGACATAATGTCATAGACACATACACACACACAACGAGCCATGTACGAGGTAGGGAAGGGATGGCATTTAATGTGTGTGTGTGTACGCGCACGCACGCGCGAGTGCTAGATAAGAGGATCTGGGCAGTTATGGCAAATACAGGCACGCAAGTAGCTACCCAGGCCATAAGAGAGAAGGACTAGCATATGCGTGACGTTTCCGCCTGAGTTAGCGATGGATTTCTTTCTGGCTAAAAGTTAAAACGTTAGACTTTGTGCCTTGTTTGGCATTCAACTCTTAAGGCCGATTCATACTTCGTGTCGCGTACGGGAAATCCATCGCACGACCGTCGCGCGATGACTTTCCCGTACGCGAAGTAGTTGAGCTCAGATCAACTTTTTCGCGACGCGACGCTTTTCCCGTACGCGAAATGAAGTATGAATCGGCCTTTACAGTATGGTTCAAAATTGGTTTCTCCCCGCACCGGAGCTCGCACGTTTCCTTCGCCTTGACTTGACACTATAATTATACTTCATACTGCTATTATGGTATACAATGGATATCGGATATAACGACACTCCTTCGGGAGAGAACAAAACGTCACTATTAATTTTGACCTGTCGCTAAACTCGATCTTCACAAAGAACTAAACGACTTGGGCAACAGAATTGTGTCGCTAAACTCAATCTGTCGTTATATGCAAGGTCGTTATATCCGTTCCCCACTGTACCAGAGAAAATTCAGGTCTGCGGTTTGTCTGTACAACCTCTGCTTATGGCCAATGATGGCCTGGACCAGACCCTGTGCTGAAAATGAGATACAGCACAGCAGATGATATCAACTTCGTATGAATCGGCCTTTACAGTATGGTTCAAAATTGGTTTCTCCCTGCACCGGAGCTCGCACGTTTCCTTCGCCTTGACTTGACACTATAATTATACTTCATACTGCTATTATGGTATACAATGGATATCGGATATAACGACACTCCTTCGGGAGAGAACAAAACGTCACTATTAATTTTGACCTGTCGCTAAACTCGATCTTCACAAAGAACTAAACGACTTGGGCAACAGAATTGTGTTGCTAAACTCAATCTGTCGTTATATGCAAGGTCGTTATATCCGTTCCCCACTGTACCAGAGAAAATTCAGGTCTGCGGTTTGTCTGTACAACCTCTGCTTATGGCCAATGATGGCCTGGACCAGACCCTGTGCTGAAAATGAGATACAGCACAGCAGATGATATCAACTTCGAGTCGCAACCTGTCACACTTCGCTTTGTCCAGCGTAGGTCTTCCACGTCTATGCATGCGGACAGGACGGATAGAGCATGCCCAACCGGACAGCACTGGTAGAGCATGCCTAACCTCAAGGAACACGGCAAAGTTGAGCTGCATTGAGAAGACCTAGCTCTATGAGTTGTAGATAACAGCCACGCGATCAGGGCATGTACAGTTAAAAGAAAAGAAATAGCAGGTCGACGTCAGCTCAATCTTGGCGTGCGCCGGGCCGGGAATCTCGATTTCTTTGTTTTCACCTAACCAACAGTGATTACGACCATTATAACAATGCATGCCCAACTGCGCCAACAAAAGAAACACCCAACACCAGCTACTCAACGGAGTGATGTCTAGGGAGGTCTCTACAAGAACTAAGGAATTGCATTGACCACATTACAGCCTGGGAAATCTCCAACCCCCCCCCCCTTTCGGTTATTCTGCTAATGTAACTTACTGGAGCATGCCGGTGCTGTTCCAGACCAGGTTTTATTGACTTGACATGCTCTCTGATCGGCAGGTCCAGTTAGCTTGTATCCAGTGAGGCATGAGTAGAGAGCGATGGACTGCAGAGCTAAGCCATTGGTGGCGACCACCTTGCCATTCAAGATCCTGTTGAGACCTGGACAGTAGCTGGTATGAGCTACCAAACATGGGCAATACAAGAATCAAAATGACGTTCATGTGTATGAGGAAGTTAAACCTGTACGGATAAGCCAGGTTTACTGAGGACAAAGTGGCAAGAGTGGGTCACACCTCACCCATGCAAACGAGAGAAATTCGCTCACCGTTACAGGTCGGAACTGTGCCGTTCCAACTAGCATCCAGCTGGCATGACAACACTCTGCTTGTGACCGATGTCATGGTTTCATTCTGGACATAGTAGCCAGGCAGACACGTGTACTTGATAGCAGCTCCAGCCGTGTTGGAAGATGATGGTGTGAGGTATGCTGCAGTTCCATTGTCCAAGGAAGTAGGGATGCTGCTGCACGCCACCGCTGTACATAGTACAAAAACAGAAGAAGAACTGCTGTAGCCTTTTTTTCTTCCAAAGCATTAAGCAAAAGGAAAATGCTTAAATAGCAAATGAGTATAGAAGCAGGACAGGTTCGTACATTGCACAAAATATCGGTTTGGCATGGTAGTAGAGGCAAGCAAAAACCAAGTTCAATGAATATGTCCACATGTTAACCTGCTCCTACTGGGAGCAGTACATTAATTGATTCAATGTTCTCACCTGCACATGTTGGCACAGGACCACTCCACAAACCATCACTTTCGCAGCGAATCGAGTGAAAGGTGACAAGGGCATGGCTGCCAGCAATGTGAAAACCACTGTTGCACGTGTAGTTGTACTGTACGCCAAACTCTGGTTGGAAGCCACTGAACTTGCCATCGGCGAGTGACTTATTGAGGGGCGTACAGGGAACATCTGCATGGGACACAAAATAACCAGGTTATATCCATCATTTGCAGATTGGGTTCTGACTTTCACACATGTCACATTCACACATGGTGAACTGAAGAAATTCCCGGCCATTGGCCGACTTGTGCACAGACTGTCCCAGCACATCATTGCACCACAGTGGAACACCCAAGCATGGTATAAACAACGGCGACTGCCTCGCATCTGAACATGTGTACACATGTCTTAGACTTTAGAGAGTGCGGGAGGATCGTGCTCAAAAGGCGGATGGTTGGATTGCCGGTGGGCAGAAAAGCTCTCATGATCTACTAGTATCGTAAAGTACCGTTGATCCGCCCCCTCTCTAATTCCCGCCCCCTGTCGATTTTCTACCTGTGAAGCGACTTCGGCGTATACAACGAAAATACGATGTTGAACCGACGCATGCACTGCTGTACACAATACTTGCCAATCCAGGATGAAAATGTGCACAATCCAGCACATCGAGTCTGAACTTCTACGTTGTTGTACATCATACTGCACTTGACAGCCTCGATCTAATTCCCGCCCCCTCCCGAAAAACCAGCTGGGAAGCGACATGGCGTGGGGGCGGATCAATGGTACTTTACGGTACTAGTATTACAGAGGGAAATGCAGATCATCATAATACTAGGATTACAGAGGGAAATGCAGATCATCATAATACCAGTATTACAGAGGGAAATGCAGATCATCATAATACTAGTATTACAGAGGGAAATGCAGATCTTACATGCACATGCTGGAACAGTGTCACTCCATGAACCGTTGATGAGACAACTGAGTGTCACAGCTCTCTCCGTTATGTTACCAGATCCATTAATGTAGTTCCCAACCGAGCAGGCATACGTCACACTGTCACCAAAGTAGTTGCTTCCAGACGCTACAGACCGAGCTCTAGTGATTGTCAATGGCACAGGTGTGCAACTGACCCCTGCAGTGGCAGAATGAGAGGCAGAATGAACCGGTGCCAAATAGCAAAGCACTAAAATAGTAGTGTTGCACTGATACTAGTCCAATACATGTGTATGTGCTCTAAGATACTGTATGACACACAGAATAGGAAAGACTTTGCTCCTGCTGCTGCTGCTGCTGCTGCTGCTGCCACAGGCAGTTGTCAACAACAGCCCTTCCCCTGCACTGTAGACCATGTTGGAAGAGGCTATGGTGGAGCATAAGGACTGTCATAGAGTGACTGAACAAAGTGAACATTATGCTGATCCACACGCAACAGAACTGAGCAATGAAATGTATAACTTTGAAAAACACTTACTCTCCTGAGTCTAGATTTGGATCACTTCTACCATTCAACCTCTAAAACATGATGCCAGTATCAGCTAATCAAAAATGCACAAGGGGTGAGGCATATCGTCCGGACAATACTAACAGACTTACGTTTGCAAGTTGGAACTGGAGCACTCCAAGAGCCGTTCAAAAGACAGTTCACTGTTACGGATGTCACAGAGAAATTCGCTGCTGAAGATATAAAGAATCCATGTTGACATATGTATGTCCTGTTGCTAGTATATTCCAGACCAAACGACAGCACGCTGCCATTCTGCAGGGTATTGGGTAGGTCGTGACACATGATTGCTGCAACGGGGATCAGGACGGCAAACAGGTTGTAACCAAGTCACACAAAATCTTGGGTACAATGAGTACATGTAGGTTGATTGACTCGTTCACCAAATTCATCGATCACCTTGTATTTGGCTCACTGCAAAAGGAGGACCTGGTCTACATCAAAATTTCACCAGTTGTAGTCTTCGGGGTGGCGAGTCGACTGGTCTTTGTTGAAGGAAGCTGAGATGCTCTCTCCTCCTTTATTCCCAATAAAACTCGCGCACTTCCACCGAAACTAGGTGAGTATGCTCTCTCGTCCTTTATTCCCAATCGAACTCGTGCACTTCAAACCAAAACCAGGTGAGTATGCTCTCTCGTCCTTTATTCCCAATCGAACTCGTGCACTTCCACCAAAACCAGGTGAGTATGCTCTCTCGTCCTTTATTCCCAATCGAACTCGTGCACTTCCACCAAAACCAGGTGAGTATGCTCTCTCGTCCTTTATTCCCAATCGAACTCGTGCACTTCCACCAAAACCAGGTGAGTATGCTCCCCTACTAAATACCCTACTAGACAGGAATTTGTGCGGAAAATTCACTGAAAGCCAAGCACCTATGCTCTTATGTTCTTATGGGAGCACGGATGCACGTGAAACTTCCAGAACAATGTAGTATTCTGGATTCTGAATTGAAAAATCTTGTTCCAAGTAGACTGGGATACAGCGTTCAGCCCTTATTCCCAATCGAACGCGACCAAAGACAGTCCTGTGTGCGACTCTGTATTGATGTGATCACATTCATCCATGCTTTTTTATAAGAACGAATCGGTAGTAAGGCACGCTCGCCCGAGTTTGGTGGAAGTGCGTGAGTTTTATTGGGAATGAAGAAGGAGGGAGCGTCTCAGCTTCCTTCAACAAAGACCAGTCGACTCGCCACCCCGAAGACTACAACTGGTGAAATTTTGATGTAGAGTATACTTCCCCTTTAATTCCATAATCAATTTACAAAATGGTCATGCTTATCCCCCCCCCCCTCCATATGTCTTAGTATATCTGTGAATTAGCTTCTCAGTCTAATAAAACCTTGCTCTTTATGCTTCTGAAGTATGCACACTGTAACTCCTTTCTTCTTTTAAAGTCTTTATTTTAGTTGGAAGCACTCATAACGCTGCTGATGCCACATATCGCCAAGAAGCTTCTAATAATACAGGGTATGCTTGGCTCATGCCACCAGTGATACCCAATGCATTTCGGAAGCGACAAAAAAGAGTAAACCTGCTTGAGCTTATGCATTTCTAACTGCATCGCAACAAGTGGAGCCCACAGTGACTGCATCAAGCTTCTACTACATATTATTTATTATCACAATTCAAATAATTCACACAAATTGAGTGTCAGCATACACACATAACAACCATTTCTATAATAATAATTATACCGCTTGCATGTCTTTATTTCTATACATTTCCTCATATAATTTATAATAGCTATAAAGAGAACAAATTCTGCTGTCGTCGCCACACTACAACAAAGTCATGAAGGTTTACCAAAATCGATTTTCTTGTCACAATCATCAGTGGAAAGCCGTGACTGAAGAATAACCATGCTCATATAATTTACTTCATCTTTCTGTGAGAACCGTACCTATGGGACGGTGAGAAGGCAATCATGCCTGGGCAATTGGTGAAGTAAAACATCAACTCGGAGTAAAAGCATTTTTTCATCCTCTTACTATCGTTTGAGCTAGCTGTGCCTTTCGGTATTGAGCACTGTATTGGACAGCCTGGAACCTCTCTGTTTTATGTGTCAATCCTGAGCTTGACTTACGTAGGCATGTCGGTGCGGTTCCAATCCATGTTCCATTTGGTGCACATTGCACTGTTGCATTGCTGACATTCTGTTCAGCATAACCAGCTACATAATACCCCACATCACATTGGTATGTCACTATACCAGGGTACACCAGCTCTTGGCTCAATATGGAACTATTTGCCAGGGCAGGTGGTGGAGCCATACATGTTATACCTGAAGAAAAAAATAACAGGAGTAGGAGCAAACGAAAACGATAATATGAGCCAGAGTACACTAAAATATGACCACAGTTCAAAAAATTCGATTTTCTGTTTTTTATAAGAAGAAATGGAGACCAAGGGACTACAAGTTTCTAGTACGCTATAATGTCCACTAACACCACCAGTTAGTGGAAATGATAGCGTAACTTGTAGTTCATTGGTCTTCATTTCAGTTTTTGTTCAAAATTGATCAAACACACCTAATGTTCACTGTCTGAAAGTTTTGGATTGATCTGACATGTCTAAGTGTTGCTACGGTGGTATTATATATGATGTGTTGAAATTATGAATTTCTATGTACAGCAACGGGATTGTCATGTTTGTGTACAGTTGATATATCCCTTGGTTCATCCTTTCCGGGTCAGTTCCTCTGTCCAGGGTCTTGTAGCATGAGCTGACAGGTACTCGGCCACATCCAAAGTTTCTATATGCAGCTGAGCTAGGTATCTGAAATACCTCCTGGTTGGAGCACCACTGGAGAGCTGCCAGCGAAAACACGGTCAACACCAGATCCTGTAGACGTCTCCTTTGTCGCCTGCGGTGTGCACCCACATTCCAGTTGATGATGTTAGAGCGTGCTGCATAATGTGAGACTGATCGGGCGTGGAGCACATTGACACCTGTCCTCTTCATAAGAACAGGAAAACTGCAGTTGGTAAGTGTGCATTCACACTTTGAAGAAATTCTCTTTGAGCAAGGTCATCACACGGTTATGTCAACTCCACTACCAGTTGAATATGATAAGTGAATTTTCACTAGCAGCCCAGCCAAACCTAGTCACTGTTATTATTATTATTATTGTTATTATTATTATTGTTATTATTATTATTTGAACAAACGGCGAGGAGACAACAATTTGATAACCGCAATCAGTAATACAAGCTGGATTGACATTTGTGTACACTTTATTCATGTAATGTAGAACTGTGGGGACAATGTGCAATAAAACGATGAAAATGTGAAGAAATTGTGAAGACAAAAAAGGGATTCAAACAAGTTTTCGTACAACACTCATCAGGAATCTTCGTTGTACTAAAGGACACTGAAAACAAAATTGAACTACTATAGAAAATCTAAGTTAGAGAAATAACACTAAGAACAACAGCAGTGAAATTTACAAGTGTGAATTTTAAAAATGAAAGTGAGAGCAATAACGAATGTGTGTACTAACACTAAACTTGCAACTGAAAAATGAACAAAGAAGAGAAAGAAAGAAGGAAGGAAGGACAAAGTGATAACAAATAACAGCAGTACATTACACCTAGAACGTTAATAGCCAAGCTTGGCCGTACAAACATGACGCTTTACTTGAACAATTTCAACCCAATTACACTATCTTTCTGTACACACAAATTAGGCGTATACAGACACTGACAGATGGCTTCCAAAACTTTTAACTGTAGTCCATAACCATGACGACCACTGCACAATACAGTGAAAGAAGAGTCGGAATACGAACTGCAACAATCAGGACTAGCCAACAGATGATTGGACACTGAAGACTTGCTACCACGAAACATACGTACAACACTAACATTCTCACCGGCACTCTCACGATCACTACAATCGTCGCTCTCCGACTCATTGCTCCCTTCACCGCCCGTCCCATCATCTGCTTCCTCTGCGCTCTCTCTGTTATCCCGCCTGACTTGGTCCGTTGAACAGGACTCGGCCGTCACCCTGCTGTCACGTCCCTCCTTATGCCCTTGTCCGTTGAGTGCGTAGTTTCTGTTGTAATTGGCTGTTGATCGTCTTGGTCTTTCAATAGTGGGCTTGGATGGTGGATTAGTTGTGGTTGCTGTAGATTGCATTGTTGGTGATGGTGTGGGAGCTGCTGATACGCAAGGTGGGTCTTTTTGGGTTGGCAATTGTAGTGTTCATCGTTTTATTGCACATTGTCTCCACAGTTCTACATTACATGAATAAAGTGTACACAAATGTCGATCCAGCTTGTATTACTGATTGCGGTTATTATTATTATTATTATTATTATTATTTCAGAACTAAATATTGCGACAGAGCTTTCGGCCATATTTTCAATTCATTGCATTCCCAACTCATCACAACCACGCGCTCTTCAGCCGAACCATACAGACACCAGCAAGGACACTTCCGTTGAGAGATAATAATTATTGCTCCACGCCTCTAGACAGCTGTTTCGCTCCCTGTCGGAGCTCATCAGTAGAGGATGATAATGATGATAATGGAGGAATGATCATTCTTATACACCAGAAATGGCGCAAGTGCGCGCTTTCCACATATATCAATGGCATATGCAAGCTGCTAAAATGGTAAAGTGTGAGAACAGCGATAAATAATCATAGTACGCGCTCATTGGTGGAGAAACACACCACACAGGCGACGAAAATCTTACGCGGAATACTGATGCCAAAGGAAAGTACATGTATGTTGTTTATTATTATGATGTTGCAATGTCCATGTATGCAGGCCAGGCGAGACTCACCGCCGAGATCCCCCAACGCGACAGGCTCGGTTGCCGTTCAGGATTCACACCGACCTGTCCGCCCGTCAACAGGATCGACAGCGGGAGGCCCCACTGATGCCGATGTCGATGCACACCAGGAAACTTGTAGTCGTGAGTCTCGCCTGGCCTGCATACATGGACATTGCAACATCATAATAATAAACAACATACATGTACTTTCCTTTGGCATCAGTATTCCGCGTAAGATTTTCGTCGCCTGTGTGGTGTGTTTCTCCACCAATGAGCGCGTACTATGATTATTTATCGCTGTTCTCACACTTTACCATTTTAGCAGCTTGCATATGCCATTGATATATGTGGAAAGCGCGCACTTGCGCCATTTCTGGTGTATAAGAATGATCATTCCTCCATTATCATCATTATCATCCTCTACTGATGAGCTCTGACAGGGAGCGAAACAGCTGTCTAGAGGCGTGGAGCAATAATTATTATCTCTCAACGGAAGTGTCCTTGCTGGTGTCTGTATGGTTCGGCTGAAGAGCGCGTGGTTGTGATGAGTTGGGAATGCAATGAATTATTATTATTATTATTATTATTATTATTTCGGCTGCATTGCACACCGGACATAACAGGCTCTCAGCTGCAGCTGAGAGCCTGTTATGTACGGTGTGCAATGGAGATATTTTCCGATGTGAAAACTACGCTGCAATGGAGTCTGAGAGTTTTACGGAAACATTATTATTATTATTATTCTCTTTCCCTCAAACCAGTTAATAATAATAATTAATATTATTATCAGCCTTTTCGCGTTGACATCGCCAAGCAAGCTTGGCTAGTCTTCGCTTAGGCCAAATGGAATGAAGAATGAGGAACGAGCGGGGTCAATGAGGTTATGGAGTACTACTGTAGCTTACCTACACATGTTGGCTCTGGAGTAGACCAGTGTCCACTGATGAGACATAGTGATGTGTGACTGGTGATACTCTGATTGCTCTGTCCAGAGATGTAGTATCCCGGATTACATTGGTATGTGATATTGCCAGGGGAAACTACACTGTAATGACTTGTGTATCCGTTGACCAGACTACTGTTGCTACGTGTTGAACATCTTACTAGAGATGCAGAATATAATAGAGAGACAAAGGACATCCAGTCAAGTTGTGACCACCCATCCAGCAGCAACATAGGTCGATCAACAACAATACCGTATGCCAGAGCGAACCACTGAATGACATCATTGTGGAATGACATCATTGTGGAGTGACATCATTGTGCTCACTGAAATCCGACCCGAAGTGCAAAACTGGCGACCTGGACCAGTTTCAATCACATCACTATACGTGTAGATGTGTACGTTCAGCAGCATTCGTACCACTTCCAGGGCATCAAGGGGGTTGCAAGTTGAGGGTGTAGAATATGCACTTTGGGTCGGATTTCATCGAGCACAACTGGATTCTGGTTTCCGGTTTTATACATTGGATGTGCAAGCTCTCTTTTTCAAGATCATTTTGTATTTATTTGCCCAGCCACAGATACCACTTGCTGATCGTAAAGTCACCCGTGGGCAGCTCCATAATTTACTCCGCATCCCGTTCCCACCCAATTCTGCTGGGAGATGTTTTATCCAATTTCTGGGCAGCACAACGTGTGACTCTCTACCCGATGCTCACCGCTCTATAACAAACCTTGTTCATTTCAAAAAAATATCTTTCAAATCATGATCTCACTTCCCGCCATTAACTATTGGCACATTGTTACCTTCTGTCCCCCAGTCCATCATGCACTGTCTATCTCCCATACTATCTACAACCGCAACACACATAAAATACACTGCTGCATGGTATTTTTATTGTAACTGCTGATAGTCATCATGACATCTTATTATTTCCCATACTGTTCATACTTATCGGTATGGTAAAAAAGGAGAAGGGCAAAATGTTACGAGTTATGACTAGATCATAATCATACAGTCAGCGAGTGCGACAAAATGGCACAAAACTGACAAGGAGTACTGAGACATTCGGTGACCTGACACTAGCTTAGCTCCAACACCATCAAACACAGCTGGCCACATACAGCTGGCCACAATATTCAAATAGGGCTTTCAAACGCAAGATCATAACGTGAAGCAACTTTGAAGAATGAGTATGAATGCGAAGTGTATGGGGGATGCATGTAGGGCGATAGTGCGGGTTCGAATCCCAGGTAATGCCTGAAAAAAATAGGAAAATTAAAAAATTTATAACATCCCTATTCTTTTTTTGTCGTCATCAAGGCGGTAGATGGTGTCGTATTACCCTTGACCGTACCTGTCCCGTGCCTGTCCCGTACTGTACCGTACAATCAAAGACGGCTGGCCACAATGCATAATTATTCAAATAGGGCTTTCAAATACAAGATCATAACGTGAAGCAACTTGGAAGAATTAGTATGTATACGAAGTGTATCGGGGGATGCATGCAGGGCGATAGTGCGGGTTCGAATCCCAGGTTATGTCTAAAAACAAAAAGTAGAAATTTATAAGAATTTTTACATCCCTATGCTTTTGTTGTCTAGGTCATCAAGGCAAAAAAGCATAGCGTAGGGCCCTGAGCTTCCAAGCTCTCTCGTCAATCGTACCATTTTATTTTTTCATCATAGCCTACAGTCCATTCAGAAAAAAATGAACTTCTAGCTTTTGGCCATAAATGGGTCAAACGTTGAGTTTTTTAGAATTTTTTCTGCAATCCCATATGGAATCCTCTTCCAATTATGTTTCTGAAGTTTTTTTGTCCAAAAAGCAAGCCATAGCAAGAATAGGATTTCGGCCAGGTTTTGCCCCAAAAGCACTGAATTGGGAAAAACCATCAAAATCCAGGCCGTTTGACCCCGCCTGCAACAGTGCATTCTGCGGTTCGAACCCCAGTTCAGGCACCCTTTTTGGACCCTTTTTCAAATTTCAAAGTTCGCAGCACTGCACTGTGTACGATGAAATCACGAAAAATCGCCAAATACGGGAGCTCGCCAGAGCCAGGACCCATCTTTTTATGAATGGACTGTAGGAGCTGTGGCATCATTCATGATCCACAGCAAGAATGCAGCAATGCCTATAGTAAGGTGAAGTGAAATAAAGTCAAGATAGCATAACATTACATAGCATCAACACACAGTACATTACCTACATCAACACACAGTACATTACCTACATCAACACACAGTACACTGAACTACATCAACACACAGGACACTAACTACATCAACACACAGGACACTGAACTACATCAACACACAGTACATTACCTACATCAACACACAGTACACTGAACTACATCAACACACAGTACATTACCTACATCAACACACAGTACATTACCTACATCAACACACAGTACACTAACTACATCAACACACAGTACACTAACTACATCAACACACAGGACACTAACTACAGTCGTGGCAAGCGAAATCCGACACTTGCCATAGGGGACAGCGCCACAAATGGACATCAATGATGTAATGAGCTGTACCTAATTTGTACATTAGAGCCGCATGCATCGCAAACAGGTCGAAAGGTCACAGCGTAGACACGCACAGTTCAGAGACATGGTACGCATGAGGAGTAGTGGCATCCAGTCCCCATTCATTTTGCCAGCACCTTTGAACCTTTCTTGTGAACCTTGACTGTGATGAGTACGAGTTCTGTCATGAGACAGATAAAAGTAGTTGTATGTAACACATGTACTACGTATGCAGGGCTGCAGGGCTGCAGGGCCTAGGCCAGGGGCTGCACACCAGGGAGCCCTACACATACCATGGTATGTGTAGGGCTCCCTGCTGCACACTGCACGGTACGCGGTGTAGTCTCTTAGGGGCCTATTATATGTGCAACTCCAGCCCGGGCTAGCGAGCGGGCCAGCCCGCCAAGGGTGTTTACATCAGGGAGCCCTACACATGGTATGTGTAGGGCTCCCTGGTTTACATGTGCAAGGCTGAGCTGGTCGCTGAGCACACGCCAGCCCGTTGTGAGTATGCAGCAAACACACTACGACTGTAGTGTGCTGCCCCGGGCTGAAACGCAGTGCTGCAAGCCATACTAGACTCAGGTTATAAACCTAAAAACTTTTTTTCTCACACAATGTAATCTTCTGCTGATTTCTTTTCGCGCTGTAGCACATGTTTGGTGTGTTATAACACCTCGTTTTTCTTCCTGTTTTTCACATTTTTAGCTGTCCATATCAAAGTATTTTGCAAGTAGTTCCCCTTCCATTTTAATGTAAATCATGCATGTCGACAAATAGCCCTTTCCCAAAGATGCTCGCCCTTTTGGCCCTTTTCGGAAAAGCCCGTTTCTTTCGCCCTAAATTTCGGTTTTTTGTGAATATCGCCCTTTTTGAGCTTTTTTAGCGGAAAAAGTGCTAAAATCTGTTTGCTCATGCATGCGATCACAGTTTCCGAGTGCTCGATGCCAACGATGGGCCTTGGCACGCCGCTTTTTTTTGGGGGGGGGGGGGGCAACAAGTTGGTGAAGCTTGTACCCGGTATACAGAATACTGTAAAAAGTGGGTTTTTTGAACTTTATTTCCTGTTTTGCCTTTCGTGGACCCATAAATGGAAGAGCGCGTACTCATTTCTCAGCTTGGGTTCATATCAGAACATGTATCATGGCTATCCTTCACTGCCAAAAGAGCACTTTTTGCCTGTTTTCACTGAAAAAAGAGCACTTTTTCAGCATATTTTGAGGGACGCGAAAAGCACTAAGTGGGAATTAAAAGAGCACCTTTGGGAAAGGGCTATCGGCAAATAAACAGTGCTCACTGCACGTCCTTCTTGTTGCTGTACAAAAAGCTTCATAGATTTTCAAGACAATATCGGGAATCCTCTTTATAACTTCCCTCAAAAGGTAAAAGTACCTATTTTGTAGTATGAACGCAGTGTCGACACCATAATAATACAACTCTGGCCCGGGCTGGTCTGTTTATATGTGCTTTTTCTGGCCCGCCTAGCCGGGATCCCGGGTGCCTCGAGGCGGGATCCCGCCTCGCCGGGCCAGCCCGCTTGCCATGTAAACGCACCACAGGTTTTGTGTGGATTTGTGTACAACCCCGAGATCCCGTTGCAGGCGGGCTGGCCCGCCTGTCGACCAGCCCGGGCTGGAGCTGCACATATAATCACCCCCTAAGGCCCTCTTCAGACTAGGTACAAAACAGCCTATAAGTCACATTTACATAGAAGTTTCCAAGACAACATCAAGAATCTGCGGGAAGCCTAAGAAGCTGCCCAATCCTTTCAGGCAGGGCGCGAACCCTTGTACAAGGCAACTTTCCTGCATTTATCGTACTTTCTCACCAGGTAGTTGTACAAACGTACAGACTTTGAACCCGGGTACGACTGGCGGCTGCTTTCACACATCCCAGGTCCATTGCGCAATAACGTAGGGTCAAAGGTTGCCTGTATATTGCATGTAAAATGTGGAGTCTGAATGCAGGCTTGGAAAAATGTTGCCTTTTAGGTTTTATGTGATTTTGTACTGCATGTTCTATGTACGTAGTCAGCAAAAGTGAAGTGTGGTTGCGTACCGGCTTGTACTGAGATATGCACGAAAATGTGTACTGTGATTTTTACGTAGTGTAGTCGGCCTAAGGCCAAGTGTCAGATTCCGCTTGCCACGACTGTACACCAACACACAGTTCACTGACCTACACCAACACACAGTTCACTGCCTCGGACCTACACCAATACACAGTAGATAGAGGATATTGACCGAGATGAGGTCAACAGGAAATAATTATACCGTATTATCTCTAATATAAGCACGGTCCTTTATTTTTTCAATGTACCTCCGCCCCGTGCTATTAATGGAAACGTTCCTTTATAGAGACTGTTCCATTATTATTTCAACCTTATTTCAGAGGTATGTTGCCATGCCAAATTCATGTCCGACACACACATTTCACGGTTTTTTCGCCGGTACAGATAATGAATTTACACAGTGTGCTTATAATGGAGACTGAGCACTTTATTTTTTGAATGCCGCCCCAAGGTGTTCTATTATTGGAGACGTGCTATTATTGGAGACTGTGCTTATATTAGAGATAATACGGTAGGCCAAGTAAAAGACCTCGGCAGACCTCGATCCTTTACTCAGCCCATACCTAGTGATCCGGGTATGGACAACCTTAATTTTACAGCCAGCAAAAGGAAAATCGTCTAGCAGTGTGCAGCTAGTTTGTACTGTGTCAGAACCTTAGCCCTAAGGTGAATCAGGGTTCTAGCCAGGTCAAGATAGTAGGGGGGGGGGGGGGGGGGGCATGGGAGACAGTTACTGGCCCCGTAATCCTTTTTTTTTTCAATTTCCGAAATTGTCTTGCCATCCAAAATGCAACATATGCCCCCCCCCCCCCCCCCGGACTTCACCCTAGACAAATGTGCCTTTATGAATTCTCCAGTAGTGACTATCGACTGCATTTTTCATTGAATGACATGAAAAACACAAAAATCGACTAATGAGTAGGGGCACCATTCTTCCAGAAGGGGGGGGGGGGGGTTCAATCAGAGTATGAGGGTGCCGTGCCCCCCCCCCCCCCTGCCCTTGTTTAGCTAGAACCATGATAGATTAATCGAGTACGGACTGACTGCACAGAGTGCAATGTGTGCACGAGGTATGTGTCGGCTGAGCTACAGGCAGGACATCGCTCCCCCCCCCCCCCCCACGGCATGACCATGAAATGACGAGTTTGTCGGGCGCCATGGCGGTACTTCACGGTACTAGACGCAACGGTTCCATAGGGAACTCAGATATGTATGCATGAAAGCGTTAACACAGGACTATACATCTTCTATAAACTAGACTAGATATGCTAGGGTAGTTCTATGTTCCTGACCTTGCCTTTGACAAATAAAGCGTCTTAATGTTCCGCAATTTAGATCGTCCCATTTGTCTCCATATGCACGCGGAGGGTAATACCACATTGAAACACAAGTCTGATTGGTTTGGGCGTCAAAACTGGGCTCGCCAGCTTCGAAGTTGGTGTAGCTGAGAGGTAGATTGGTTTCACTCTCTATCCATGAACGATTACGTTCTTCTTCGATGCCAAGCCATACAGAAGTTCGACGTACTAGTCCGGATATGCACGAATTCTCCAAATCATTGCGCGGGACAGCAAGGTACGCTCCTGCATAGTGGCTCTTGCAGAAAGACACTGCCGAGTCATGTGTCAAAAAATCTGAGCCGTGGTACTGATACTCATACATATTGCCGGGACACGTTTTCCAAGCTGCAATAAAAGTGATCACAAAAGTACACACATGTACACCCCCACCATGCACGGACGTACACAGAAGGTACAATAACTTGCCTGCTCACGTTGGTGAAGTAAAATACATATAAACATACAGACAAACATGACACCCACATATGTGCCACATACCCATGCACAAACATGCACACACAACACATGCACACACGCATGCACGCGCGCATGCGTGCGCACACACACACACACACACACACACACACACACACACACACACACACACACACACACACACACACACACTAGGCCCTGGCGGATAATGCCGGCAGAATTTCGAGCAGAATATGGGTTATTTTAGAAAAGGAGCAGAATGAGCAGAATTCGGCAGAAAAGTGCAGAAGAAGGAGCAGATACTCTGCAGAACCAGCTGCAAAGTGCGGAGACTCGGAGAGGGATGCTGGCGCCTATTTACGGCTCTATTATGGTCAAAAGCACGTGAACTCACTTGTACATGGTCCCTTTTTGATACCTTATGCAGTGCTGCCAAACCGTCCAATTTTTCGGACAGTGTCCGATTTTTGAAGGCTCTTCCGAAAACCGGTCCGAAAAAGGAAACGTCCGAAAAACAGCCAAAAGTGTCAGGGATCAGTACCTTCCTATGCAGAAGTCCTGCATTTTCACTTTTCAGCGCAACTGAAGGCACAAATCACTGTACTACATGAAATTATACAATCATGTACATGTACATGTACATGATTGTACAATTTCATGTAAAAAGGCTAGGGCTTGGCCGGCGGCTGTGGAAGTGCAAAAGTAACATGCCTGGGTGGCATGTACAGTGTACAGTGTAGAGGTGAAACGGTTCGGGTTACGAACCGGTTTTGGAACCGCCAGCTGAAAAGAATCGGGTACCCGTTCCGTCAAATTTCGAACCGAAACTCGAAAAATCTTGCTCTCGTGCAAATACGTGTACTGGTACACGTCGGATCTACTCAAGATTTTAATGTCTTTATATATATATATGATCCCTACTCTTCCAAAGGGTTCTCCTGGTCATTATCTTCTTCGCACATGGACTCTCTGATGTCTCCTTCTTGCTTGTAAAAATGTTTTCTAAAAAATAATTGTCACGAATGCATTTTGTCGGTCTGGAGAAAAGACTGCATGGAACCGATACCCGAACCGTGGGAACTATGCTGGCATTAGGGTACCCGAACATGAAAAACCTGGAACCGTTTCACCCATTGTACACTGTACAGTGTGTGACCACACTCATGCATTACAAAATTCATGACAACTTCGGGGTGCCATACCGGTTACCATGGCAACGGAGGGAATTTTCATGGTATTTTGGGCGATATTGTGAATTCTCTGGAAAAAATTTGCTGAGGAGAAAATTTCGCACCCTCGGAGGTACCGGTGAAGGGTGTCCGATTTCGGGCAAAAATTATTTGGCAGCACTGCTTATGGCCGCATTTGATAATTTCGCGTCGTCCACTTCGCGAAAGGGATCTTACTTCACTAGTCTCAGAAAGTCTTGCCGAAAAAGAGTGAGTCCATATGCCGGCGTGCTGTGCGCACACGGATATTATCAAACTGCATGCTCTATGTTGCCCTGATTGCCCTAGTAAAATAATAAATACTACTACAACTACTACTACTACTACTATTACTACTACTCTGCACGTGCGCTTTGCTACAAGTGCGAACCAGGAGTAGTAAAATATCGGTATTTAACTCCTCTATCCGGCAGAATACGAGCAGATCGGGGCAGAATACCGGCAGAATACGAGCAGAATGTCGAGCAGAAAACGCTACTTTTCCGAGCATTATCCATCAGGGCCTAATGGGGTATTCACACGACAGGCAAATCCACGTGCACCGGAAAGTTGCTATGATATTTTACCTGTGAACGAGAAAAGTGGCTGAAAGTGGCTGAAAAGTGCAAGCGAGCTGGGGGCCCATTTTCACGATAATCGTGGCGTGCGCGAGTACATGTACACCAAAAAACGCGAAACAAGACTTGATTTTTTACGCGATAATTATGATAATTATTGTATGTTTCTCTCTCTCTCTTTTTCTCTTTCTCTCTCTCTGTTTCTCTCTCTCTCTCTCTTTCTTTCTCTTCCTCTCTCTCTCTCTATCTATCTCTCTCTCTCTCTCTCTCTCTCTCTCTCTCTCTCTCTCTCTCTCTCTCTCTCTTCTATTGGCGCGCCTGGTTGTGATGAAGCCGAGACCCAAGGTCGGCAGAGCATCCCAGACCACGCCACCACTCCCCTTATTCATGGCTCACACGTGACGGGTTTACGTGGCTCAAGTAAAAAAATGCATGTTTTGAAATTTTGAAATACCCATAAGTGTGTGTGTGTGTGTGTGTGTGTGTGTGTGTGTGTGTGTGTGTGTGTGTGTGTGTGTGTGTGTGTGTGTGTGTGTGTTATAGGGTATTCACACGACAGGCATTTGCACGTTTTACAGAGAGTGACATACGAGAAAAGTGACTGCGTGGATTCACACAGCTGCACTTGACGACAGGCACGTTTGCATTTTTGAATGCTTGACCAGTGTTCACCGACCAGTAGCCATATATAATGAATCCACGCAGTCACTTTTCTCGTATGTCACTCTCTGTAAAACGTGCAAATGCCTGTCGTGTGAATACCCTATAACATACACACACTAACACTTGTACTTGTACTTGTTGATCACTGCCAAAACTGGTCACGTGGGTCTCCCCGGGAGAGGGGAGAGAGACTCAAAAGGAATCTTGGAAAGATGACTCAATTGGCTATTGAACCGCCCAACGTCCGACACCCCCTGAAATCCCCAAAACTCTGGGAGGACTTGATAATGACCCCACTCATGGGCTCACCACACCTCAGCAAGTGGGTGAGGACAAGGTGCAGAAAAGGGATTGACGGCATCAGGGTATCCGTCCAGGGATCCAACTGCAGTTACCCCTGCCCCCAGTGAAGGTAATACTTTACAATCTAGTGTGGGTGACTAAATCAGAGTGGATCTGATATAAGCTTCACTAGCACCATGGATTAAACAAGAGTTAATATAGCCAGAAGCAGTCCGTGGTTAACAGGTATGCATACTTCAAATAGAAAGTATAAGAACCCTGGAACCAACAAAGGTGGCAGGTACAACATTGCACCTTCAAGCAGCCGACACACACACACACACATACGCACGCACATGCACACGAACACACACACACACACACACACACACACACACGCACACACGCACATACACGCACGCACGCATTGGCCTTCTTTAAAATATCAAAATGACTTCCATTGCTTCAGCTAGCGTAGCCTTAAAACGTGGAACCTTACTGAGCCTGGGGGTACAACGTGCACTCTACACTCTACAGAACTGATGGGAGACTATGATTTTTAGCCAGTCCGTGTAGGATACAATTTTCTGGAATAATTATATTCGAGAAATTCACTCTAGGAAAAGCCAAAGAATATACAGTGGAGATTGGATATAACGAAGACTCCCTCGATTTAGGCTAAGGCCTGTGCAGAATCCATAAATGCAAAAACAACAAATACAACGACACTCCTTCGGGAGAAAACAAAATGTCGCTATATTCGATCTGTCACTAAACCCGATCTTCATATTTAGTATTATTACTCAATCTGTGGACATTTTAGTATTATTATGAATGAATTAGGAATGTAGCTATGAATAGGATGAAGGATGCAGGCATCACGCAACTACGTTACTTGTTTGACGTGTATGTGTATTTTATAACAATAATATTATTGAAACCCAGAGTCGATTTTCTCGTTTCTATCATCAGTGGGAAAAATACGGAACTAAAGGATACAAACCAATGAAACTGAAGTTAAGTACTGTAATAGAAAGGTGTTAGAAATACCATGACATAACATCATGATACAAGTGCAATTAGGGATGTGTAACTAGAACAAGCAGATACGATGTTGCATCCTCCCAAGGCACTGAAATCAGGCATGGGAAAATGATCGGCCCTATAGACCTTATTTCTTTAACGTGATTTTTGGACTCGCCTCCAGGGATTTGTCATAAGCTAGGGCACGCGTACGAGAAACGAGTGGCAAGAAAGGCCCATTTCGTTCAAAGGAGTAGTAAAATACCGGTATTTTCTACTCCCATGAGTTCGCACACAGAGTCCACTGTGCACTGAGCGCAGATCTCTTGCCACTCCCTGGTTCCCGGGACCCCGGTTCACGTGATTGTGACGTTTATCCGGAATAAAGTCTATAGGCCATAGGCAACCTGGGGCCGTACCACCCCTCATGGACTCCCTCCGGGCCGGAAATGACGTTCTCTACGTTGTGGAACACGCAGAGAAAACGCGTACTGATCTGCATGAATATCATCAAAATGCAGGCAGAAAACTGCTAAATAACACTCCACGTGATTTCTCTACGTGAACTTAGAGCAGGACAGATTTCCTTTACGTTACGGGAAAGCACAGAGTGTTCCCGGGATTCTTCACGTCCCGCACCCGCAACCCTGGTAACGCAGAGCAGAACAGCACCATTAGACACCCTTACTCGCCTTAACAAACAACGGTAACGCTATTTTTATGGTACTCGTGCCTTGATCACCCATATAGCATTGAAGCTGCAGCATAAAGCAGTTATGGGAGCTGATTTGTCGTTGGTGTTTGGTAAGGTGTTTGGCCAAATATTACGTAGTGCCTACCCATTTCATCGTGTATCGCATATATGGCGCCATAAATCTTAAAATGGTTGTTTCGCAGGAAACAAAACCTATTCTCATGGCAACAGCGTACTAAAAATAGCGTGCATCTAAAGGTCGGACACAAATCTCGGTGTGTTTCCCTTTTACGGTAATAGGGAGGTTCTGCTCTACGTTATGGGAACGCGACGCAAAGAATCACGCGAACTCTCTTCGCGTTCCCGTAACGTAAAGAAATCCTGTTCTGCTCTATGTTCACGTAGAGTAGTCACGTGGAATGTGTACTGGGAATTTCCCCTTCCATATTTGGCAGTTTTCTGCCTGCACTCGAATGATATGATACTAGGGATCTCAGCGCGTGAACTGCGCAGCCAGTCTGCGCAGGTGAGATTTTCGATCCCAAACGCGTCCAGTGCAGAAATCGTGGAAAAGAACATTTTTTTCGAAATAAATCAAGTTGAAGAAGACAGTAGAAATGGCTGAATATTGCGTCCAGGAAAGCACGTTCTACGGCCATTTCCAAGCTACCTATCTCCCAGACACTCTCTCAGAGGAACTATGGAGGGTCAAAGAGCACAATCTTTCACTCTTGGACGCAGCGTGAACACCTCTTCTACTGAGCGCGATGTCTTCTCTCCGAGTGATAATGGCGGCGATGTTCACGATGGCTGATGCACTGAAAATCGAAGTTAGGACAATCTAACCGGAGAAAACGTCTGAATTTTTGACTGAATCCTCTCTGAAGTGGTTTCTTGCCGCATGGAAAATTATAGGAAAATCGACCGGGGCAATATCGCCTTGGCCACGCTGTCCTTCGGCGGGAATTACAAAGTATGTTCGAACGACGATGAAGATGACGATTCCGCTAGTGTCCACCGCGTCCCCTAGTGTCGAAAATCGACCGTCGCCATTTTTCTGCTGTGTCCGCGAGCTGCACTCAAAACTCGATGACGCAATGTATGCGCAAACACCCTGCGCACTGCACGCGCTGAGATCCCTAATGATACCCAGCAGATCCGTACACACTTTTTTATATTTTTAAATGGCAATAAATAAGATAAATTGTGCACTCATAACAACAGCAAAAAATGAAGAAAGTCAAGTTCCACAACGTTTTCTTGTGACTAGGCTCCGTCGGATTATGCTCGCGAAATCATGGAATTATGCTTTCATGGATTCTCTCATTATGCTCGTAAAATCCTCATATTATGCTTTGGCACCCGGGGGATATATATTCACTTTGTTGTACTTATGGAGCCTCAAAGTTCGGAAAATTGTGCCTTTTTCGTACTTGCTTGTTGCAAGTGGCCCATAAGTACAACAAAATACATGAGTATCCCCATACCAAGCTGCAAGGTGTCCATGCATGTTAGAGATCAACATGGAAAAGAGAATACATTAATTCTTCTATTCATCACTTGATTTCTTTTGTACTTCAGTAAAAATATTATTTCATTGCCAAATTAGTTTGAGTTACCATTCAAAATTATCATGTTCAACTCACGGTCTTCATAATCATCATACTCGTCCAACCGATGTCACCCTCACCCTGCGAATAATCAGCTCATCTCTCCCGTAGCTCCACTTCTCCTTCCATCATGACCGAACATCAACTATACATCAATTTCGAGCAATATCCATAGCCTGCAGTCATATCATGGCTGCTAAAATCCAGACTACCAGAGGTCATGACGTCGTAACATGAATAATGTACAAATGTAATGTACATGTACATTTACAGTGTGTGTACATGGAGTTTTGCGGACTACCCGCCACTATCTCGTCCGCTACGTGATACCTATACAGGTCGTCCCCCGTTAATACGAGTCCGGTTAGTACATAAACCCCGTTAGTACATCAGAAATCTCAAGTCCCGGACGAAACGTGGTCACTTCCATACAAATTTTGTCGGTTAGTACATAATTCGTTAGTACATAAACCCCGTTAGTACATAACATTTCTCCGGACCCGCACGCCACCTACCTCAATAATACAGTAGTAGTTTGTTGGTCTTTCAGCCTTCCAGTGGAGGCACATTGTGTTCTAGTTTCTACTTGTGGACGCAATTAGCTCAGAAATCAGAGCGCACATCACAAGCCGAGAAAGCTCTGTTTTTTTTTCGAGTGACTATACAGGCGCGGCTGGCATGCTATCATGTAAACTGTAGAATCTTCGCTGACTGTGACCGTTATAACATAATTTTTATGTTATACTGAGGGAATCAAGAATATCTCGCTCCCTAGTCATGGTAGCAAGAAACACTCAGAAAAGTTGAAAAAAGTGAAAAATTCTGGTACACAATCAAGTTATGTACACTTTCGTTTAGTACATAAACCCCGCTAATACATAACATTTGTCAAGTCCCAGAGATTATGTATTAACAAGGGACGACCTGTATAATGAAGGCTGATTCACTCGCATCTTCTGCTACATGTACTGTATCAGTGTGAGAAAGAACTTTGAAGAAGACGAGTTCGAGCATACAATACCGTGACTGTATTGCCATGATTTCTACCCTGCTTTTCATTGAAAACACTATCTGCATGACCTCCGAACCCTTTGCCATGCATACCACCAGTACTGATCAGGTGCATTGTACACAATTGTATAGCCTACATACTAGAACTGTGGTATAATCGTGTAGTTATGCTCCTACCTCCGAGAGGATGCCAAATTATGCTCCAAATTTTCAACCACCAAATTATGCCAATAATTATGCCGGCATAATCCGCCGGTGCCTACTTGTGACTGTCATCAGTGGAATGCCGTCGCATAAAAATGTAATAACTAAAACACACACTTACATGTAGCTAATATGGTTTCAGGTAGAAATACAGCAGCCAGCAAGTACATAACGTGTTTTGCTACGGGTGTCTATCGTATTATTATACCGGTAATTATAACACTTACCTTGTCTCCTAGCAATTGGCTGTGCTTCGGCACATGTTGTTATACGCATCCCATATAACAATGTGATATACGACAGTAGATTGACGGCTAGGATGTCTACTGCGACCAAGACAAGAGCCGTGCACCTAGCGCGTCGCATTGTCAGTGCTGTTGCCGTCAACTACGTACGGCACTGCTTCCCCTCACTAGGTATTTGAGTTTTCCGAACTAATGCTGTAGTACTAGAAATTGCGTTTCAGCACACTTTGGATATACGCCTGTCGCTCCAAAAGTACACTTCTCCTGCCTCTTTTCGAAGCCGTACAGGATTCAACGTCAGGTCACAAGCAATGAGCAGCGCGATAAGCAGGAGAAAAGAGATTACTGACCAAGCTTGCAAGGGGGCTAAAGATATTTGGCAAGACGTGGAGAATGCGGAAATACAGCTGCGGACATTGACAAAGGAAACCCAATGCTCTGATGACCTGGGCAGCGCCCGAAATGAGACCTTGACTTGAGAGTCCACACAACAAACACCTATTAAATGGCACACCGTAGGTCTACATCATGTACCAAAGCAAGAATATCACCTTACAAATGCGTACCAGATGTACCCAAACCCGGGTAGGGTACGTTTGGTTGGTACGATCTAGAACAGGATCGAACAGCTATAACTGCTGAGGTGCCTCGTGCTGTGGCACTATACCACACCTTGGTCCGCCCTGCGTTGATCCGGCATCGTACTCTCGTACTCTGCTCATGCTGTTGCATGCGCGTTGTGGCCTCGTGGGTACGTCTTACGCTATTTTGCGCTTGCCACGTGCTTATGCGGCTATGGTCCTTTCGTGCCATGAAAGGAACTGCTTCCTACAATAGTAATAATAATAATAGAGATTACAATTGTAGGCGCCATGACGGCATGAGCCCTGCTTGTAGTAAACATTGCATTCCCGTATGTCACGTGATTGTCGCCTTGGAGTTGACCAATGACAGATGAAACAGCGCGGGCTGGAAAGCGCGGTCCTGCCTGCTCAAAGGACATTAGGTGATGGAACTGAATCACTGCCCGTCGTCAAGTGACGACGGGCAGGAACGGATTCCACTGCCCGTCGTCAAGTGACGACGGGCAGGAACGGATTCAGGAACGGAATCCACTGCGTTCATTGGCCAAGTTCGAGCCAATGAACGCAGTGGATTCCGTTCCTGAATCCGTTCCTGCCCGTCGTCACTTGACGACGGGCAGTGGAATCGCTGCAACTGGGCCATATTATGTAGATCTACGACTCGTAGACTTCTGCCACTGGCCTGCCATTCAAGGCTGCTACCTTCCGCAAAGTAACAGTTCCGGCCACATTTGGTGGATGGATGGACTGCGTGTCGAAGAACACGGCAAATCTGCTGCAAAAGCAGAACGTCGCACGCCAATTCCGTGGTAACTGTCATTTGACATGGTAGAGAATGCTTTTTCAGCCCCCGTTCTGCCGAAATATGCTCGACCCCCCAAACAGGCATTTTCTGCCGAAAATTCTGCCGGCATTATCCGCCAAGCCCTAATGAGCTCCTCCGAAAAGTTGAGGGAGAGACTGAAACTTGTATTGCGGAGTCGCTCGCGAAGGAGATCTTGGACGAGCCGGATGAGCCTCAACCAAAGCGCGCAATGCTCAGCAACCTGCAGGATCCGCGCAATTTGCCGAGGTTTCCGATCAAGACGTGGGAAAAATCCGTAGGAACAGAACAGCCAGAATGCCCGATGCCCAGTCGACAATGTCAATAGCACCGCGAGAAAAAAAGCACTATGGTGCAGTATGGACTACTACAAAAAACTGTACCAGAAAACAATCACAAAACACAATGCAGGTGTGTCTGTCATGTATCTCTTTATTTGGCTTGGGTGCACACGGGAAACACGTTCCAGTCACTCATACTCGGCCAGTACCGCTGTTCATCCAGCCCTTGCCGCTATCGCGGCGCGGGCTGGATTCCGCGGTACTGCCCTCGTACTCGTGCAGGAACCTGTACTTCCCGTATGTCACGTGATTGTCGCCTTGGAGTTGACCAATGACAGATCAAACAGCGCGGGCTGGAAAGCGCCGTCCTGCCTGCTCAAAGGTGATGGACCTGGATCCACTGCCCGTCGTCAAGTGACGACGGGCAGGAACGGATTCTACTGCCCGTCGTCAAGTGACGACGGGCAGGAACGGATTCCACTGCCCGTCGTCAAGTGACGACGGGCAGGAACGGATTCCACTGCCCGTCGTCACTTGACGACGGGCAGGAACGGACTGACTCTCTAGTCTAGACACTGGACTGACTCTCTACTTCAAGGTCTTTCATTGGTTACTAATAAAATAACTAAAGCAGAAGAGCGACTGTTTGCAACCACAACTGTCATCATGGCGCTCCAACATTTGATCTGGAACTGGGAGAAAAGAAGCCCCTTTGTTGAACGATATTGGCGATCTGAATGAGCTCCTCCGAAAAGTTGAGGAAGAGACTGAAACTTTTATTGCGGAGTCGCTCGCGAAGGAGATCTTGGACGAGCCAGATGAGCCTCAACCAAAGCGCGCAATGCTCAGCAACCTGCAGGATCCGCGCAATTTGCCGAGGTTTCCGATCAAGACGTGGGAAAAATCCGTAGGAACAGAACAGCCAGAATGCCCGATGCCCAGTCGACAATGTCAATGGCACCGCGAGAAAAAAAGCACTATGGTGCAGTATGGACTACTACAAAAAACTGTACCAGAAAACAATCACAAAACACAATGCAGGTGTGTCTGTCATGTATCTCTTTATTTGGCTTGGGTGCACACGGGAAACACGTTCCAGTCACTCATAGTCATACTCGGCCAGTACCGCTGTTCATCCAGCCCTTGCCGCTATCGCGGCGCGGGCTGGATTCCGCGGTACTGCCCTCGTACTCGTGCAGGAACCTGTACTTCTTGACAGGAGGATGTCCCGATTGGAGGTACATGTACACATCAGGGAGTCGTAAAATACCGGTATTTTACGACTCCCTGGTACACATGCGGAACCAGGCGCAAGACGACACTGAGGCCGTGCTCCTAGCCGATGCATCAAATGCGTTCAATCGTATCAACCGCAACGTATGCATTCGCAACATCCAGCATCTGTGCCCAGAATTCTCCACCACCATCGTCAATACGTACCGGTCCCCATCCCGGCTGTTCGTCGGTGGCGAGACCATTCTCTCCTGTGAAGGAACTACACAAGGCGATCCGCTCGCAATGGCAATGTATGCGTTGGGTACCGTGCCTCTCATCCGTCGTGCTGCCTCTAGCAAAGCCGTACAAGCGTGGTTCGCAGATGATTCCACAGCAGCAAGCACTCTCACCAGGCTTCATAAGTGGTGGTCCATCCTGGAAGAAGAAGGTCCATCCTATGGATACTACATCAACGCCAAAAAGTCGATACTTTTGGTGAAGCCCGAGTGCTTAGATCGAGCCAGGGAAATCTTCCAGGACTCCAGCATAGACATCCGATCGGATGGGTGTCGCCACCTAGGTGCCGTCCTCGGATCACCAACATTCTGTTCGGCATATGTGTCAGGCAAGGTGGATGAGTGGTGTCGCGAAGTGGATGTTCTGGCTGAGTTCGCCCGCACCCAACCACAAGCGGCATTTGCTGCCTTCGGCCAGGGAGTTCGCCATCAGTGGTCCTTTGTCGCCCGGACAGTGCCAAATACGGCCGACCTGCTCGCACCCTTGGAGGAAAGAATCCGTACCAAATTCATCCCTGCCATCATCAACCGCGTCCCGCCAGGAGACATCGAGCGTGCCATCCTGGCCCTACCGTGCAGGGACGGAGGGCTGGGGATCGTCAACCCATCCTCCCTTGCCTCCCAGTTCCAGGACTCTATGCACATTACCAAGTCTCTCGTGCAGAAGATCCTCCAGCAAGATCAGTCAGCAGAAGGCGTCCCAGCTGCCACCATCACAGCGAAGGCAGAGATTGTTTCCCAGTCCCGGCGCCTGGCGAAGGAAGCGGTTGCCTCGGTCATTGCCACCTCCACCAGCACCACAGAGCGCACCCTGAATCTTGCTGCTGAAAAGGGCGCCTCCAGCTGGTTGACCTGTCGGCCCCTTCGTCAGTATGGTTTCAACCTACACAAGCAGGCGTTCTGGGACGCTCTCTGCCTACGGTATGGTTGGACCCCTCCAGGCCTGCCAACAGAATGTGTGTGCGGCAAAGCGTTTTCACCGGAACACGCGCTGTCTTGCCCAACTGGTGGCTACCCCGCCATGCGGCATAATGACCTTCGGGATCTCACCGCATCTCTCCTGCGTGAAGTGGCCCATGATGTCCAGGTCGAGCCACATCTCCAGCCGCTAACCGGTGAGACCTTCCGTCACCGCTCCGCCATCTCCGAGGATGGTGCCCGCCTGGATGTGGCCGCATCGGGTGTCTAGGGTGGACGTTTCGAACGGGCACTACTGGACATCCGGGTATTCAACCCGCACGCCCGCTCCAACCGCCAACAGTCCATCACAGCCACCTACCGGAAGCATGAGGCCGAGAAAAGGCGCGCGTACGAAGAACGCGTCCGGGAAGTTGAACACGCGTCTTTTTCTCCCATTGTGTTCAGCGCTTCCGGCGGCTACGGCAAGTCCGCCTCCGCTTTTTTCAAGCGTGTCGCCTCTATGCTCGCCGACAAGAGAAAGGAGCCCTTCTCCTCACTTCTTGCCTTTATTAGGTCAAGGGTTTCCTTTTCTCTTGTTCGTGCCTCCAATGCCAGCCTCCGTGGTCACCGCAGGCCACGGTCTCAAGATGCCCGCCAGAGAGTCATTGACTCTGATGCTTCTGTGGTCCTTGCTGCTGCAGAGTGCTTTCGGTAACTATCCGTGGTGTGTTTGGCTACTGTTCTGCTTCAGTACCCCCCCCCCCCCACTTTTTCATGATTTTGCATGTTATCGTTTTCTCGGATTCCGGTTTTCCACTCTGTTAAGCGGGATTCACAGAAGCTTTTTTGCGATGCGACACGCGATGCGACAGGCGCGAAACCGGGAAAACCCCAAATCGCAGCCATGTCGCACCCCACGCAACTGACGCAACTGGGCCATCGCATGCCATCGCAGAAGTTGAGCTTGGCTCAACTTTTGCGATGCGATGCGATGCGACAAGCGATTTGGTGTACGATTTTGACCTTTTCTACAGCAAAGTTGTACAAAGGTGCAAGAGTTGCCTTTAAATTTTTACAAGTTGTGTCAAACCGCGCGAATATCATGGTGACGTACCCAAATCAGCAAAACTTTGTCGCATCGCTGACTTCTTCTGTGAATGGTATTTCGCGAGTTCGCATCGCACGCATCCATCGCAGATCGCGTCGCATCGCGTGTCGCATCGCAAAAAAGCTTCTGTGAATCCCGCTTTATGCTCGAATCCATAGTCTGTTTAGGGCGCGTTTGGTTGGTACGAACTAGAACAGGATTCACCAGAACAGCGCGTTTGGTTGGGACTGCACCTGTTCTGGGTCGGCCAGAACATGTTCTGCTTGCTCCGGCCTCGAGGCCGGAGCAGACCGAGCAGTTTCACTTTTTCACAGTGAAACCTGGCGGGAACATCGATTTTGGTCCCAAATGATCACGTGCATACGCTTTTGGGTTGGACTCGTTGTACCGTACAAAGTGACCATGGTGACCCATACACATTTTCTAGTTTCACACATTTTTCCACGAAAATGTGCTCTGTTTCTGGAGTACCGTTTGGTTGGCATGAGGCTGCTCCATGTGCACCAGCTGTTCGATCCTGTTCTAGATCGTACCAACCAAACGCACCCTTAGTCTGTACCAGGGAGTCGTAAAAAGTATTTTACGACTCCCTGGTCTGTACACGATTTGTACGCAACTTCTCATTGTTTTTTTTGTTTTTGTTTTTTTTACCAAGCGTGGGCCATCCCCTGATCATAGGTGCCAAAGACTATGTTTACGACACTCACAACCAGGGAGTAGTACGTATGATTTACTGCACGAGTACAAACGAGTACAAGGGCAATACCGGCTGATACATGACCGAACGGCGCCAGCCGTGAGGTCATGTATCAAGCCGGTATTGCCCGTGTACGAGTGCGTACGAGGCGCAGTAAATCATTTATTGCATGCTTGACCCAAACATTCCAGAAAATGGAGAGAAACCTTTCCGACTTTCTCAGTCTCCCGACACACTTGTTCAGTGGTAAACGTCGTTTGTGGTTTTGAAATTCTCTATTTCTTTACGATATCGATGGTGTTGTTGTTCGTGATTGAGCACTGCGTGTAGGAAGTCCTGGAACAGGAACTGAAACTGGGATGGGCCGAGTCCACAACTTCGTCTCGAACGCATTCAGTTCGTCAAGTTCGTCGGCTGCTCACCAACGCATCGATATCGATGTCAAGGTTGCATTCACCTGCTGAGGCGGCTGGTTCAGGTGGCTGGAACAAGTAAGTTATTGTCAGCTCAGTTACATGCGCGCGCGTGTGGTCTGTCGTTCTCGTGCTTTGTAGTTTGTAGTCAGATCAAGTTAGTTGCTGTTTTGTGTTTCAAATTTAATTTGAAACTCCGAACTGTAGCAACTTGATCTGATCACGAACCACAAAGTACAAGAATGACAGTCCGCATGCGCGTACATGTAACTGAGCGGGCAATAACTTGCCGGGCAATACCGAGAAATACAGACCGCTGAGCAAGAGCGCTCATTGGCTGTAGTACAGGCAACCCTCACGTGACATGCAGTAAAATATACTATATTGTACTACTCCCTGCTCACAACCAAACCGAACCCGGCCTGAACCGAGAGACCGTGAATGGCACTACTCAAGATCTGGTCGAGGAACTACTGAACCAGAAGGGAAGGGAAAACAACGTACTATTGCACGGCGTGGCGGAATGTCAGGGAGAGGACCTCCCCTCACTCGTACGAGCCCTTGTCCCGTCAAACACTCTGATCCAAGAGGTGCTACGTATTGGAAAGCCAAGAGAGGACACAAACGTACGCCCCAGACCAGTCCTCATTAAAACAAACAAATCTGGAAAAGCCTCTCTCCTGAGGAATAAAATGACGCTCCGCCACAATGGTCAACCGGTTTACGTTAGCCACGACCTAACTCCCTCTCAACAGGCACGAAGGAGACAGGTACTCCCCACATTTAAACAATTGCGAGGGCTTGGCACTGCTTGTTCCCTTCCCTACGACAAAATTTTGGTACAAGGGAAACCACTGGATGACGCTGAAATGTGAATTGGCGAGGTTACTTCAGGACAAGCCTGCACAATGACGAGTCCCCGCACAACAGAATACTATTGTCACCAACGCATGCAGCACTCCCCAGAGCATCTCTACCTCTACGCCACAGATAAGTATCACTCATTCAAATGCATGCAATACATTATTACTCTTTAATCTTACTATAGCACATATTAATATCTGCAGCCTATTGAATAAGCTTAGGGACATTCACTATCTTCTGCACAAACACAACATTGATATCCTTGCTGTTGTTGTTGTTGTTTATTTATTTTACATCGCATGGCAAACGGGCAGTTCTGCCCAATATTATGAAAGCGATGACAACCAGTAAGAAGAGTCAGAAATGAAGAGAAAATAAATGAAAATAAAAATACGAAAACGGAAGTAGCAATGAGGGGAGGCAGGGTCAAGACGAGCAGAAAAAATGGATCTCAAATTTACAAGTCGGGTCATCGTAGCATGATTCTATCGAGTCTCATCAGCAGGTTACGAAAGCCATTACATTTAACCGAAGTAGAATACGCGTAGCATGCGTTTGAATTCACGGACAGATACTATGGACTTCATGCAGTCGGGCAGGCCATTCCAGAGTCGGCAGCTGGCTAGAAGCAGTCGGCATGCGCCAGAAGCACTGTGGGCCAGGGGGAGGTTGCGTCCCAATTGACCTCGAGTGGTCATGCCTGTCGGCGGGCCTTTGTTACGGAGACATGACTGACAGCCACCTCGACAAACAGTGCCATCTTTCTACCAGGCTACGACGTCCACAGATTTGACAGGACAAGCAAAAAAGGAGGCGGCGTTTGCTTGTACATCAGAAATAAGTTAAAGTACCGTCAACTAAGAACAATATTTGACATTGAAACTGCAGCAATTCACCTGCGGTTGGATGGAAATCCACTGAATATCATCTGTACATATCGACCACCCTCAACACCAGTGTCGTTTTGGCAAAAACTCACCAACACTGTTGATGACATCGCAGCACAGACACCAAAATCGTCCCACACCATTGTTCTTGGTGACTTCAATGTGAACATACGAGACACTCAGCATCCTCACCACAAGCACCTGCAGACATTCTGCCACACAACCAGTCTCCATAACATAGTGACATCGCCGACTAGACTTCCTACTGAATCCATCTTAGACTTAGTACTAGTGTAGTATCCCTGCCCGACCAATACGGAAGTAGTACGGAACTAATACGGAGCTTTGCCTGATAGTGTATCTCCGTATGTAAGCGTACGGCGTCTGCTGCATAAAAGCTGCTGCGCATTTTTGTATAGATGAGATTTTGATAATAACGAGCTATTCAACCTCCAGGTGTGCACCGGAGAGAAACTCATTTTATTTGCCGCTTCTTCTTTAACTTCTAATATATCCTAGGTGTGTACCTAAGAGAATAATAATAAAAGATAACTCGTGTTAATTGCACCGCGCCTACCACTCGGCTACCTGTTACACTAGTACCCAAGACATTCGACAACACCCACCTATCTCAGACGGCAGCGAGTGGTAACACGCACGTCCAGAGGTGAACTGTACGAAGCTCACAGGGGAGTTCCTCAGAGAGCCACCCTCGGACCTGTGCTCTTTAACCTATCTGTACGCAAATTGCCCTCGGCAGCATCTTCCAGTATGGTGCGCCAGTACGCCGACGATCGATGTTGCCCTGTACCTAGCAGGCCACAACCTACAACAAACTACCGAAGAACTGGCCCGAGATGTGTGCCGTATCAGGGACTTCCTCAGTGAACGAGGACTAACCCTGAATGCCAGCAAGACCCAGTTCATTGTGTTCCACTCCAGATCGAAAAAAGTATGCTCCTCCCACCGACTAACCATTGACACTAGAGAGGTTCAGTGACTCGTTTTTCATGAACGAAACGAATGCTGACACCCGGTCCAGGTTAGAGTCTCGTTGACATCTCGTTCAGAAGACTCGTTTTTACGAATCCGGCCTGTCTGATTCGTGTGCAGCTCCGAGATCGATCTGCCCCAGACAGTGTGAAAACGTTTTGACTTTTTGAAATGTTTTCATCTTTGTTGATTATCGATTCTTTCGTTTTCACTTTCGTTGTGTTTGGTAAGAATTTTTCCTTTCCTTTTCCGCAATGTCAAGTGAAATGCCGGCTTCCCAACGTCCCCCTCCACCCCCGTGTCTCCCTCTGGAGCAACTCCTGTAGAATGCAGAAGAATTCGGAAATTTGGAGTCTTAGATGACATCAAGTTGCTGAATTTGATCTTGTCCTCCGGACATGAAAACGTCTTTGCCTTACCGCAAGGGAACAACACTTGGCAGGACATCGGCAACGCCCTGTCACGGTCGGAACAGTTAGTTCTTGATGATGTGCTGACATGACGTTCGAACGTTCGCGCGTTTGTACTGCAAAAGTCTTTGCGCGAAGAAATTTTGCAGAAAGATCTTTCAAATTTTCTCTCTGCCATATTTACCATAGCAATCATGATGCGACTCGCTGTCTTCTCGTGCACGAGTCACTGAACGTATTTTGGGCACTGCACGAGCCGAATACCAAACGAAATCGAGACATTAGAGAGGTTCAGTGATTCGTTGTCAACTCGTAAACGAAACGAGATCGATTTCGTTTGTAAGTCGCACCACCATGCAGTCGACCGGATGATGGTGAGTGTCCGGCACACATCTTGCTCTGCTGCTCCACCTGCGCATACCTGATACGGTGGTGCGCTTACGGGCGGGCTGCCTGGGCCCCAGATGCCTCCTTGATGCGCCACGGAGTGCCGTCGAAGCACCTGTATCACTTCGGTGATCCAAATGCGAATGCAGCCTTGCCGGTCGCCCGCCGGCCTGCCGCCTACGCGACCAGCCTGAGACTGGCCCTGCCGCATTTGGCGCTTCTAAACGCTGCGATCCGGTAGACAGCTCACTGGGCTGCCAAATACGTGCTTGAGGACAGTTCCATACTGGGCAGGGCGCCCAGCTCAGGTCGCACGCCGTAGCGGCGTGAGCTGGGCGCGGTGAGGGTTGGTGATAACTACAGTTTCCTCCTTCCTCCTCCGGAAACTTACTTCCATTATTGGCACATGGTGCAGGGTAAGATAATTGTACACATTCGCCATTTTATAGTGTGGTTTGGTCTGGTGTGCCATTACAGTTGCGTTTACTTGTAAGCGTTTCTTGTATGGACTCTCAGTCATATCTACACATTTGTAGCTATGTAGGGGCTCTTCTCCGATCTTTGCACTAGATTTCAATGTTCGCAACTGCACTTCCAACTTCCAAGTGGTTCAGAATCTTACAAAATATCATGAGCTCCCTTGGTCGATAACCCCTTTCCTCTTTATCGGGCTGCTCATTACTTTTATCCTCGCGGTAGTCGGTGACAGTCGATGCTGCACGGCTTCGAGAATAGGCAGGAGAAGTGTGAATTTGGAATGACAGCTACGAAGCGGAGGAGACGGCGAATGTTCAAAGTTTACTAGAACGCGCAACTACTTACTTCTAGCACTGCTCGACGGTCACCGGTGAGCTGACGGCTGTTCGCACAATTTGGATGCGGGGCAGTTTCGGAAAATTAAAATACCTAGTGTAGGGAAGCAGTGCTGTACGTGGCTGACGGCAACAGAAATGGCAATGCGACACGCTAGCTCCGCGGCTCTTGTCTTGGTCGCAATGTATATCCTGGCACTCAATCTACTGTCGCGTATCCCCCCAGGTGCTGAAGCCCAGGCGAGCAGTAAGTACTTGTATTTCGGGAATTTTAGGTGCTCAAAACTGTTACGCATCAGGGCAAAATTCCAGGCCAGGTGAACAGAAATAATTTGAGGAACAGAGAAGCAATTCCCTATTGGATTACATGCATGTGGATCAATGTTTGTGAGGCTATCGAAAATGGAATTCTAAGTATGAAAGAGATGCACCGAAAGCACCGAAAAATGAAAGAACACTGAGAATTTGTTAAACTACCGTGTATGAATACAAAAGTCATGTATTTGTGTATTTGCAGTGGATAGCTCGTGAGATATACGCAAATTATGCTGCAGTGGAGAGATGTACCGTACTGGCAATATATGTTGCCGCGTAATGCGTAACGCAGGGGGGTGCGGCGTAACGCGCGACCAGGCTAGTGCGACAAATTTTCGTTGAGTTCGTAACGCGCGTCCGGTGGGGTGCGGTGATCTTTTCATTGCAGTTTGCCCTGCAAAAAAAGGCTTAAAACTGTGAAAGCACGTGTACCGCGTGGTGAAAAGTTCAAAACTGGACGCAGCAGGAAGTACTGACACTCGAAGGCGCATCATTCAGTGGTTGGCGATCTCAATGGTTTCTTCTTTCCCGAGGTCGTTTTGTGAAGAAGAGCGATGTGTTTACCAGTTTCCTTGTCACAATGCAGAAGTCTCTATTCGCCTTCGGGCGTGAAGAAAATCACGCCCAAGCATCATTCAGTGGTTGGCGATCTCAATGGTTTCTTCTTTCCCGAGGTCGTTTTGCGAAGAAGAGCGATGTGTTTACCAGTTTCCTTGTGACAATGCAGAAGTCGGGTTTGTAACAGTTGGATAGCAACTGAATTTCTGTGCCTTCGATGTGGATGAAAAGAAAAAATGATGCGGCAAAAGCAAAAAAATGATGCGGCAATAGCAAAAAAGTGATGCGGCAATAGCAAAAAAAGGACTGCGGCAATATAGAAACCTGTGTAACGGCTCCTGTGCGACTTTGCATGTAACGCCCTGCGTGCGGCAAACATGTGCCAATGTAACGCTTCATGGCCTCACTGCGGCAACATATATTGCCAGTACGGTACTAATTAGTGGTCAAACGGGTACACTAGAAGCTATCGTGCGGCCCCTGGCATTCTGGGGTCGGGTTTTGGGTACCCTATAAGCCGCTCATGCATTACAACACAATCACACCGCTCACCTAACCTAGACCGTGCAATATGCTCAGCGGACTGACACATTGTGAGAAATGTACCTGGCGAGTCATCATGCAGTGTGGCTAGTATGTCACAAGCCAGTGCACAGAATCAGATGCTGTGCACTGGCTCTCACTGACTCCGTGCATTTTGAATGAAAATTAATATCTACCAAGAGAAAAACAAGAGCTTCATGTAACACACCTGCTACGTGTGCATATAACACAAGTACTGAAGTAGAACAAGAGTTGAAAAAGGGGTAGTGGTCGCATTCTCTTGGTTCAGGGAGCCCTACGCACACCATGCATGTACTGCTCGCATTTTTCTTGTCAAAAATGGAAATGCGTAACCTTTCCACGATTCCTTTTGAATCTCTCTCTCTCTTTCTCTCTTCTTCAGGAGCGAACCATGTGATCAGTTTTGGCAGTTAGTGATACAAGTGTGTGTATGTGTGTGTGTGTGTGTGTGTGTGTGTGTGTGTGTGTGTGCGTGTGTGCGCGTGTGCGTGTGTCAACCTGTCGGAAGGCTGCTTTCTTGCCAAGGCATTTGGAAGTTGGACTAGTTTCGGCTCCACAATCCAGTGTGTCGTTACAATTATTATTATTATACGCTTGTTCGCGTTGACATCACCAAGCAAGCTTGGCTAGTCTTCACATAAGCCAAATGAACAAAAGAAATGAGGAACGAGCGAGGCCAATGAGGTGAACACACGCATGCAACCGCAGAATAGTCAAAAGGAATATACATGTAATAAGACAGTCCTAAAAACATACGAACTGTCAACTATTTACTTGAACAAAATTAATAAAAGTGGAAACGGATGAATACTATAAGTATAGCTTTAATGGCTGAGGTTGTTGGTATGTCTGTTGGCTCTGGGTTCTCAGTACTCAGTAGCCGAGGCTGGTTGGTAAAGTAACTCCAATTTCACTTCAAGGTACCAGTACATCTAGTGTCTAGTGCTTCTATCAAAGCAGCGTGTTGTCTATACTGGTTACCCCAGCAAGTGTAGGGTGTGCATAGGTAACTGTCTTGGCCGTCCTATTCCAATGTACTCCGTGTGGTGTAGACCAGGTGTGCATTGGGGGGGTCGATTCACATGGCTTCGCCAGTTGTGTGGATTAGACAGTTATCTGGCGCTTGTCTTGACATGTCTCATTCAGATCTTGTCCGCTATCGTTGCTATAAGAGAAAATCTGTGGGTGCACATCCAGTGCACTTGCAGATTTGCGTGCTTCTCTTGTGACGGGCGTCTACATGGTACATGGTGTGTGTGTGTGTGTGTGTGTGTGTGTGTGTGTGTGTGTGTGTGTGTGTGTGTGTGTGTGTGTGTGTGTGTGTGTGTGTGTGTGCATGGGTGCATGTGTGCACTTTTGCGATCACTTATATTGCAGTTTGGGAACACTGTGCGAACAGTGCATATGAGTATCAGTACAATGACTTTTTGATGACATTCGACAGGGCTGTGGCGTTCTGCAAGACCAAGCTCGGCGGAGCGTACCTTGCCATCCCACGCAATGCTCTGGAAGATAAGTGCATATCCGACCATCACCCGCTCCGCACCAGATGGCTTGGCATCAGAAAACTGAACGGCATATGGACGGATATTAAAGCCAATGTAGAAGTTAACTACACCAACTGGGAAGTCGGCCAGCCCAATATGAACACTGCAGCTGAGGGCACTGAGCCTCAAGAGTGTGTGACACTGTGGTACTACCCTAAACAAAGTGCAAATGGAGACAAGTGGGATAATCTACAGTGTGATCATGCCAAACGTGTTGTCTGTCAAAGACAAGGTCAGTTCAGTGGAACCCGCTGGCACTTACAGGTCTAGTCAAGTTTAGACGAGCTGTAGCGTACTCAGCGTAATGCTTGCTTGCATATCTGAGTTCCCGATCAGTGATATTTGCTACTACAGTATAGTAATCTAAACTTACTTATTATCCTGACTTTAATCTAAACGGACGGCGAGGAGACAACTATTTTATTTATAAAAAGTAAAAAGGACCAAGGAACGACAAGTGGTGTTAGTGGACATTATAGTGTAACTTGTAGTTCCTTGGTCCTTTTTATAAATATTTCCTTGGCTCTCCATCCGAACTATTTTATTATTATTATTATTCTCAATTCATGGATGACATGGTGTCAACCAATATAATGAATGAGGGCTACCAGCCATGGGATAAAAGGAACAAGAAGGCAAAATGCACACGCAAAATATGGCAAGTTTGACAAAAAATAATAAAAGTAAATCAAACCAAAACCGAAATCAATTGTAAAGTTAGCAAATGTGATTTACGTTGGAGTTTGAAGTACCGTATTTTTCCGGTTGTAAGTCGACAGTTTACGACTAAAAATGGAAGGAGAAAGGGTGGGGGTCGACTTACAACCGGGATTCGATTTATAACCGGGAACTATCAGTATCTTACAAAAATGACCTGCACTGCATGCACGAGTGCACCATGTGTACACATTTTTACCAGTTTATTAGCCTTTTTTCAAGGATTGGGACGTTATACCCTCCAATAAGAAATGTTTACATGATCTGTTGATGTGTAAGTAGCAGGGAGTGGTTAGTAGTGCTTCGTTGGGTGAAAACTTTAAAAACCAGAATTGAGACCTCCGGATACGGTGGTCGACCTCTAACCGGGGTCGACTTACAACCGGTAAAACACGGTAATACACAGCGAAAATCGAAATCAACGATTAGTAAATGAAGATTGACGTCTTGCGGAATTCCGGTGAAAACGTGGGGGAGATGGCCATAAAGAATACCGACTACTGAGCTTGCCCGCTTTTCCAGATTCTGGAAATGGTGGGACCAGTCCAATTTGCTATCAAGTGTAACGCCAAGGTGCTTGTGACGAGAGGTTATAGGTATCTGGGTAGGATCATCGGGGGAATGGAAAATAAAAGTTTGAAGATGTGCAACATCTGGTGACGCGTTGAGGACGACACACATGATCTCGGTCTTGGCGGAGTTCGACCGGAGTTTCCACCTTCGCATCCACTTGACCACACAGTCTATTCCTACCTGCAGGTCTTGGTACGCGACGGGGAGCGACCGGTGACTAGCCAGAAGAGTGGTGTCATCCGTATATAGCGAGGTGTTGGGAATCACACCGATATCGTTCGCGTACATTAGAAACAAATTTACAAACGCAATAAATAGGACAACCTGAATCGACATGGACACTTTATTCATGCAGTATCAAACGGTTAAAGCTAGATGCAATAGCAGTGATGAAAGTAAGAGCGAATAGCAAACAGTGCAATAAATGGATTCGAACAAGTTTTTGCACAACACTCACCAGAAGTCTCCGTTGTGCTGATGGACAAAACAACACAACGGAACTCTTGTGGGGAACAACACTTTTGTAAGACAGGTGACACATAATAACAGCACTGAAAACAACTGTGACTTGTAAGAATGAGAGTGAGAACAGCCAACGTGTGCGTACTAACTGCTAGAGTGCAAAGCCAAAAAGCAATATGATCATAATAATATTCACGTCCCCGGACTGGTTACCCCCCCCCCCCCCGAAAATTTAGTGCTGAAACGATTATATCGATTAGGCCTGGCATCTGGGCCTATTTTGAGCATAGACAGGAAAAGCAACTACAGCGTAGTTACTTGTTGGCGCGCCTCAAGTCAGCTCATCCGTCAAAATCCGACGATCTGCACCCCTGGCCGGCTTCTCTGACTTCATCGTCTGAGTCAGCGAAGTCACAGGCGAAGGGCACCATCAGCTCTTGGGTTGCAACCAGTGCGTCGCCTCTGTCTTTTCTGTATTCGTCTGGTCAGTCCGAACAGCTGACGGACTTGCTGCGGGATCATCGGATCTATGCGCCAGCTTTCCGTCGTTGGCTATGTTGGACTCGTAAAATTTTGAAATTCACGGCATGTACCGGTGATCGATGAGTTCTACACTTTTCAAATAACTTCAAACTATCGTAACTTGGTCAATTCTCAGTCGTTTGGAGAGAACGAAATAAGTAGGAAGGGGGACATGTACTGATGTAGTTACAATAATAATCGTTTAGCCGATAAGCCGATCGTTATGGTATCAGCTAAGCCACTAAGGAAAAAGCGTAATCGTTTCAGCACTACTTGAACTTGAAGTTTATCCCATTCCCATTTCAATTAATCACTCGCATTCTTTCACCTCTGCTAGTAATCGCATTCTTTCACCTCTGCTAGTAATCGCATTCTTTCACCGCTGCTAGTACGTTCCAGAAATTGACCGTGGTTGGTCCCCCGGGGTGAGGAAAAAGACCCAAGTGCCATCGGTACGTGTGGCACGTGTTGTGAGCTGCCTTTGCCTTGGAGTGAAGCTGAAAATGCTTGTCAGCGCCTCCTACACAGGGTATGTTCGGCCTGGTTCCATAGCTCAGATGGTTACAGCATTGCTCATGGCAAGCAAGGTCCTGGGTTCGAGTCCTGGTAGGGTCGGCATTTTTTTCTCGCTTTTCTGGCAGTTCACTTCCCCTGACTATTTATACTGTACCTTGAATAATAAAGGTTTGGAGACTCCACTGTAGCCAATACTTGAATCCATACATCCTGTACACACCTTGTACACACTCTCTCTAACGGTCTCTAGGCTACACTGCAATTGATATACATTAGATCAAATTGCCCGAAAATTTGATCTAATGTATATCAATTGCAGTGTAGCCTAGAGACCGTTAGAGAGAGTGTGTGCAAGGTGTGTGTACAGGATGTATGGATTCTTGAATAATAAAAATAAGAAGAAGAAGAAAAGAGGACCAAAGAGCTACAAGTTATGCCATATTATCCACTCTCTGGTCCTCTTTTCTTCTTATAAATTAATTTAAATCCTTGGCTCTCCATCCCGAGTCTAATAATACCGTAAAAGTCCGTAAATAAGCCCACCCTAAATACCGCCCATGTCCGATAATAAGCCCAGTTTTAGGCGGTTTACACTCCAAGTCCGTTTTAATGCCCATGCCTGAAATTAGCCCAGGGCGTAAAGTGGACTCAAAATGACCAGCGCGCGAGCGTGCGTTCGCGTACAAACTGTAGAACAGTTGCAGATCGAGTGCATGCCACCCAACTGCGCGCAGCACAGTGCAGAACTCAACACTGTCACGGCGCGCGAGGACAGCGATGTTCCGTTGGAATGTAGCAAACTGCCAAAAAATGTAGCAAAACATGTCGCGCTTACCTGTACGTAGTGGCTCGTAGTTACGACCAAATTTCCAGCTGTGGTTTGATGTACCTGTACCGCGCTCAGTGTGAATGGTGGTTCACTGAAACTAGTGGGTTGCTGATAGATTGATCTTCTGCAGATAGCGTCCGAAATAACGCCCATGCCCTAAAATAAGCCCATGCCCAAATATACGCCCGGTTTTTGACGCTCTGCAAAGTATACGCCCCGGGGCTTATTAACGGATTTTAAGGTAATAATAAGAGCAGTATATTACGCAGAAACTAGTGCTGGCTCATTTCTGAGAATGACCAGAAACAGCAAATTAAACTATTAAATCACCAAACTTGGCAAGACATATCATTGGCTAAGAAGAAGCCGATATGGCCAAGCCAGCATCAATCCTGACACCACAATAATAAACTTGACCTCAATTGACTTTGCCACCGTGCGAAAATAACTCCTTTGCCGTGGTGCTGATTTTGGCGTTCCACCATCATCTAACAAAAGGGAAGTTATCATGACCGAGTTCGAACTTTTTACCGAAAACTAGAACGTTTAAGCCAATGCCAGAGTCACCAAAAATATACGTGCAACTAAAATCTTTCTCATTTAAAAAAACCATGGACACATGACAGCCCTGCGGGATTTCCGTAAAAAAACACGGACATCATTATCACACGTCCTATTAAAGGCCGGGCTACGGTTCTGATGAATAGAACTGATTGCATTAGTAAGACTGTGTCGGACATCTTGAACGACAACCCGCAGTTCAAGATGATTGGCCCAGTCGAGAACTGAGAACTGTGATGGAACAGAAAAGGTGGAAAAAGAGAACAAGTAACATAAAACAATGTCAACTGGAAGAAGAAAAGCAAATCTCCTGCTGTGAATTTGGTCATAAAAAACCGACAGGCTCTATTTGCCCTAAGCTTTATGGTCTACCAAAACTCCACAAGCCCAGTTGTCCCGTTCGCCCCGCTGTGCCCATGGCAGCTTCACCACAGTATTCTACTTCAAAGTGCATGGTTGTGTACTTACTTACAGCCGGTACAAGACTACTATTGCAAACGCATCGTAAAGGATAGCTTCGATTTTTATTGAAAAGCTCCACAAGAAGCCGGTCCCACCTAACGCACACACACACGTTCATTTGACGCCGCTTGTCTATTTACTAATGTACCGATCGGGGAAACCACCGATATCTACATTGATGTCTTGTACCGTAACAAGAGATGTTGACACTCCGTGATTGTCTGAAATGGCGTGCAGGCGATTGCTGTTGCTGGTTACAACTGGAGTTGAGTTTTACGATTGCTGTTGCTGGTTACAACTGGTGTTGAGTTTTCGTTTAATAACAGTGTGATGTATAAACAGGTGGATGGTGTCGCAATGCCGCACATGAAACCGGATGGTGCCGCAGTGTCATGGAAGCAGTGAATGCCGAGTCAGATCTCGAGGAGGCCAAAGCAACTCGCTTGTGGTCCCACCTGCTAGCACTGCTCGTTCTGCTAAGCGCCAAACGCACGCTGGAGCCATTATGTGGAATAGATTGCCACCAGCAGCAAAATGTTCAAATAGGTATTTGGATTTCAAACCTCAAGCCTTGCAGTGTATATTATCAGCGACATAGGTTTTCCAATGCTCACTGGATTGATATCTGTTTATTGCAACCAACCTTCCGTTTTCTTTCCTTTCTCTTTTCTCTTATATCTTTTCCACAGTATCCTTTAGGGGTCGTCCGCAATTATCGAAAGTTTTTTCCAATCCGTAGTAGCTTCGAAAGTGGGTGGGTGGGTCAAGGCCAGTTACGGATTGAAAAACTTCCGAAATGACACGTGCACGTGCCACGTGTACGTCTACGTGTAGCCCCTGTTTTCCACGCGCGGCTGCGCGCGAACTGTCTACTACAAATATTTTTGTAGTTCTGGCAGTTTCTGCGCCCCCGCGCGCGCTTCCTTGGCTGCTCCTGGGCCGGGGATCATAAAGTTCGGCGCATTCGACGGCGAGTCGACACTTTCTATTTTTGAGTTTCACTGTCTCCTTCGTCCAGAGTACCGTCTTCCATGCACTCCTTTGAAGTCCTTCCGTCTAGCGCTGGCGCTGACGACTGTTATTGACTATGTCCAGACAGGCGACGTTGTTTGGAAAGGCGGTGAAGAAGCAGCCCTTTTTCAAAACCGCTGGTGACTCTGATTATTACAGAACAATAAATTGCTTGTGGCAGTTGTCCTCGAGCTCGAGCTGTATTATGATAGTGCTGCTTGAACATTTCGGTGAACACCAATTAAACATCAATATGGTAGTTGTAATACAATACATGATGTCACTATGACTCATGGACCAGCACTGATTGAGTTTGTTCCATATGTGTTGGGTTGTGTGTCCATCGATAATATTTTATTACGGACTGGGGGGGTGGGTGGGTGGGTGAGGAAAAATTTGAAGCTACTACGGATTGGAAAAAACTTTCGATAATTGCGGACGACCCCTTAACATTTTATTCACAGTGGGTCCAATGTTATTAGGCATTTTGCCTGTTTTAATTTCCACTATAAATAAAGTATACAACAACAACAACAAAGATGGAGCAGTTGGTGACGGGAGCGGTGAGTCGTTGGACAGTGGGGGAGGAGAGTGAGCAGGAGCCTGAGTTGTCGCGGGAGTCAGGGTGCTGTGTGTAAGTTTAGTTCAAGAAAGTCTTCGGTGTGTGATCATCTCGTATCCAGTCCTGATTGTTGCAGATCGTATTCTGATTCCTGTTTCACTGTACATCTAGCCGTGCTGGTCACTCCAACTAGCAACTAAGTTCATCATGTACATGTACATGTGTGGGACATGCTGCCAGCGCATGCATGCATGGAGCACCTGGCGACATACCCATTTGAAGTAATAAGAGATTACTCTGGCAAGAAATGATTAATGATAGATCTAAGCAGCCCCCCCCCCTCCCCCCCCCCTCCCCCCCCCCCTCCCCCCCCCCCCTTCCCGCTCCCTGTTCTCAGTGCTACATATGCACCTCTACCATGGCCATGACCATGGATTCAGGTGCTTTTGCAGGACAGCTACATTAAATAGCTGTCAAGAGCACAGAAAGTCGTTATTCAAGCACTGAATTTGACATCGGGGCACAAAAATCTTGTCGTTACTCGCGAATTGCCATTGCTCAGAAAGTCGTCATAAGTATCCGAAGTTAATTACTCTCGAAAGTGACTGTATTGCTGCTGCTTCTGCTGCTGCAGCTGCTGAATGGGTCGGTCACAACTTGACTGGATGTCCTTTGTCTCTCTATGATATTATTATACTGCCATAGGAAGATGTGCGGCACGTAGCAACAATAGTCTAGTCAACGGATACACAAGTCATTACAGTGTACTCTACCCTGGCAATATCACATACCAATGTAATCCGGGATACTACATCTCTGGACAGAGCAATCAGAGTATCACCAGTCACACATCACTATGTCTCATCAGTGGACACTGGTCTACTCCAGAGCCAACATGTATAGGTAAGCTACAGGAGTACTCCATAACAGATGCACTTTCACTGGATTACTTCATACTACCTGGCAGCGGATTTAAAACCATGTGGTGACTTAGCTCACAGAAAGTCCATCAAATTTGACTGCATACTTGCAAGCAGTAGTTTTCCTTTTTCTTTCGAAAAGGACAGGCGTTTGTATGCTACATACCCGGTCTCATATTCTGCAGCATTGTACTGGAATTACGGCCAGTCTAGATCATTCCGATGGTTCACTCCGATGACCCCATGATCGACTGGAAGTAGAATTAGGTGAGATCTATCATCCACTGGAATTGAAATCAGGCGAGATCGAACCAGTTTTGACTGGGTTCCTTTGTGGACCGTAGATTTAAAATCATTCGAATGATCGATCCATACCATTCCAAGCTATACATGGCTTCCATTTTTTGCTCTCACTCTTTCTTGTTTTTCTTCAGGTATAACATGTGTAGCTCCACCACCTGCCCTGGCAAATAGTTCCATATTGAGCCAAGAGCTGGTGTACCCTGGTATAGTGACATACCAATGTGATGTGGGCTATTATGTAGCTGGTTATGCTGAACGGAATGTCAGCAATGCAACAGTGCAATGTGCTCCCAATGGAACATGGATTGGAACCGCACCGACATGCCTACGTAAGTCAAGAGAAAGAAACTATTGGAAAGTGGTGAGCGATTGCTGCAGCGTCGTACGAATAGAAGCGGTGGAGAGCAGACCTGCTCTTTTCCAATCACACTGCAATCATCCTTCAAAAATGATAAGGGTAATTTTGCCGAAACGCTGTCACGAATAATAATAATAATAATAATACATCATACATACATACATACATACATACATACATACATACATACATACATACATACATACATACATACATACATACATACATACATACATAGTAAGAAGAAGAAGAACAGCTCGCATATTACTCAGAATTGAGCTCTACGCATCTGTGAGTGAAAAGGTTCCGTTCGTGTCTGCACTAATAACTGTACTAAGAAAAGGAGTTTGATGATTGCAGCCTACTTGTAATTGGGAAAGAGAAGGCATGCTTTACACCAATTTTATGTAGTTTTTTTAAAATGCATTTATAATGATTGTATTCTAGACCCTCCAGTAGGTTGTTTCCTAGTTGCATCAACACATTCTTTTACCCTGGTATAGAGAACTAACACTGGACCCACATTTTTTTCAGGAAACGCAATTTGTACCCGATGTTCCACTGCAGTGCGTTTCAAATAATAAGCAATCCTGGCGATCGCACGTCGAGTTTGCCACTTTCCATATGAGGTGCCTGGGAAAACGTGCCGTGAAATCGAAGAAGTATTCTGAACGAAAGAATGAAAAAAATGACATTGTAACTCCCTCTATCCACTACACGTCCAACTCGCAAACACGGCGTCTCTTTCCATGTCTGGCTTACAACAAACGAATCCCTTCCTCGATATGGAGTCACAGAGGACATTTCGAAAGGGTGGTGAACGCTGAAGTGCCACATAGATCTCGTTTCGTTTTGTGACCGTGGGCTGCGATGCAAGCTCCTCTCACCATGTGACGAAAACGGCATGTCATGCCATGCGAAATCACGCAGCTATGCAACATCCACAGAACCTGCTGGGAGAGTACATGCATACTCGAGTCTAATACTGAGCACACTTTTTTCAGCTCCAGTATACAAGTAAAGTGGAACTCACTGACGGCCCATTTACAATACAACTTTTTGCTAAGCGGCATGCAACTCTTCGACTCGCTGCGACCACAATACACGGTTCCCAATCTCTTTGGTGTTTGCGACATCGATATGCACTAGCAGTACTGCATTCGTATGCACATGCCGTGACTGCACATTCACACAGAGTAGAAACTGTACTTCATTTGTGTACGCCGCGCGTCGCATGTTGCAAAAGTTGAACTTCTTCAACTACTGCGACAGGTGCCTTGCGACTGTACGCGACAGCTTGCTACAGGCATTTTCTTGTCGCAACTGTCACAAGTCCCCGTATCGCGTCGCAAAAAGTGGTATTTAGTATGTAGCAGGGAGGGTATTTTCACGGCTCTCCGGTACGACCCGGGTAAGACGTACACCTGGTTGGTGCAGTCCTTTTTCTAGCCAACATCGCGTCTTGAAGATTTTTGATTGCCCTTTTCTGAAGTGTCTAATGTTAGCTATACTCGCAAGAAGAGGGAACATGAAAACAGAGACAATACTTGGCCATCACTATGTGGTCTGGATGATCGTAACGTTGTTATAGCGATTTGGAATATCGGAACACACCATCAAAGCCTGTTGTGCAAGAGTGTTGGTTGTTTTTGGATGTGTATCGATGCATGCTGCCCCACTGTACTACTCTTAAATCAATAATAGTATGGAAAGGCTGGATCAGGAATGCTGGTGCTGTGTTCTTGCTGTCTCTGCAGTATGGCCGGCAGTGGACTTCATTATCACTGCTTCCACCTCAAACATTTCATCATTTTCAACCAGTTACGTGCAAAAATTGACCAGCTTCTCTGCCGCAGACTCTGATCACCATCCAGGACGATGCACTGTAGGATGTGTTCAAAATGGCTACCTCTTTGGAGGAATGGCCAACAGCACCGAGTGCTATTGCACAAGTTTTGCTGTTTCTAAGCTGACGAAAGCAGCTGGACTCACATATGAGTGTACTGGTGCACCTTCATACCAGTGTGGTGGAAATAATTTGATTAGTTTCTATGCTCTAAGGGAAGGTAAGCAGTATCCACACTAATCGACTTCACACCATGGACTGATATTTCCAAGGTGGTTATTAACATTATCCGGACTCAGAGGCAAAGACCAGTTGGAGGAGGGGTGGGGTGGGGTGGGGTGGGGTGGGGAAGCTTAATTTAATCAAAATGTGTTTTAAAATGGTGTTGGCCTTTAGTAGGAGGGTTCAATACGTCTTGTACATTCATCAATCTCTTACCCCCAGTGGAACATGGCCCAAGTCACTATCTATTCATGCAATGATTTTGTGTACCACTCACACTTTTTATATGTATAATTATACATCATCAAGCGACACCTTCTGTGAAACGCCCTATCTACTAGGTAACATTCTTCCCATGTACGTGGAGGTGCTTGAATTTCATCATGTATTTAGGACAAGGAGAGAGTCTTCCGACGCCATACGACTTAGCACGTACATATACTTTCATGGATTCTTTCTCAGTAATGAATGTACTGACTTTTTTATCTTCTTGTGCTGTATCTTGATCTATATGAAGCACCCCCAGTCAAGGCACACATTGGATCTCGTACAGATAAAGCCATCCTCATCAATGGTACATTGTACACTTTGGCGGGAACTACGATCAATCTGGAGTGCACTGTGATAACAGGCACCACTCCACTCGTCTACACCTGGCGCAAAACCGGCTCTGATATGCTGCTCAGCAGCAGTAGTGTGCTTAGCAGGATTGTGACCAGCTCCGATAGTGGTGAGTATGTGTGTACAGTCAATAATCCACGTGTCGCCAAATCACCACACTTCACTCTGCCGCATAACGCATCTTTCAGAACTCAACTCATAGTGCAAGGTGAGTCATACAGGGTACTGAAGGGTCTGTTTCCTGTTGTTGATTTCATGCTGAGCTCTATATGGTTGAAACACAATGAAGCCATTGCCTGAAGCCAATTGAGCAATTTTCTGCATCCAATGTTGAACACATTCCTCCTGCGGATAACTTCAGAAGTGGCACCTTTCTTCTGTGAAATTGGGAAAGCTGTAATGTGCATCGAAAGAGAATGTGCTTCGTAAATAGAAAAGACCAATGGCGTCCACATTATTCGTAGCCGTCAACTTTATGTAACTAAATGTTCAATGCTGTAGACAGCAAGCTGTTTCAGGCATAAAGGCCTCATCAGTACAGCTACACGCTTTTTAATTAAGCAAGCCGAGCTACCAGCCGTGGTGCAAAGGAGGCGCCACAGACATTTTTTTTTAAAGATAGCTCGTCGCTCCAGCGCCAGAGTGCTCTAACTACGAAATACAGCTGGCAATGCGCAATGCAGCAGCACTAGAGCAGGCTACCGAGAGTGCTGCGTCAACAAGACTAATACCGAGGAGCGTAATACCCAATGCTGTAGACAGCTAGCTGTTTTGGCCATAAAGGCCTCATCAGTGCAGCTACGAGCTTTAACTAAATTTGTAACTAAATGTCCGTGTTTTCCCTCCACAGAGCCGATAGACCTATCAATCTCAAGCCCTATCTCTGAGGCTGTGGAAGGAACATCATTCAATGCAACATGCACCGCGAGTCACAGTGCTGGGGTCAGTTTTGTTTGGAAAAAAATTAATCCTGCAACTGGCATAGTCAGCAGCCTTCCAAGTCGAGCATCTTTCAGCATAAAGACTGGAGTTCTCCTGATTCCCAGGCTGCTGATGTCCGACCAAGGAGTGTATTGCTGTGTAGCCTCTAAGCCAACAATTGCCATCCCTGCTAACAGACGAAGTGTAGCCGATCTGATTTTGGTTGTCACAGGTCAGTAATCATGTAACAAGAGCAACAATATTTGGGGGAGGGGGGGGGGGGGAGGTATCCAAATGCATTCAAACTTCAGTTGCCCTCATCTATTGCCTCTCCTGGAAGCTCACGGATTTGCGCATGCCTCTGAACCACTGCCTGCACCCCATAAGACTAGCTATTGACTTCCCATCATTTTGCAAACTGAATTGCCCGTTAGGGTGAAGAGTGGTCGTTCCCGGTCTTCTCCTGTGCATGTTCTTCTCTTTTCAGCTGGAGATGCGTGTGCTGGCGAGTGCAGCCGGCTTTCCAACATGACAGAATGCAACCGCACAACAGGACTGTGTCAATGCCGTAATGGTTTGACTGGCAGTGTTCAGGCAACTTGTACAGGTGAGAGCACTGAGTTAGTTCTAAATAAAAACCTGTATCATAGCGGAAGCTACTCATGTCCTGATAAGGGAGTTCGACAACAATATCACAACAGGTCAACAATGACAGTAGCCTAGTAGTGAGTTGATTGGTATCTGTAGCTCTTCTTTAAAAATCCTAATCCAAATCCGTATCTGTTTCAATTACAAATGAGAGCCCTCCGGCTCTTTTAAATTACAAAAGTGCAAAGCTGATCTCATGCGTGTACACATAACATTGTACAGTCACATGAAGACTACACACCCCCTAGAGTGTGCAACTCCCGCATGCCCGGCTGTCCCGGCAGAATTTTAGGTTCACGTCATTTTTATGATGCAATGGTCCTCGCACCGGTGATTTACGATGTTTGTACGGGGTGTCAACGCATCACATGTGTTTCCGTGTACAAAATCAAACCGGATTCAAGTTGTCCGCCCCAGGTCCAGGATATGTCTCGATATAAGTGTACCACGCACATTGCATCATAAAAATGACGTCGACTTAAAGTTCTGCCGGGACAACACCCATCGTGGAGTTGCATACTTGTGGGGGTTATGTTCTCTTGGTCACATGCATACATTGCACTTACACGTACACACATGTACTGACATCCCAGACCACGCCACCACTCCCCTTATTCATGGCTCACACATGACGGGTTTACGTGGCTCTAGTAAAAAAAATGCATGAACTAATATATAATTACTTAATGAGAAGGCCATGACTTATGGTCTTTCTGAACTTGTCATGACAGTAGGGTGCAAAATTCCACACTTGGATTCCGACGTTGCCGTGGACTGCTGCCAGGGAATGCTGCCATGGAGTCTCGTAATACGCCTTGTAGTGTAGCAAGAAATGGTCACCGGTGTGTGTGTGTGTGTGTGTGTGTGTGTGTGTGTGTGTGTGTGTGTGTGTGTGTGTGTGTGTGTGTGTGTGCGTGTGTGTGTATGTAATATGTATGTGTGTGTATGTGTGTATGTGAGTGTGTGTGTGTGTGTGTGTGTGTGTGTATGTATGTAATATGTATGTGTGTGTGTGTGTGTACGTGTGTGTGTGTGTACGTGTGTGTGTGTGTTAGCCTAATTGGTAGGGCGCTGTACCGGTAAGGCAGAGTTGGTGGGTTCGAATCCCCCCACCCCCCATGGATCCTTCTTTCGCAACAGCAGGATCATGGGTTTTTTTAATTTGGGAAGTGTGTCGTCAGTCCTTTGCCAATTGTCAGGCCGTGCAGCATGCCTGTGTTTGATGGTCTTGCCCGTAGGGCTGCGGCCTCTGTAAGCCATCATTAGTTAGGATCATAGCACCAAGCATCATTTGTGTGCGCTTCACTGTTCCTTCCTGTGCTCTGCCGGTTGTGTCACGCAGGCGCAAGCAAGGAAAACCAACCAGGCTCGCCGGCTGATCTTCAAATACTAGGTATAGGACACTTCCATCTGGTGTGTATGTGCTGTGCTGACTGGCTGCAGCTGCTCTTTGTACACAGTTTATCTCGATGCCCTGACCTTCTCATCACCTTCTATACATTGAAGCAAGAGTAGAGAAGCTCCCAATAGTGTGCAATTCTGCGTACGGGATCTCCGACTGTGGGAACTCACTGGCATCGCGTGTTCCAAGTATGATTTGTACTACGTACATGTACCATGGAGGCCAGCAAGCACGCAGTTTGAATATCTGCCATGATCGTGCTGATGAATCGCATAAGCTGAGTGGGCTTTCTGTCAAGGAGTGCTATTTTTACTTCTGCACTGGTCACTAAAACAGGCTGGGAATGTACATCGGGAACACTATACCATGTGATGTGAGTTTTGCCGTCGGCAGACCCCATAGAAAGGGTATCCAGACTTGCACACTCTTGGGAGCTTATACTGATCATACTCTTGATTGAAGCTACCACAGGTCTTTGGATCAGACCATTTATTGTGTGCCCACTTTCATTTCTCTTTTCTTCGCTGATCAGTATATGCGGGAATCGGTGCTGGAGGCTTCATTGTCATCTTGTTAGTCATTCTCATGGTGGTGAGAGCAAATCACGGAAAGCGGTAAGTGAGTTCTGCCCGTGCATTTTCAAATTGTTCCGGCTCCATCAGCTCTTGGTCGATTGGAGCAATTAAAGTTCCTGCATTGTGAAAATATTATTTTGATCGATCCATTCGGTGTGAATCCCCATCCAAACACATCGGCAAGCATGAGTGAGTGTACATGTGAATGTGAGTAACATCCTGACCAAGATGTTCTCCTGTACCACCATGATGTGCGCAGGGACCGTGTGACAACTAAATACCAAAGTCGAATCAAACTGGTGTCGGGAGAGGGACCATCCACCCAAGAGAGTTATTCTGAAGTCACAGGTAACAGCTAGCCGCTGCTTGTGCGTGTGTGTGTGGGGGGGGGGGGGGGGGTATATTCAATTGTAAAGGGCAGTTGCAATGCAGGGTCATTTTTACTTCTGAATGTATTTCCTACTAAAAGTTGGATAAGAGGCGAACCCCTCAGTAACGGAGAAAGAGTTCATCATGTATGCGCCGAGGTTCGTCTTATCCGAATATCGATTATGCTCGCAAAACCATGGAATTATGCCTGCATTATGCTCGCAAAATCCTCATATTATGCGTTGGCATGCGGTGATACTTATTCACTTCGTTATACAGTATGTATTGCAACAGCACTGTTAATTAGCCTGGCCATAATGATAAGCCTACCCCTGACATGCTTGCCCGCCTACTCGTGTGCACGCATGCATTCTTGCCGGAAATGTCTACCTGTGGCGACAATAATTTTTTTCATGGACTGATCTTCTTTTTTAGTGTTTGCACACTCTTGGCTGCTGCTGTGGCATTTTTGTATTTTCGTACTGCTGCGCTCTGTACGGCTGCACTAGCCGTATCAACTGTCGTACCCATATGCACACATTCAATCCCTGGCTACACTTTGGAACTGTTTTCGTTGCCTATGTCCTCATCTCTCTTCGTTGTGTTTTCGCTGCCTGGGCTCTCATTTATCTTTGCTTGCTTGCTTGCTTGTATTGCTGAGGGAACATATGCTGGTTTGTATTCGTGGGTCCCCATGGTGCATGGGCCACGCATACTCATCCGGCAGATATGTGTGAATAATAATAATAATTGCCTCTAAGGTTGGCGGCTATAGTGATCAACTTCTCAAATTCATTTTCACTCGCCATCACTAAGTATACACAGTTACCGCGTATAGTAATAATCGTCTATAGTAATATATCGCCTATAGTGATTAAATTCAAGTATCAAAAGACCTCTTCAAAATTTTGAAGGACGCTTCACGCAGCTTCATTATACTTGAATTGTTTGCAGGCAACCTGCCTACACTCAAGAGAGCACTGCATTTCACACAAATCCATTGGTATCGTTACAACGTTTCGGTCTTTATGACCATCATCAGGAATGAAGTGGACATGGAAAGAACAGCAGTATAAAAGAAGGAGGCAAGCAAGCAAAGCGCGGTACATAGTGACAGCGCGCGTAGAGAAGTGCAAAGCACGTCATGGCGGGTGTGCATTACTACATATACATGACAACACAAGCACAAACGGCGAGGAAAGTAGATACTGCGCTACAGCAGTGATAACAGCCCAGTTACAGTCTCACACCACCAGTGAGGTGTCTAGAGCCCCGCGCCACTCGCAGTAAGGTGGTGTTATAGCAGATCCCAGCCACTGTTGTTATTAATTTCCGGGGATCGCTCCCTGATATTGATGGCCTCCCGGATCCTCCTCCTGGGGCGGTCACGCTCAGAACCGAGAACCCGGATACCTGAGAAAGCCGTTGCTCCCAATGGCAATGGGTCAGATGCATGCTTGGCCGCGAAATGCTCACCCAGCGCGGTGCCGCTCACTGTGTTGCGTGCGTCGTCGTTGTGTTCTTTTGTCCTGGTAGCGAGGCTGCGGTACGTCTCTCCGACATATTTATCACCACATTTGCACTCGAGGTGGTATACCACGTTTCGCTCTGTGCATGCTTCTGAACCGGACATGCAGGCGACACAAGCAGCCTTGGGCCGCCCCGTTTACGGGGCTTGGACGGGTCTACATACCTGCGGCATGGTGGTTTGCGGAGGGCAGACGTGCAAATCATAGAACTTAGATGGCGGTTCCTGTAAATCAGCTGGGCATTTATCTTGTACTTCCGGAGTAATTTATGAATTTTGTTGTGGATATACTCGGTGTGAAACGGTAGGTTGAGGGTGACACGGTATTCATTCTGCACTCTGACACGTCGGGGGCGCATAGCTCGTTCACGTGCCGAAACTATAACTGACTCTGGGAAGTTGTTGAATTTTAGGATGTTGGTTACTTTTTCTTCACTTCTTTTTAGGGTGTCGGCATCGGAGGATAGGCGGACAGCACGCAGGAACTCAGAGGAAGCAATTGCTTGCGCGCTGTCACTATGTACCGCGCTTTGCTTGCTTGCCTCCTTCTTTTATACTGCTGTTCTTTCCATGTCCACTTCATTCCTGATGATGGTCATAAAGACCGAAACGTTGTAACGATACCAATGGATTTGTGTGAAATGCAGTGCTCTCTTGAGTGTAGGCAGGTTGCCTGCAAACAATTCAAGTATAATGAAGCTGCGTGAAGCGTCCTTCAAAATTTTGAAACGGTTCTCCCCCTCAAGGACTCAGACGCCCTGGTTGTTCGTGAAGTGGGCATGGAAACTAGAGCGGAGTCTTTGTCAGGTGCATTTTCTGCTTCAATGTCGGCGGAAACATTTAGTCCCATATTTTATTCAGCGCAGCGTGCCCCAGCCGATAGGTTCCCGTCCTTCCAGAGCTACCCGTCGCGATGCCTATGTTCGCAACCTTCTGAGGGATGCCATCGAGGACAAATTTCGGTGGAAGTCCCACTGCTATGGACTATTCACAGCGCGGAGGGCCGACCTGTGCTCGTACTCCAAGCAAGACTATATTTGGCTACGTGCCTTGTGCAATGCTGTGTGTCATGCTGAACGACTTGCCTCCCGACGACGGCTCACCCTTAAGCTAGAGCGTCTATGCCAGCAGCAGTCGTTCGTGGGCTTCCCCCATTGCCAGCTGCCTGCAGGTGGTCACCGCAACAATGTCACGACGCAAGACCGCTCTGGATGTGCTCTTGACTTAGACAACTGTGTGTCGAGTGAGGCGCTGGACCTCCTTAGACTCGGGCCGGGCTTTGTTCCGTCGGCTTGCAAAGCCAACCAGAGAGTTATGCAAGACGTCGAGGTGGGCGTCGAAAGAATGGCGTACTCTCTTCGCTGGTGGAGGCAGTCCTCGAAACAGCAGCCATCTATGGCTGACGGAGGTCCCGCCAAATTTGAACCCAAGATCTGGCACCTGAAGGCACATGGTTTCCAGCAGGGCCCTAAACTGTCCAAGGACGAAGAGTACAGCCTGGCGAGCTTCAAGCGCGAAGCAATGGCCCTGTACAAAAACTCGCGAGTGCCGCAGCCGAACCTGTCTCACTCTGATCGTGAGCAGCTCATGAAGGTCGGCAAGGACGAGTCGGTCATCATAAAAAAATCTGATAAAAGCAACAAATTTGTAGCAATGAAAATGACCACTTACCTGGAGAAGGCAGAATCCCTGTTGTCGGACGAGTCCCGGTTTGAGAAGGTTGAGCTTACTATCGACCAGTGGGAGGAGGAGACCCGAAACATACTCCGCCGAGTTTGCGAGGGATCCTTGGAAAAGGATTTATACACAGCCGTGATGCCGGGTGACAACAGCTTCCCTGAAATGTACGGTCTTCCAAAAGACCACAAGTCCAATATTCCTCTCAGACCAGTCGTTGCGGCCTGCGGCAGCCCAGTTACAAACATCTCCATAGTCCTCGAACGCATCCTCAATCAATGTCTCCAGTTCGTGCCAGCACACCTGGAGAACACTGTTGAAGCACTCCAGTGTATGAGGAGCGCGTTTCCCAACCTCAAGGCCCCGCCCGGCACCATCATTGTGACTATGGATGTGGTGGCCCTTTACCCTAGCATCCCGATTAACGATGGCATTGCAGCAGTCATGAGAGTCCTCCGACAACACGAGGGCAGCATCGATCTGTTCGGTTTCCGAATTGGGCAGGTCAAGGAGCTCCTCGCACATGTGCTGAGCTCCAACTACTTCCGGTTTGGAGCGCAGGTGTACCACCAGAAGGATGGTGTGGCTATGGGCAATAACCTAGCGCCCCCCTTTGCCATCCTGTACATGCATGACCTAGAGAGTTCGCTCTTGCGTAGTGCACCTGCCAGCCCAGTTCTGTACAAGCGCTACTTCGATGATGTTTTCATTGTGTGGAACCTCGGTCCGGAACTTCTGCAGAGTTTCCTAGATCACTTCAATAATGCCGATCCTAATATTAAATTCACTCACCAATCCACGGAGTTGACTGGCTCAATCAATTTCATGGACACGACCGTCCATGTCTCGCCAGATGGATCTATATCCTATGAACTATACCGCAAGCCATGTCACAGCGGACTGGTATCAGACTACAACTCGTCAGTTCCCAACCAGCAAAAGAAAGCAATTGCTTCCTCTGAGTTCCTGCGTGCCGTCCGCCTATCCTCCGATGCCGACACCCTAAAAAGAAGTGAAGAAAAAGTAACCAACATCCTAAAATTCAACAACTTCCCAGAGTCAGTTATAGTTTCGGCACGTGAACGAGCTATGCGCCCCCGACGTGTCAGAGTGCAGAATGAATACCGTGTCACCCTCAACCTACCGTTTCACACCGAGTATATCCACAACAAAATTCATAAATTACTCCGGAAGTACAAGATAAATGCCCAGCTGATTTACAGGAACCGCCGTCTAAGTTCTATGATTTGCACGTCTGCCCTCCGCAAACCACCATGCCGCAGGTATGTAGACCCGTCCAAGCCCCGTAAACGGGGGCGGCCCAAGGCTGCTTGTGTCGCCTGCATGTCCGGTTCAGAAGCATGCACAGAGCGAAACGTGGTATACCACCTCGAGTGCAAATGTGGTGATAAATATGTCGGAGAGACGTACCGCAGCCTCGCTACCAGGACAAAAGAACACAACGACGACGCACGCAACACAGTGAGCGGCACCGCGCTGGGTGAGCATTTCGCGGCCAAGCATGCATCTGACCCATTGCCATTGGGAGCAACGGCTTTCTCAGGTATCCGGGTTCTCGGTTCTGAGCGTGACCGCCCCAGGAGGAGGATCCGGGAGGCCATCAATATCAGGGAGCGATCCCCGGAAATTAATAACAACAGTGGCTGGGATCTGCTATAACACCACCTTACTGCGAGTGGCGCGGGGCTCTAGACACCTCACTGGTGGTGTGAGACTGTAACTGGGCTGTTATCACTGCTGTAGCGCAGTATCTACTTTCCTCGCCGTTTGTGCTTGTGTTGTCATGTATATGTAGTAATGCACACCCGCCATGACGTGCTTTGCACTTCTCTACGCGCGCTGTCACTATGTACCGCGCTTTGCTTGCTTGCCTCCTTCTTTTATACTGCTGTTCTTTCCATGTCCACTTCATTCCTGATGATGGTCATAAAGACCGAAACGTTGTAACGATACCAATGGATTTGTGTGAAATGCAGTGCTCTCTTGAGTGTAGGCAGGTTGCCTGCAAACAATTCAAAAGACCTCTATTACACTATTAATTTTTGCATCGGCTTAAGTAATTGATGTGAAATCGAATTGTGTCAGAGGCGAACAGGAAGTTACTGCTTTGTGAAAAATTGTTTCGTGACTTCTATTTGTAGTATTGGGGGGTTAGTTGTGCAAAATGCCGCCATCGTGAGTATATGCTGACGTTGTGTGCCAGGAGCCTTGGCTGCATAGGCATGATAATGCTGCATGTCTCAAAGTAGGAGTACATGTACACAGGATGCAACCGACTATGCACCTCTCCTTCCATCATGCCCGAACATCAACTATGCCTCCTAAATTATTAATTACTAGAGTATTGAAAAATATCAATTGTGCACTCATAACCATGTATAAACAATTAAAATGAAACAATTCCAGAACGTTTTCGTGTGACCATCATCAGTGGAACATCGTCACATAGTAAGAATCACTAAAACAACCAGTTATATAGCTAGAGTAATATGAAAAGAAGCGTGAGAATGCAGCACAGCTAGCGGTTATGCATAACGCGTGTAGTGTGAACCTTTGCAGTGTATCTGAGAATGGTAGCAGTAGATGAATGTGGCAGCTGTGAGAGGGTCACACGAAAACGTTCTGGAATTGTTTCATTTTAACTGTTTATACATGGTTATGAGTGCACAATTGATATTTTTCATTGCTATTTTACGACTGTTGTCTCCTCGTCGGTTATTTAAATACTAGAGTATTATCCACTATATCAAGTTCATACACCGGTATCGATATTTGCAATGGGAGTTGTCAATACGATTATAACCTGCACAGCCACGGCTGCTAAAATCCAAAGGTCATGACTTCAAATCATACATAATGCACGTGTACGCAGAGTTTTGCGGACCACTAGTACCTGTTGATATCTCGTCCGCCCCGCGCCCGAGACACCTAAAAAAGGCTGATTCACTCGCGTCTTCTGCTACATGTACTGTATCAGCGTGAGAAAGAACTTGGAAGAAGACGAGTTCGAGCGTACAACAATGTACTGCCATGATTCCCGAGTACTCTGCTTTTCACTGAACACTGTCTGTATGACCTCCGAACCCTTTGCCATGCAGACCACCAGCACTGATCAAGTGCATTGTGCACAATTGTGTAGCCTGCATATTAGAACTGCAGTACAATCATGCAGCTACATTGCATGCTCCTACCTCCGAAAGGATGCCAAATTATGCTCTAAATTTTCAACCACCAAATTATGCCAATAATTATGCCGGCATAATCCGACGGAGCCTAATAATATAGCCAAAATGTTTAGGGAGTTTTTACACTTAGAGTGACACAATTATAGCAAAATTTGTTTGGTAAAAAAGCAGCACAAGTCACACATGCACACATTTCCTACACCTACATATCCATCCATCACTACAGTGTACTGTCATGTCGGGCACCGAAGAACTGGGGGTCAGGGTTCTAGCCTAGCCCGTTCTTATTTTCAGCGAACACAGCAGTTTCGTTCTTATTCGATGGTACAGTCTTACATGTACATTTTATGCAGAGTTATACGTCAGAGTGTACGTTATGATTATAGTGTATATTGCGGTTTCCGTTCTTATCTGCAAAAAATCCAGCCTACCCCGTTCTTAAAAATGGGTGAAATTCTAGCCTGGCCGTTCTTCGGCAGTCTGTTCTTCGGCAGTCTGTTCTTTGGCGCCCGACAGTACTGTGCCTTTCACAAGCTACATTATACTATTGCCAGTATTGGTTGGCTGGGACCTGGCCTGAAAGTTTGAAAATTTCATCAAATTTTCCAATGAAGGTCTCTTTACTGTGATTCAAACCAATTCATATTACCTTTATTGGAGTTGAGGAGTGAAGTTATATACCGTAAAATTCCGTAAATAAGCCCACCCTAAATAACGCCCATGTCCGATAATAAGCCCAGTTTTAGGCGGTGTACAATTCAAGTCCGTTTTAGCGCCCATGCCCGAAATATATATGTGTAAGTAAGTGGCTGTGTTGGAGTTTCTGGACAAAATAAGAAAAGTTCGTCTTACCCTACTTTATTTTTTTAAGAAATAAAAATTTCTTTTCAACTCGGATGTTGAGCCAAACTTATCATGGATAAAAAGAAAGGACAACATGTTTCTTTTCAGTGGATATAATAAGAACATGGCGGTGGCCATCCCCTGTGAAATTTTTTTATGCAGATTTGCCTTCCGTCTCCTTGTTGAACATGCAATTCTTTGTGTTTGTGTCCAGAGCCCAGCGGGAAAGCTGAAGCTGGAAGACTTGGTGGAGTCAAATTGACACCTTCATGCACCTATAGTTCAGACGGGAAATCACGAATGAGCTTGAAAAGCCATGCAATGGGGAGTGAAACATCATCTCGGGATAGCAGAGAGGAAGACCCTTTCGGCAGGAGTGTGCATGATGCTCGCTTCTACGATAACAAGTCTATGGTAACGCAGTTGCCCAGTACTGGTGATGCTTATGAAATCACGTACGATAATTCGTCCGGTGCCAGTAGGGGCTACATTGGTGGAGAGTATGAAAACAGATACGACTTAGCCCCCCTCAAGGATCAAAGAGAATCAGTAGCATCCACTGCACCTGGTGGGGACACGTATGACTTGCTAAATCGGGACGCCAGTGCAAAGGATCTCCAGCCATCAGACGGCCCGGGAGAGATGTATGATAGCTTGGAAACTGCTCCCTGGCCACAACAGACTGAAGACTTACATGCAGTTCTTAGCAGAGATGCTGCTGGCCCTACTGGTCCTGGAATTGCAAAAAAAGAAGGCAAGAAAACCCACTCTCTGCGGACCCGGGCCTCTGCTCAGTAACTGCCAACGCTGACCAGAGCTAAAAGGTATTCGTCGTTCAAGCAAGCAACGAGGCAGTGCTGCTGTGATGTCGACTGCCCTGTGTCTCCATGCTCAGCCGACTCCCTTCCCACTTACTATTCAGTACTAGTGTAGAATGATGATAGTCTCCACAGGTTAAGGTCTTCTTGCGTAACTTTAGTTCTTCACAAAAATCCTTTCCCTAAGGCATGTGTGCCCCCCCCCCCCCCCCATTGTATTACTTCCTTCGATATACCTAATAACGGTCTTGCACGGAGTAGCCTATAACTATTTCCCTTTTAAAATTCACCCAATGATGTTCTGGCATGGAGTATCTTATACTGTAAGACATGTTATTATAACGAGTTGCAAATTTAACGATTGTGCAAAATTCATAGGTTAACGAGAAGATATATTAACGATCTTGCAGTATTCTGCCATATCCACGCACAGCATATATGAAGCAGTACGGCCTCAACGGATCTTATGATACCGAAGAAATGTCATCCGTTAAAACGTTAGATTTGCTTCCTCGTTATATATACATGTCTTACAGTAACTATGTTTCCTCTAAAACACCCAATACTGGACCTGCTGTTCTTTCACGGAGTGTTCTATAACCATTAGTCCTTTAAAGGGGAAGTTAAGGCAAAAATTAAAATTTCACCAGTTGTAGTCTTCGGGGTGCTGAGTCGAATGGTCGTGGTCCGAGGAAGCTGAGACGCTCCCTTCCTACTTGAATCCCAATCGAACTCGCGCACTTCCACCGAAACTGGGTGACTGCGCCCTACGAGATGGGGATTTGTATGCAAAATGTCACTAAAAGCGCCATTTCGTTCTTATAAAAGCACGGATGACCGCGATTGACCCATATGTTGTAGTCTTTTGGACGCTGAGTCGACTGGTTTTGGTCCGAAAAGGCTGCGATGCAGCGTTCCGCCTTTATTCCCAATCGAACATGGTTGAACAAGCGGTCACGTGCTCCTGCGTACGCCAGTCACCTGGTCACCGTGCCTGCAGGGTACAACTTACTAGCCTGTTTGACCTTTTTTGGGTGCAGTCCTGTCACTCGAGTTGACCCTTGGTAAATTATTTACAATCTTTTAGAAAACGAAATGAAACAAGCTGTGCAGAACTGCAGATGTATGAATTCCCATAGGTTTGTACATGCCTGGTTGGGTGTTCAAACTGTCCATTGTGTGTGGCAGACGATCACCTTTCCAGCTTCATCACTTCGGATAGAGCTAATGACTTAGCAAGATGTTCATCCAAAAAGGGTTGTTGCATGAAATCCTGATATGAAGGGCACGCTTCGTAGTGGAAATGCAGATAACACAATCCGACCCTGTACATTCAGTAGTGTACCCAAAAAAGAAAAAAAACATTTTGAAAGTTGCTTGGACTAGTTTCACTTGGTTTATTAGTGTATTATAGTACTGCACAGTACCCGTACTGTGCATGCTAGCTACATAATCGTATGACTACGAACTAATTTTGGTTTTGCCCGTACAAGAGGCTGATACCGCAAACAAATGGTCAAACTCTCAAAAACTTGAAAGTAGTGTACCCATCCGGGTCTGTAGCTATCTACGCGATTCTACACGATTCTATACTGTAAGACATGTGGAATATTATAACGGGGAAGCAAATCTAACGTTTTAACAGGTGACATTTCTTCGTTAACTTGTTCTGTTGAGGCTGTAAGGCCACATATGTGATATGTGCGGATATGCCTGAAGACTGCAAGATCGTTATCGTTCTCGTTATCCTATGGATTTTGGACAACCATTAAATTTGCGACTCGTTATAATAACATGTCTTTTAGTACGCGATTTCATACTTGAGCACATGACGTCAATGTGCATGGCCGTAATTGTAAGCTAAGACTTATTCAGTTATTGTGGAAGTGTAACGATAATAATTTTTAATTTTTAAGAATTACTGGCTTTGATATTCCATCATCCTACGTCATGTACTTCAAGTAAGTGTAGTCAGGCTGATGACATACTGTAGATGCAAGAGTCCACAACCCCGGGTTTCAATACGGACTCTTCATAGATCTAACTAATGCCAGTAACGCCAGTAATGGGTGTGGATTACAAGATAAAAAGAGGTCTCTGAAGCTCTCTTTGCACAGTCATGTTTGTACAGGCCATCTTACATATCGAGGCTGAGTTGGCATGGTTGGCAGCACAAGGCCGTCAAGGGAATCATGATGGTTGGCACTACAAGTAGCTGCTACATGTGAGCGTCACCTACTACTTCTACAGTAACCTTGAACCACAGGCACAGGCTAGGTCAACAGTGGTCAACGAGAAGGTCCAGTAAAGATCATCTGGTAGAGAGCAGGACCAAAATATTCTAAAAATAAACTTTGAGAAAGCATACTCTGCTGTACTGGTAGGTCTACATGGTACCAAGAGTACATACATGTACATTATGTACTCTTGATGGTACTAGTATACTGGTAAGTGGTATCGACAGAGCGCTTGCGTCAGCGCTTACTGCATGCATAATCATGAGTCCAAACTCCAAACTCGCTGACACTGTCACTGAACTCTTGACATTCAAAAAAGTAGATTGTGTGTACACTACATCATTGTCTACATGGCGCATGTACTCCAGTCTTGAAAGGTTTTCTTTGGAAGTAGATCTACTAGTATTTTATTATAATTTTTTAACAAGTTACTTTAGTTTCATGAGGCAGTTGAGTTGATGTTACCAGCAAGTAGTTCTGTAGTTCCGTCAGTGGAAACTATTGCCATAATTTTTTGAGCTCTTCCACGGTACGTGAGGTATCAGTTGTCCACCAGCACTGGCAGTAGCATTACCTCCTGGCTTCGCAGTGTTTGGTGCGGCTGTCTTGATTTTTCAAGATTTGACCCAGAAATGGAGGAGCACAAAACAAGCAATGTAGTGTGACTCTTTCTCCTTGTTTGTGCGTGTGTGTGTCTGTGTTCGTTGGCCCATACGGCTCGGTATGTCTGGCTTGGTGGGACAATCCAGTCACAGATCTAACACAAGTGCTGCAGAAAGTGATGTGCCTAGTCCTCGAAAGGCACGATGGTCCCAGTCCTCCCTTGAATCATTGTTCTACGATTTGAACAAACCAGGTGTTCAGGTGAAGCGTGCCCACCAATGGACTGTGGAGGAATCTTGCAACGAATTCGTTGGTGCCAGGAGAAGCAAACACACCATAGTGTCCTGGGGAAATGCCATCTTTGTGTTTGGCGGTGACGATGGCCGAAAAATGCTCAACGATTTGCTTCGCTTTGACTTGCTGGACAACTCGTGGGGTCGTGTTGTGACAAAGCATCACCCACCTGCGCCAAGATATCACCATAGTGCTGTGGTCTTCGGTGATAGCATGTTTATATTTGGAGGGTACACTGGAGACTTGAATTCACCAGCCATACTGAGAAATCTGAATGACCTGTTTGAGTTTCGCTTCACCACAAGCCAGTGGATTGAGTGGGACGAGAATGGCCCCGTTTCTTTTCCCTCTCCGCTGCACGTTTCTACCAGCACATCTTTCTGGCAACAGCAAGTTGTCGTCGGTGGTGTTGGATTTGGTGGTGGCGCAGGTAATCAGCTGCAGCAGCAACAACAAATTCAGCAGCTGCAGCAGCAATTGCAACAGCAGCAGCAGTTTCAGGCGGCGCCAGCGCATGCTCAGGCCCACGACGCACACGGTGGTTCAGGGACATCCCATCGGCCACCTGTACGGTCAGCTCATGGCGCTGCTGTGTACGATTCGAAAATGTGGATATTCGCCGGTTACGACGGCAACAAGCGTCTGAATGACATGTGGATGATACCGTTAGACAGTGGTAATCCTGATGTGGCAATCAAATGGACTGAGGTCCAACAATCCGGCGCGCATCCGCCTACCTGCTGCAACTTTCCGGTCGCAGTTCTCGGTGACTCCATGTTCGTGTTCTCCGGGCAATCGGGTGCTCACATCACCAATCACCTTTTCCAGTTCCGTTTCCCGGAACGCCGTTGGATGAGAGTGATAACGCAGCAGCTACTTCCAGGCACGTGCCCACCACCGGCACGGCGCTATGGCCACAGCATGGTAGCCCATGAAAAGAACAACATGTTGTACGTGTTCGGTGGCTGCACGGCTGACAACTTGTCACAGGACTTGCACTGCTTCGACCTCCAGACCTGCTCCTGGAGCGTCATTCCGGCTGCATCCGGCAGCCAGGTTCCTATCGGACGTGTCTTTCACTCGGCTACTGTCGTTGGTGATGCAATGTACGTGTTCGGCGGCACAGGCGCAGACAACACGCGCCACGCTGACATGTACCGATTTCAGTTTGATACACACCCGCGTAGCTCCCTGCAGGACGACTTCCTTCATCTGCTGCAACGTGGAGAGCTGTTCGACGTCTTCTTCCTGGTCGGTGGAAAGGATGGCAAGGAGGCACAGCGCATTGGAGCACACTCTGCCATTCTCTCTGCCCGCTCATCTGTTTTGCGAGCTCGCATTTTGCAAGCATCGGAGAAACTCAGAGCTGAGAAAGGCGACACGGTGGCGACTGAAGTCTCTGAGGCTGCTGTCGAACAAGATGGCGTGGAGCAACCGCTGGTTGAAGTCAGCATGCCTGACTTCACAGCGGATGTGTTCCGCATTGCATTGGTCTTTATGTATTCTGATCGCCTGGTTCCCAGTTCGCATACACTTGGCACTCATCTCAATACATCGGAAATGGGCCTGTTGATGGATGTATACAAGCTGGCAACTGAGCTTCGCCTTGCATTGCTGGAGCGGCTAACTGCATCGCTGATCGAGGGCTCGGTGGACCGGTCTAACGTGATCTTTGCACTGAAGTGCGCTCACGTCCACAACCTTGCATTTGCCAAGGAGTTCTGTCTGCGGTATGTAACGAAGGAAGCGAACTACCGGGAGATTGTCATGTCACCGGCATTTGAGAGCCTCGACCGGCCTCTCATGGTGGAGATAATACGACGCCAGCAAGCTTCCTCAGGTATGTTGATTCGCTATAGTTAGAATTCAGTTGCAAAGTCTTGTGGGAACTTGGAAGCATTGGAATAGCAATATTTGCAGAAAACATGTTGAATGGTTGGGGTTGGGCATGTGTTCACCACTGCGTTCTGATAGTGCGGGCTTTACTTTCTGTGTTATGAGCTACATGTATTAGTGAAAAATGGGTACTGCATGTTTTAGGAGCTGTGAAAGTGGTGACAACCCAGCACATTGCTGGATCTTTATCTTTCAGCAGCCATTTGCCAGTGCGACGTGCGTTGATTTAGTGTACCGATTTGAGATCATTAGCCTGCCTGTGGCCTGTTCAACTGTGAGTGTGTGCTGTTTCGTTTCCATATGAAATCTACAAGTGCCCCGACTTGCTTGTGGTCTCCAAAGCTCCTTGGTTCATCACCTCATCACCTGTGATTTACCCTTGTGATTTGGTCGTGTATGTCATGACAGGCTCTTCGCGTGCACCATCGCCAGACTCGGCGGACATTTCGCCAAGTCACAGCACCGGGCCTGCTCACTGTGGCACTCTCGTCACTGACTTGAAGCAATTGCTTGAGTCTAACCCGGACTGGTGAGCTGACTTTGCATGATTGTGTTCTAACCAGGCAGTAGTAAAATATCCGACGGAGACACGTCACTAATCCTGATTTTTTGGCAAAAGAGATCATCTGTCAAAGAACGTATTGCGTGAAAGGCCCATCCATCTGATGGAACAGCTTTTCTTTTTGCTTTTGTGATGCTCCGGCAGGAATATTCCCAAAGGTTGTGTCCGTAAGGTGCTTGCTTTTTTTTTTCTTCCCATGGCCGGGGGTCATTATGTTGTAGTTACGATCTGTCACGTCAAGCATGAGGAGGTATACAATGTACTATCAACTCACTCTGTGTGTGCTCTGCTCTGCTCATTGTATTATTGTCTTCCTACAGCGCGTTCTTCGATATGATCGTGGCGTGTGGAGAAGTGAGCCTGCCTGCTCACCGCGCCGTCCTGGCGGCTCGCAGCGGCTTCTTTGCGGCACTCTTCCGTAACTCGGTGCCTGGCTTGAACCAGGTCGATGGCGCCATTGGTGACATCATGCTCACGAAATCGGTAAGCACATGATGGTCGATTGTCTTGGTGTCGCTGTGGTGGTGCTGTTTCCTGGTTTTGGCGATTGGCTCTTGCCTTTACATATATCTGTTTACTCCTGCAGCTACTGTATTATAGGGAAGTTTCGCTCTACGTAATTACATATGAAAATAACTGCTAGAAGTAGGGCCGTTCCTCATTCTTGTGTAAGTGCACTAGTATGTTATGTTCTTTCTGCTCACATCCATGTGCGCGCGTGCGTGCGTGTGTGTGTGTGTGTGTGTGTGTGTGTCTACAGGTGCTCAAGGCTTTATTGCGCTTCATCTACTACGACGACGTGTCCATGCAACCAGAGCTTGCGCTGTACCTCTTCTCAGCTCCTCATTATTTCTCCTTTTCCAACAGTCGTCTGCAATCATTTTGCCGAGAAAGCTTGGAGACAAGTATCTCCGCTGCCAATGTTTTGGCGGTGTTGGAGTCTGCCGACAAGATCAAGGCATATGAGATGAAGCGGCATGCTCTCTCGATCATTTCTGCTGAGTTTCCCCGGGTTGTTCGGCTGGATGCACTGCGGCAGCTTGAGAAACCGCTGTTGTTGGACATCTTGGAGGCACTCGGTGAGATGCACTTCTAGTCGGATTATTGTGCTACCCTGCTGGTCAGTGGCTGCTAATGCATGCATGTCTACATGTTTCCTCTTTTTATGCTGTGCCGGGATTTTGTTATGTGTTAGGTTGATTCCCTTGTGTTACATGCAGTGTGCGGGCGTGTGTGTGTGTGCGTCTGTGTGTGTGTGTGTGTGTGTGTGTGTGTGTGTGTGTGTGTGTGTGTGTATGTTGAGTACACATGACTTTTTCCTCTGTTCACTTCCTTGATTCCATGCCAGTGAGCTGGGCTAAGAAGTTGTAGAGAACATTCTCGTTATTTTTTCCCTTTGAGATGTCCATTCTTGTTCTTTCGTTTCAAGCAAATGTCGTACTATTTGATTTTTTATCATATTGGCAGTATTCTGCATTTCACCCCGTTAGGTGCACTCTGATTTAGCCTGTAGATCAGGTCCCCTCCCAGTCTTGCACATAGCAATGGCTTGATTATGACTCTATTCAGCTACTCACCACATCCAGTTCGTTGCCCTCTGATTTAGCCTGTAGATCAGGTCAGGTCCGCTTTACTCATGTGCAATTATGTAAGTGTTACCAGCAGGCCACAGCGCCCGCTCTAGTCTTGTACATAGCAATGGCTTGATTGTGATTCTTCGCGCCGAAAAATCGTGTGAAGCACGCCTCGAATAAATTTGTCCCCACAGGATACCGTGATTCTGCGGACGCGCAATTTTCCGCGTTATTGGCTGTCATCCCCGTTTTCGAGAGATTTTGCATAAAACCCGCGGTTTTCATGGAAATAGTACATGATGTTGAAAATGCACTACAAAGTCGTACCGGTGCATGAGTTTGTACGGCAAAGTTGTATACTTGCATGAAACCAAGAGTAGATAAACAAGAGTGTGCAACTCGCGGATGGGTAGGCCCACGGCGGAATTTTTGTTGACGTAATCTTTTCGACGACGCACGCGCTGCGAGGCTTTCGGAAAGTTTTCCCTCGTGCTCTTGCAGCATGTGCTCTCACACTGCTCTGCGGCAAAATGCGCGTTTCTCTGAAAAAAGGTGACGTCAACAAAAAATTCCGCCATGGGCGGGGGTATCTGCAGATTGTGCAGGAGAGATCCGGAGTTGCACACTCTTGTTTATCTACTCTTGATGAAACTGTATGCTAAAGTAACTTGTAGAGTAGAACCCGGGTCAGGGATCCACCTAACTCTGCGCGGACATACATGTAGCTGGACTCAGTTGTACAGGGATGGGCATAAAGGTGTGCAAAACGACGACTTTTTGTGAGTAGATGGACCCCGGAAAAAAAGTTTGGAGCGAAAAAAGTTACGGCTTCCTCGGAAACCGACGGGGACCCCCCCCCCCTTGGGCCGGGAATTAAATCCCGGTATGAGGATCACCCGCACAATGTACTAGTACATGCCAAGTGCCCCCTGGCTCCGATCTCTAATCCGGTGTGGCCCTTAACCCGGGTTCTACTCTACAAATGACAGAGAACTCGTGCATAATGACCGCATAATGGCCTGTTTTAGCCCGCATAATTATGCGCATAATTTTAGTAGTTCGTCCGCGTTATTCTGTGGCCCGGGGACAGATAAATCCATAGCGCTCATACGAATTTTGGCACAGAAAATCGTACCCCAGAACCTCTGATGCTGCAGCTGTTGCTCCAGGTACATGTACATGTATGTGCTGAATCAAAGTGGGGAAGTCCGCACTGCATGCCTCGTGGCATTAAAAGTGAGTGATTAATTAACTAAAGAGAAATGGAGTGAGAAGAAACAACACCTATGAAAATGATAATCCTAGCACTAAGGTTTACCCACCTGGTCCACATTTTTTTTAACTAGCCCAGGTTGAAAATGCTCCTGTAAACCTCTATACTTGTCACGGCAGTGGGCCACCCGGGGGTACCGGTATGACTCGTATTACCTTCACATGATAGACTCCACAGCAGTACAGTGCGACCATATGCTTTTAATTCAGGTTATCATACTGCCCGGGCCAACCCTCACCCCGGCTACCCCCTTTTGGGGCCTCTCTGGGGGAGGGCTCAGACTTTTGGAGCTAGAATTGTAAGACTGAGGCCGAGATAGCCAGCCGCGTTGAAGAGACAGTAACTAACTGAGCATTGTGTGAGCAACTCCCCCAGCCTTCACTAGGCTAGTAAGTTACTACTCTTGACACGCCGGATAGATGCCCCGCTCCAAGGCTACTGACAGACTCAGTACTCTTGACTTAGCAACAGTCCGCGTACAATGTAGATGTGTGATCAGCTATTATTATTTTTTTTTTATAGACTATGTCACGTGCATGACTGCTTGCCAAAATCAGGCTACGTAATTCATGATGTCAACTTTTTTTAATTTTCGGGGGAAAAAAGGAAAGAAAAATCTCGATGAAAGGAAACAATGAAACCAGTACAATCTGACATGTACCATGTGTAATAGTTCGTCTTCTTTTCTAGTTCTGTTCTTCATTGGGCGGATTGGAAGTGCTGCCCCACTCCTCTGTCCTGTTGTTTGAAGAAGAAACTGTGCTGCATCTCCTGATCTGAGTGCGCTTTCAAACCAGCCACCATTTGGGCACGTGTGAACCTTACGCATACGGTACTCACGGTATTCCACGTCCACATGCTTCCTGAACTTCCGGCGCTCCATTTGAAAAGGTGCCCGATCAATTCTTCTTCACTGTAGGGTTGTCGGCGACCAGCGGAGTTTTTCATTTTGTGGACTCTAGAAGGTGTTTGGCAATTCCCCAGACCGGACCCTGCCATGCTCAGCAGCATATTTCGCTGCTTCTGCGGAGTTGTATTCTTTTGTGCTGTTTCATCGTCGCTCCGACATGCTACTATTAGAAGCAAGAGAGCCCTCACATGGTCAGGGGACTTGCTAAAGGAATGTCCAAAAGACACAATTCCACCAGCTGCGTTGGAAGTGCCAACCTACCAGGTACACGTGCTTTACGTTCTTATGTCCTATGTTTCCATTTCTCTTGAAACATTTCGAAATGGCACGGTGACATGTCAGCTCCGTGGAGTATTTATCATACAGCTTCACGTGCCGAACGAATGTTGAATGTGTGTACACGGCCGTGTTGTACTGCTGCAGTTGCGCATTGCTTCAGTCAGTTTGTGAGGAATGGGCGCGCGCGCGCTCCTTCATCTTTTTCATGTGCCTGAGCTGAGAGCTACAGAAATTTCTCTTTAGACAGAAAACTGATCCAATTACCAAGGCCACGCTCATTGCAGACTTGAACAATGCATTGGTGATGTATTTTTTCAGTGTATGGAACCAAGAGTGTGCTTGATTGGGTTGCTGTCATGGTAAAATAATTCCTGGATACATCTTTTTAGTGATGAAAGTGTGTGCAACTTACAGGCAGAATACCCAAGCTGGTCTCATGCTGCGTATCTGCACAAATTAGGATGTTGTCCAGGAATTTTGCCATGACAGACACCCATGAAGGAATAGTTAGAAAGTGGCACATTCTTATTTCCGTGTAACATTCCATGTATCTTGGTTTGATCTGGAAGGTTGGCTTGTCATTCCTGTTGACTGCAGGTAAAAGAAATACAATCCTCTTTTTTCTTTCACATTTTGTTCTCTCCTTTTGTAGTTTTCGTTCGACGATGACATCCACCAGTCAATTGATCTGCATTGGCTGGGCAAAGACTCTAAGGTACAGTGTTGTGTGCGTGCATGCATGCGTGCGTGTGTGTGTGTGTGTGTGTGTGTGTGCGTGTGTGTGTGTGTGTGTGTGTGTGTGTGTGCATGCATGCGCGCGTGTGTGTGTATGCACGTGTGTGTGTGTGTGTGTGCATGTGTGTCGTGTGGTGCATAGTGTGACTACACGCACACAGTGCAAGCGCATGTGCGAAGCTAAACTTTTTCAGCTCAGTGTTGTAACATGGCCTCACATGGTATAGTAAGTTAACAATTTCATTGGTATAGCATCCTGCTTGACCAGGCTTTCAGTGCTCCCTGTGATGTTGCCGTGCATCATGTCTTCCCATTGACTGTGCCGATTATCTCTGCAGTCTGTCCTCATGCTCTCAACCACCACTGCAATCTCCTTATTTGGCAGAGTTCATACTCCATCGTCCTTGTGGAGGAGGTCAGCTAAGTAATAGTTGACATTGAATTTCTAATACTTTGTACCTGAGATATGCGCTCTTGGTGTTGGACAACAGGACTTGAACTTCTTTTTTTTAATTCTATTTTCACCAGGTCATGCCCGTTGATTGGACTATCACAGGATTATTAGTGGCTCAACTCAGGTGCAGTGTATGTTGTAAAAGCCTTTCACTAGCACGGGATACACCGATGGCCATTATTGGTTTCTCGTATTTTCTTCGGCGTGGCCATGGACTGTTGATGGTGGTGACGGTGGTGAGGAAAATGGGGAGGGTGTTGTTGTTGTCAGTTCCGGTGCCTTTATTCATTGCCCAAGTGTGTATTCTCTTGCTTTGCTTGTGTCTATAGTTCTGATGGCGGTCGCCACTACGAGAATATTACATCGCAAATTAACGCTGACCCTATTTCCAGCGCTAGTGGCTTTACAAAGAATCCTGTGGATCCCAACATGGTATGGCTTGTTTTCTTACTGTGAAGCTCTGTTCCCTATGTACATTGGCTTGATGATCATCGCTGCATGTGTGGGAGTCCACACATCCTTTTGAAACTGAGGAGTTTGGCCCTGTTCACAAAGTAGCACAGTGCCATTCAAGTTGCCAGGCGCGTGCGCCGGTGCCCTTCAAGAGGGGGGACCTCCCCCAGGAAAATTTTCAAAAAATTAAGCAAAATCCTGCATTTTGAGCGAAAGGGGGGGGGGTTCCGGGCACCCAGGAACCCATACGGGGCACGCGCCTGGTTGCTATGCCAATTGTTTGGTAGTTCTGTGCATTCTTGACTGGCATACTTTGTTCTGCTTTTGAGGAGATTTGAATTCTGATTAGATTTTCCAGGAAAATGCCGATGTCAGCTTGATTGTACATGTACTTGGTCCATGCTGATAGAATTGTGCACTGCATGTGTGTGTATCCGTTGTCCTGGTCAGGCAATCATTGTTGCAGCTGCTGTTTACAAGCGTCCCCGCAGCCACATATATGTAACGCTAAATGGAGGTGCCACCTGGAAACGTGTCTACACACCGTTCAAGCTGGTGTCGATGCGCTTCAACACGTTTAAGTCGAACCTCATACTGGCGGACTCCTCCACGGAAGGGTCACTTGGACGCAATGGAACGGTATGTTCAGAGCAGTTGGATTTATTCGCGAAGCTATGCAAAATACGGTACGAATAATAGCGCCTGGCGCTAGCCGGGGTCTACAACTCTTTCATGTGTGTAACAGTTATGTGGGCCGGCCGTCATCACGTGGCACGGCGCACAGGCCGCAGCCTGCCAGGCCAGGCGCGCCATCTCATACATGTCCCGTACCATGCCGTCACAGCCAGCTGGCAACCTCGCGCTCACCAACATATTCGAATCATGGAGTAGTACAGTACCGTATGGGAGTACTCCTTGATTCGAATATGGCTTTCACCAGCAGGGTCATGACGTGAAGCAACTTGGTAAAATGTGCATGTATGCGACGTGTATCGAGGGACTGGTTCGAATCCTGAGTTACAATAAAAGGAGCAAAAAAAAGCTAGGACCAAAGCTTAACTAGGTAGAAGGTACAGCCAAACCGATAAGACATACCCAGAAGGGAACACAGAAAAAATACTTGGTAGCCAAAGTACTTACTAACCCCACGCTGCTATCGAGTGTGCCAATCTTTCGTCAACTGTAAAAAGTATGCACGTACACCCTGTGCGTACTGTACTTCAAACTAAACGGTTTTGACTGTGTACGTAAATGTCTGGGATATGGCGAGGGTCTAGATGCGCAGTATTTGTGAAGGTTTGAATCCCGAGTTTTGTGTTATACCATTGAGCAGATGCAGTGCGCATGCACAGGTGCTTGCGCTCCTCACACAGAGCCAAACACAGATACTAAAGGCCGATTCACAACACAACTTTCTGCGACGCGATTTGCGACAGTTGCGACAAGAAACTGCCTGCCGCAAGCTGTCGCAAGGCACCTGTCGCAGAAGTTAAAGAAAGTTCAACTTTTGCGACATACACAAATGGAGTACAGTTTCGACCCTGGGTGCACGTGCATAGCACTACTATACTTGTAGTGCATAAGGATGTCGCAAACATGAAAAAGATTGTGAACCGTGTGTCGTTGTCGCAGCTCGTCGCATGTCGCGTCGCAAGAAGTTGTACTGTGAATCGGCGGGTTGCAGTCCACCGAAGCTGCCCCGCCACACAAGGGTAACATGATAACTGCCCATACCGCTTGGCTGGCATTGCCCAGATCATCTCCAGGATGTAGCCATATGTCCCACGTGTGGGCACTGCAAGGCCTAGCAACTGGTTGGCTTATCCGTCCAGTGTCGGAGGCAGGAGGTGCTCTCTGGCAACTAAGGTGCTGTTGGCTTGTCGTTGGTGCCAGTCGGTGGAATCAAGCCATCTAGCAGGTATTCGTCAGAAGACTGCTCACGTGCTATGCAGTGGAGGATAACATTCTTGGGCCGATCATGCAGGTGTCGGGGTATGGTGTCGTTGTACCTTCAGAACGAGCTCAGCTGAGTGACATTGCTGACGGGCGCTGAGTCGCATATTCTGCCGCTGAGCAGGAAGAAAATACTTTACAATGATAAGACGCACTTTATTTTATTTTCTTCATTAATACAAGCTCCCCACCATCTGGACATGGTATTGCAGAATGGCTATTACAAATTTTCACTTGGGGTCCTCTTTTTCCGTTGCTGAGAACACTCTTCAGAAAGGAATACTTCAGGACCTTGTTTTGTGCCTCGACTCCACGTTGAGCTGATAATCATGTGCTGTCCGCACTCTGGACCACCGCTCTGGAATGGATAGCCATTTGCCATTGAGCCAATTTCGCACTTGCTTATTGTTGCACCACACATGAAGACCTCTCGCCTTCAGAAAGGAATATTTGAGGACCTTGTTTTGTGCCTCGACTCCATTGCTTGTAAAGACGTTGAGCTGATAATCATGTGCTGTCCGCACTCTGGACCACCGCTCTGGAATGGATAGCCATTTGCCATTGAGCCAGTTTCGCACTTGCTTATTGTTGCACCATACATCAAGACCTCTCGTCTTCAGAAAGGAATATTTCAGGACCTTGTTTTGTGCCTCGACTCCATTGCTTGTATACACGTTGAGCTGATAATCATGTGCAGTCCGCACTCTGGACCACCGCTCTGGAATGGATAGCCATTTGCCATTGAGCCAATTTCGCACTTGCTTATTGTTGCACCACACATGAAGACCTCTCGCCTTCAGAAAGGAATATTTGAGGACCTTGTTTTGTGCCTCGACTCCATTGCTTGTAAAGACGTTGAGCTGATAATCATGTGCTGTCCGCACTCTGGACCACCGCTCTGGAATGGATAGCCAATTGCCATTGAGCCAATTTCGCACTTGCTTATTGTTGCACCATACATGAAGACCTCTCGTCTTCAGAAAGGAATATTTCAGGACCTTGTTTTGTGCCTCGACTCCATTGCTTGTAATGACGTTGAGCTGATAATCATGTGCTGTCCGCACTCTGGACCACCGCTCTGGAATGGATAGCCATTTGCCATTGAGCCAATTTCGCACTTGCTTATTGTTGCACCACACATGAAGACCTCTCGTCTTCAGAAAGGAATATTTCAGGACCTTGTTTTGTGCCTCGACTCCATTGCTTGTAAAGACGTTGAGCTGATAATCATGTGCTGTCCGCACTCTGGACCACCGCTCTGGAATGGATAGCCATTTGCCATTGAGCCAGTTTCGCACTTGCTTATTGCTGCACCACACATCAAGACCTCTCGTCTTCAGAAAGGAATACTTCAGGACCTTGTTTTGTGCCTCGACTCCATTGCTTGTAAAGACGTTGAGCTGATAATCATGTGCAGTCCGCACTCTGGACCACCGCTCTGGAATGGATAGCCATTTTGCCATTGAGCCAATTTCGCACTTGCTTATTGTTGCACCACACATGAAGACCTCTCGTCTTCAGAAAGGAATATTTGAGGACCTTGTTTTGTGCCTCGACTCCATTGCTTGTAAAGACGTTGAACTGATAATCATGTGCTGTCCGCACTCTGGACCACCGCTCTGGAATGGATAGCCATTTGCCATTGAGCCAGTTTCGCACTTGCTTATTGTTGCACCACACATCAAGACCTCTCGTCTTCAGAAAGGAATACTTCAGGACCTTGTTTTGTGCCTCGACTCCATTGCTTGTAAAGACGTTGAGCTGATAATCATGTGCTGTCCGCACTCTGGACCACCGCTCTGGAATGGATAGCCATTTGCCATTGAGCCGATTTCGCACTTGCTTATTGTTGCACCACACATGAAGACCTCTCGTCTTCAGAAAGGAATATTTGAGGACCTTGTTTTGTGCCTCGACTCCATTGCTTGTAAAGACGTTAAGCTGATAATCACTTGCTTATTGTTGCACCACACATCAAGACTGTGCAGCTTGGATTCTGCTTCACGGTAATGTTTGTCGGGATATCTTCCGTCCTCTCGGCATGGTGGGACGTAAGCGAGGTTTCGCAAGCGTGTCAACACTATTGCTGCTTCATCATCACTCAAACCACGATGGCGACCTTTCGTCCATCGCTGCCAGGATTGCTTTCTATGGAAATCAGAGAGAAAGATTGTACTGTGAGGGAAGACCTCCTCTGAGGCAAACATCTCAGCCTTGGGATAGTCCCGTCATGAATAATTTCAGCTGTCATGATGGAGTTTGTTGCCTGATAACAGTGAGGGCATCAGCTATATCAGCATGCCTCTCCGGTTGTACACAGAATTCTGCCACGGCAACATAACTTGTAGTAGTGTTAGGTGCCTCGGCGGCGAGCAGGGCGGTAGCGGAATCAGCAGGGCGGCGGCCATTTGTTCTTCTGGAGAGAGAGACATGTTTGCTAGGTGGATGCGGAATGAAACACAACACCCAGGACGAGAACAAACAAAGCCAAACAGTAGTGTGCACAGCCAAGAAGAATAATGCCAGGTCATGGCAGGTAGTCATGTAGGTTGCATCCACACAACGACTAGCTCTCCGTACTTCTTGAGAAGATCCGTTTGCCACTTCTCCTGGTGGATCACCAATAGGCGTGAAGAGGCGGATACAGGATCCAATAGCGGCTCATCACCGCCACCACTGCCTTTAAACCGGCGGTCGCAGGGTGAATCACTTGCAGACTCCTAGGGAATAACGGTTTCGTCACTGAGTTTCGATGGTTCACAGGCTGCAACATACGACGGGAACTTTATAGTTGCAGGCGGGCGCTGGGATTCAGACCATGCCTTCACTTTGTGTGCCAATTGGGTCTGGTCAAACCTGGACTGCTGGGGTTTATGCGTGGCTAGGGCTATGTGTGAGCGGATGTCCTTGAGTTCCGAATGGTACCCACGGCCAACTTCATTCTTGTATTCCACCTTGAACATGGTTGGATGGCTCGAGCTTCTTGAAGACCACTCTCGACAAGTTTGAAAAAGCGATCGATCACAGACTGACCAAGTCGTTGACTCAGCTTGGGTCTGGTCAAGCCTGGACTGCTGGGATTTATGCGTGTCTAGGGCTATGTGTGAGCGGATGTCCTTGAGTTCCGGATGGTACGCACGGCCAACTTCATTCTTGTATTCCACCTTGAACATGGTTGGATGGCTCGAGCTTCTCGAAGAACAAGTTGAAATATTCGATCGATCACAGACTGACTAAGTTGTTGACTCAGCTCACTGGCGAGTTTGCCTTTCTCAGTATTCACATCGTGATCATTGTGGTAATCAACAGTCGGGTAGCTGACGATGAACCGCTCACACATGTTGAAGATGGTTTGCATGGCTCGAGCATCTCAAAGACCACTCTCAACAAGTTGGAGTATTCGGTCGATCGCAGACTGACTAAGTCGTTGACTCAGCTCACTGGTGAGTTTACCTTTCTCGGTATTCGCATCGTGATCATTGTGACAATCAACAGTCGGGTAGCTGACGATGAACAGCTCACACATAGTGAGCTCAGATAGATTTTTGCCGCCCTTTGCTTTTGCCAATGCATAACCAGAAAGACCAGTGCAGTCAAATTGAGTAATCGGGGAGTCGTGTAATGCGACGAATTGTGCACGATGCCTGGCATCTGAATTAACATGTCCCTTGCAGTTTAATTCGATTTTTTCTTTCAAGAACTCCTCCAGAGTCTCTTGCCAATCGATGATTGTAAGTTTCTAACATCGTTTGCAATTGTCACTGATGTGATTGTAACCGAAAAACCAGACAAAAAGCAGCTCCTGCCACTAGGCCTGATGCACGCGGCAGCTCAGCCAGCAATAGAAAGAGGCCGTGGATAGGTTTTCCCCACTTTTGATGGCTGTGGTCATCCCCGTGTGGCTCATACGGCATTTATTTTATAACGTTTTCTTGTGCTGCCTGCCGTGAGCTTTTGCTATGACCGCGTTGCCTCACAAAGGTGCAGGATGGTTGGGGAAGGGCAGGTTGCAGTTCAAAGTGCACGGCTGTTTTTTGAATGCACAATGCTTTTATTGACCATAGTTAAATTCAAGAACCATACGACCCTAAATTCAGGTTTAGGTTCACTGTGTGTGAAAGTGCTGGTTTGTTCCAAGAGGTTTCATTCAACTTTCCTCTTTGTTCTCCTTTGCTTTTACATATGGTAACCAGCTCTATTTGTCCACTGATCATGGATTTACGTGGAAGATGGTGATGGCGAATGTCAAGTCCTACGATTGGTAAGTAGAGTGGGGTGGCATGTGAAAACAATGATACAGCAGTGCTGTCATTGTGCATGTGTACACACTGATACAGCAGCGCTCTCAATGCTTTACTCTGTGAAGCATGAATAAGCCGAGCCTGGGAAGACCTTGGATAGGCAAGTTAGTAGCACAACAAGAAAGTATTCGATAGATTATTCTTTCGGAGAATTCGTATTCTGTTTGATTTAACACCAGTAAAAGCAATGGCTGAAGTAAGATGATGTGCTGCGTTGTTCATGCAGGGGCATCGGTACACACACTGTCTTTGTTAGTATCGCTGATCCTAAGAAGAAAGGTGAGCTGCATCGAGTTAGCTTATCTCACGTTCTGAATATGCTGCTGCTGCTGCTGCTGTTGTCATTGTCATTGTTGTCTTTGATGTCGTTGTCAACGTCGTTGTTTGTTTGTTTTATCCATACTTTTATGTGATTTTCTCATTTTCCCACTCTGAGCCTAGCACCCTTTTAACATGGGCTGCTTCGAATATTTTCTGGGTTTATATGTAAAAGCGTGTATGTGTGTGTGTGTGGTGTTTGTGCATGAGTTTGTGCATGTGCATATGTACGTGTGTATGTATGCGTTTGCGTATGCACACATGTGTGTATCTATGTGTCTATGCGCACGTACGTATTTGTACTAGGTGCAACACGGCTACAGCTGCTTCGTACCGACAATCTGTTCGAGACCTACAGAGGTTTGTTTGTTTTCACACACTTGCAGCACCATCCCACTTCCGTTCTTTTTTTGGTGTGTCTATTTTCGTTTAGAGTATATTTGAGCACTCCCATTGTAGCTGGGAAATCTCTGACGGGTCTCCTTCGGCGACGAGGAGGCATTTTAAAATTGATCAACAACAACACAGTCTCAAAATCAAGGTGGTGCACTCTGTGATTGGTTGGCATTGTTCAAGCAATTATTTTAAAGTCGAAACCGATTCCTTGACATAAATACGAATGGGTCCTTTATGGAAATGCAACAGGCTGTCATAATATGTAATGTATTTGTGTATTGTCATGTGCTTTCATTGCTGCCGGCTTCTCCAGTTGTGGCGCCGAATGTGTATCGCTTCGTCGTAGTCAACGGCTATCTATTTGCATCGGCCTACCATACTGAGGTAGGTTGTGTACTTGTAGTACCACCTGACTGTTACAGGCTTGACCGGACTAGGCCCTGTGAAATTTAGTCTGCTTTTCCTGCTTCGCACTCATCTGGTCAAAAATAGTAATGCCCTGTTGGAAGTCTGAAGGATGTTGGTGTTTCATGAGCGTGTTACTGATTCGTAACCAGCTCAACAAGCTCAAACACCGGCGCCCACAAAGCACTCACACATCAACAACAACAACAAAGACGCTCTTCCTTGATGTTACACATAGTTTCATAATACAGTGAAGCTTGGTTATAACGACACCCGAGATGGAACGCCAAAAAAGTCCTTATTTGCGATCTGTCACTATATCCGATCTTGGGATTTCCAACACAATATGCACACCAAAACGCGGCAAAATTAATTTTCTGCACAATGGTGCTTTTTTCAACTGAACACAAGGAGCGCTTCGTCCAACTCAGGAAAACTCGACTGCCTAGAGCTCTTGGCATCCATTGACGTCGCTTTCTTCACTTTGGCCACAATCTCCTCTCGGTTCTTGATGAAGCCAGCGAGAGTACCGTGCGCGACTCCATACTTTTCTTGAACGAATGTCCGCTTTGCACCTTTGTCCAGCTCCTGCAGAATGGCGTACTTTTCCGCGTAGGAGAAGAGCTTTCGCTTTCCAACAGGGACAGGGCGAGACATCTCGAACTTCCAAGTCTTTGGTCCAACGACGACTGAGAAAGTGATTTCTCGGAGAAAGAAGCATGGCGAATGTTGCGAAAATCCGTCGCAGAAGATACGGAAGGTACGGAGGGTAAGTGCGCACTACACCTGTATCTACACAGTACACGTATTTTACCGTCAGTACGACATGTTGACACTCCTTCGAAGTTTCCGGGCGTGCACGAGTGTGCAGTGCAGTGCAGTGTACAGTCGTCGATGTACACTAGACTGCACTGTACGATCTTGTGCACCCGGCTCGCGGCATCTGTGAAAGCCAGAATCGATCGTACGTCGCAGTCGTGAGAATGTCGTTATTTTGACCCATTTTCACACTACGGTGCATGGCAATTTGGTCGTTATTCTCGATTTGTCGTTATTCGAGTTGTCGTTGCAACCGATCTTTTTTGTACACGAATCAATACAAAATTGCTGCTGCCATGGATTTTTTGTCGTTGTAGCTGATCTGTCGTTATAACCAAGCTTCACTGTACAACACTGGATGAAGAGAAGAAGAGAGATGTCATAGTTACGGTAGAACAGTAGCCAGCAGCAGCTCACGACGCCATCAGGATCGAAGAGAAAGAGGACGCACTGAGGGGAAACCACTGCCTTTATACTGTTGCAAAAGAAGGATCCACGAGCGGGATTCGAACCCAGCACCCCTGTCTTTCCGGGACAGTGCCCTACTGATTAGGCTACCGGGGATCACACACACACACTCATGGGTCCTTCTTGCTACACTGCTCCCCCGCCCCAACAGGCTGTGTCGTCACGCCGTACCTACTCTTAATCTCAGGGTCGTGGGCTCGAGCCCCACTTTCGGCGCCAATGTAGTCAAATAGTCCAATAAGGACTACTAACTACATGTACAACTACTCTTGTTACTAGTGTTCTCAGTACACGCGTAGGGCTTTTAGAATGGTTATATTATCTCGAGGAAAGAGACTGGAATATCACAAAGGACTAGACTAGGAGAATAGCACAAAGAGATCGATCAAGAATAGAACTCTTCTAAAAGTGGGACATTCGCCTCCGAACCGTCATCACAACATTCCGTGCATGCGGCGTAAGGGGCACCCAGCGAAGTGTCCGCTAACACCTCATACTCAACAGTTGAACCCATATCACATTCCCCAGAATGACAATCAGCATCACTCCAAGGCAGAATGGATTCCAACCAACTATCAGCCTTACTTAATTTACTTCTATCATTATCACCAAGAGTACATAACCCCCCAGAGTGTGCAACTCCCACATACCCTGCTGTCCCGACAGAATTTCAAGTTGACGTCATTATTTATGACGCAATGCTCCTTGCACCAGTGATTTACAACATGTGTACGGGTGTCAACGCATCACACGTTTTTCTTTGCAATAATTTGTACAGGATCAGATAGGCTTCGGTCAACCACAGGTTCCGGATTCGTCTGATAATCCGTGTACAGTGCGCATTGCATCATCAAAATGATGTCAACTTGAAATTCTGTCGGGACAGCACCCATAGTGGAGTTGCACACTCTGGGGGGTTATGTACTCTTGTTATCACAAGGAGACACAACAGTTGTGTCGACAAGAGATTTGTCATCAGCAGGAACTTCTACATTACCATCGTTAATTCTACCAAGTGAGGAAGAACCCGCCTCGTGACTCAGTTTAAAGGCTGGTCACGGAAACGAACATTATGGGAGGATGGGCCATGAGGTGGGAGACCATTCCTATCATCTCTACCATTGCGTGGGCGCTGATGGGAATTATTACGAGGAGGTCCATAGCCACGGGAAGGAGGATGATACGCTCCTTGAGGGGTCTTACGGGAAGGAGGATAAAACGCTCCCTGATCCTGGGGACGGGAAGGAGGATAACATGCTCCTTGTTCCTGGGGACGGGGAGGATAACACGCTCCCTGTTCATACCCCTGATGAGGAGGGCCGGCATACACACCCTGGTAAGACTCCTGGGGATGCCCATGATAATGATCCTGCTCAGGGTGATGGGGTGGCCCATAGTACGAACCCTGGTCAAAATTACGGGGAGGAGGGTCACGATTAAATGATGAACGGGGCCCCCGGACAAAGCTTGGGGGTGGGTTGGAGTCATAAGGACGACCAGAAGGGGGATTATCATAAGTACCCTCATACGTACTCTTACGAATATTAAGTTTTGACTGCCCTTGATGGTCGGGATAGTCACTACTGCTACTTCTACCGTTAGTGGTGGTGGAGTTAGAGATGCGGGTTTCTAATTTCTCTACTGCCAAACAGAGACGGGTCAAGGTGTCCGGTTCATCTTTAACTGCACTGCTTTTGATAGAACCTCGGCGGTCGTCTCGTACAGAGGACACTGCAACTCTGTACTCATCACTTTGCTCGTGTTTAGCAGAGGCATCCGCAAAAGAGTGAGCCTCCAAATAGAGGGCTTGGCGAAGAGCGCCATGCATGGTCCTAGGCTGACTATCACGGACCCTCATGCGGAGTGACTTCCCCAACACCTGGATAAAAGACTCCATGGCGTAGTCATCTCGCTCCATTTCACCTGCTCTAGGATAGGCTCGAGCCGTCAAAAGGCGGATGTCATCTGCCAGGGTAGACAGAGACTCCCCATTTTGGCGACCTCTAGTACGCAGCTGCGCTCTTCGGACATACTGAGCTTCGGCTGGCATGTATCTTTCAATCAAAACTTGGCGAAGAATCTGGTAGTCATTTGTCTCGACCAAGGATAAGCTCAATAAAAAGCACAACGCGCTATTTCGAAGAGAACGTTTTAAAAGGAGCAGCTTGCAATGCGTCTTTTTAGCCATATCACGCCACTCGGCTTCACTAGCCATACCATCACCGCGTCGAGCCGGTGTCTTATAGCCCCTTTCACCCTCTGCCATCTTTCATCCGTGCAGATGTCGACGAAGACGAATGGCATTGCACTGGGACTAAGTTAGCATCAACAGTTGTAGTGTACAGACACTTGTGTGTGGAACTCGATTCTGAATTGACTGCAGCTACTTTGCCCTTTGTGCTTCGGCTTTTCTGAAATTCTTTCCATTCAGGGCAGTTACCTCTGATGTGTCCCGGCTCATCACATATAAAACACTTCAAAGTTCCCTTCTTCAGCTCTGGGCAATTCCGCTTGATATGCCCAACCTCTACACAATCATAGCAAAGCATAGACTTGCCTGAGGACCGGCTCGATACCATACCCGTAGCTGCAGAGACATTCCGGAGTTTACTTGTTGTAGTCTCGTTCCAGCTAGGCGCAATACACGCACACGCTTGATGCAGTTGGTTAGAGATGCAGTCTGGCCGATCAAGCTCATCATCAGTTATTTTGTGTCCAGCCAATTCTACTAATCTCTGTAAATCGGCTGCATAACTCATCCCAACCATTTGCACTAACAGCAGCCAAATACCGTGCCCAAAATATATTGAATTATTCACCTGCTGTCCCACGAAAGGGCTTCAACAATATCTCAAACCTCAACGCCACACTAACAAGGGTTTCGGTACCATAACTGTTACTGAATCGTAACAAGCTCAAACACTTGCACCCACAAAGCACTCACGCACATCAACAACAAAGACGCACTTCCTTGATGTTACACATACTTTGAAGTAGTTTCATAATACAACAATGGATGAAGAGAAGAAGAGAGAAGAGGTCATAGTTACGGTAGAACAGTAGCCAGCAGCAGCTCACGACGCCATCAGGACCGAAGAGAAAGAGGGGGAACAACTGCCTTTGTACCACGGCCAGGCAGCAACAGCCAATCCGAGAAGCTCATGTGACTACTCTATCTAGTACAACGAGTAATGAGTAGTAATTACATCATCATCAGCATACCGTATGTCTGCACCTTTAAAGCCATGGTGGTATATTCGATTATAAAGCCAGTCTCAGTTATAAAGCCATGGGCTTCATAAATGAAATGACATTTGAAGTATGTTTTTGCAAAAATGAAGGAATAAGTACTATGCTAACAAACTTACAGCCCAGCAGGAAGGGCGAATAAGTAGATTTAGATTGAAATTTCTGTGTGGACTTTGACTTTTATGGCATGGCGTAGTGGGTGAGTCATTTTGCATCTAAAATAGCTAGGAAAGCAGCGGTGTTTCGATTATAAGGCCATGGCTTTAAAGGCGCTGACATACGGTAAGTGGGAAAAGACACAAACGAGGTAAGTCATGCAATTGTTGGATTTGAACAGGCAACAGTCATCCCAAAGGTCAAGGAATTAGTAGTATTTTAAAGGTGTCGTCCACAAATATCAAGCAGAAAATATTGGTCCGTTGGGGGGGGGGGGGGGGTGGTCTTTGTTCATCTTGTCTTTGTTAAAAGAATATCGATCTCTAGATGTGGACGGGCACTGTACGGACATGTAGTTGATGACCTACAAAAAGTGAAAGTCACCCTCGTGACTATAGGCAAGGCAAGATTTTGCGACCGTGGCAATGAAAACCTAGGTGTACCATGAATTTGAAGTTGCCGTTGGTCACGTTTCACGAGGAAACCGCACTTCATTTAAAAAAAAACATCGATCCCCTGCATAAACGTGTGTATGTTCATTTTGAGGGGGGTCTGGGGAGAAATGAACAAATATCGTATTTTAAAAAAAAGTCGGTATTTACGGATGGCCCCTAGCTTGTATCAAGGCCTCACTGAGTGTCACCATGCATTGCCACTACTACTACTACTACTAGAAGCGTCTTTTCAATTCTATGCTATGTGGGTTTGTTTTCTTGATGTGCTTTTCAGACACACCGGCAGCTATATGTCAGCAGAATGAGTGGACGATCTGCAGATTGGCAGCTAGCCCGCCTGCCAGAAGCAACAGTATCTGGGGTGAGCATGAAGCGACACACATGTATTTTTTTAAAGTTCCTCATCTCCCGACAGCTGGCTGTTTCGAACTTCTTAGGACTGATCAGTGGAGTGCAAATAACACTGGGAGCCTTGAGCCGAGGCAGATCCTGTACCCAGGCAGATCCTGCACTCAGGCAGATCCTACACCAAGGCGGATCCTGCACCGAGGCGGATAACTTCAATGTAAACCAGAAAGAGTGCTGAACCAAGATGAGACAAGGGACTGAAGGGAGTGTGCTAATTAAACTAGCTAGCTGTTTCAGGCTTCTTAGGTTTCAGCAGTGGAGGTCAGAGCACCCCACTGCAAATGTGGGATGTTTTTTTTGCTGTTGAATTTCCACCTGAGGAGCTGCTCGTACACTTGCCATAGGAATAACTGGCCACTCCAGTGGTTGAGCCTGGTGAGGTACTTGCGGTAGTCGAGCGTGAGGGGCTGCGAGACTGGGTATCCAGTCTGCGTTCAACTTGCAAACTTGTATGAACAAGTCTGTAAAGAGTCACAAATCCCTCAAAATCTCGTCAGGCAATAACAAGGAATGATGGTGTGCTGTACATGCAGGAAATATATACAAAATATCATGTACACATCCCAAAAAATTGTCAGGCAGATGTCGCTACCCAGTTGGGTCCTTTGAGTCTCTGTGTTTTTCTCCAGTTGCTTGTACGCCAAAGTATTACAGTAAATATTATGATACTATTCGTGTATTCATTTATGCTTCTGGTTGACATCCCACCGTCTGTTGTCTCTCCAGATGTACAACGTTCTAGATGTAGCTGATGGCATGGCACTTATTCACGTTGACAGTGCAGGTGAGAGCTGGGACTGATTCTGCATCATGGCATCCTGGTTCAGACTTGAATGGCGTGCAGTGCAAGCTTAGTGTAGTACCATTGCTGCAGACTCTGTTAACTTGATAACTTACACACAGCTTACCAGGATTGCTATTGGCTGTAGTGAGAAGAGTGTTGCAGGTTGCTGGGTACAGTAGTGACGTGCGGAAAGGTCAACACACACTTGATGAGCATATCTGTTACTTTATGGTGGGAGAGCGAATGGCCACGCACAAATACGTACTGGTCATTCAAACGATTGCTTGGAGGTATTCCGGTTCTCGGAACGACATTCTACTGTTTACTTGAGATTAATTGAGAGGTAACTTGATTTCAATACCACTGAAAACATCTGTCGAGACAAGTCAGAGCAAAAGGAAATGGGTGGGAAAAAGGATCCACTGGCTCACTACGTATGCTCTGGCCTGAGAGCTTCAAACCTGTATGCCCGCATCGTGTGCATCAAGACGTCAGCATGACATACACATGACGTACATGAACGAATAATGACATTATTAATAACAAATGTAACGCGGATTCGTGAAATTCACGACACTTCGTACTGTGTGACGCGGGCTATTGTAGCATGGTATGCACATCAGGTCTGGAGATGTAAGGGCCGTGAGAAATGAGGCTCTGCTGCTGCTGCTTTATGTGGATCATCTCACGGTGTGCACCACTGTTGTCGGTGTGTGTCTTGCAGGCGATGGCGGTGGAAGTATCTTCATATCTGACTCATCTGGTGTTTATTTTACGAAGGCCTTGGATGATCACATTGTAAGTGATTCCTTGTGATGACGTCAAATATAACCATTCTTAGGTCCAGTCTCTCCGGAGGCGTCGGTTCCAATCCCATCGCTGCGACCAGTGTTCGCTGCTCTGGGTCAACAGTTCTTTCCCAGGAACTCTCGTAGGACAGTCTTGTAGTTTCATTAGGACAATTATAGGATGGGGTATAGGAAAGAAGGAAGTACGGATGAAGCATAAAAATGCAGGAAGATAAAGGACGAGTGACAAGAACCACTGGAGCATGCGCTCTTCCGTAGCTGATGGATGATTCCGCATAATCACTGCGGGAAACGAAGCAGGAACAGCTGTATTGATGCTAAGTGCTACTTGTGCTTGTGTTCTCCTCTCTGCCTTCCCTAGCAATTATCTGGCCCTGGCAAAGGGTCAGACTTCTACAAAGTGAAGTCAGCTCGGGGCACGTACATCACCAGTATTGCTGTAGCCGGTGAGTTTTGCCAGGAGACCTTGTCATCCATCTTTTTGTTACCATCCGTTTGTTTAGTGGTGGCTATAGGTACATGCAAGTGCGTTGTACGGAGGCTGCATTTTTATGATGGCTGCGCGTTTGAGTGCTTAGCTTAGTCTTTGCAATGTTGGAGCTGTCCGGTGCCGATTTGTTCATGTGTTTTTCTATCCCTTGCTGCACTAGGATAATGTACTGTTGTAACTTGTAAGGGGTCGTTGTGGGTTTTTTTGTTCGTCCCGGAAATGAACATTTTTAGTATATCCTGTGAGGTAAGGCAGCCAAGTAGGGGATCGGCAGTTGGTTAGTGTAGGTGTTGGTGTTCTAGTTGCAAGCGTACATGTGTACTTGGCACACTGTGTAGTGTTTGTGCTGATTGACTATTCCTTTGTGTGCTCTGGTTTTCAGGGAGTGAAACCATCCTCGGCTCCCTTGTGGCATCTCGAATCAGTTTTGATCGGGGTGCACGCTGGCAGCCCATTCACATTGAAGACTGTACGAACGGAGGGGTGAGTAGTGCTTGGTTTTAATATGCTTCTTTTTCATTATAATAATTATTAAACCCAGTCAATCATTTGTGACAGGTTGTTACTGCTAATTGCAACTGTGACATTCTGCAAGCTTTTCATAGACTGTATTCGAACTCAAAAGGGTTTTCTGCATGATTTTTCTCCACACCGAGTTGTCACACCACGACCAGTGCTGGTGCAATCTTTCACGTTGTTTCTGCTGTTGCTGTGCGTATGTCCTTTCTGCCATGTTAGGATGCATGCTCACTGCACATCCACGGCATACTGAGTCTGCAGCATGGTCTTATCCGGCAAGTACCTGCTAGTGACCCAGGTGCACCAGGTCTCATCATAGCTCATGGTAAGATTTCTCATTTGTACTGGCACCGTTATCAGCCCTTCGAGTGTATTCTCTCTTCTTTTTTTAAAGAGAACAGCAAACATATCGACACCATCGAACAGTCCCAAACCACACATCCATCTCTGAATGATGGATAATTTCCTCCAGTTTTTTTTTGCCATTGTAGGTTGATGCGTTCATGATTACCAATGCGCTTATTGAGATGAGGGTACTTTCCCCACCGCACGTTAGCACAATCCATGCTGCGGGGTCGGTTGTGAGCAACCTACATTGTGCTCATAGCTCACACACGTACATGCATGCTAGTGTGTGAATCCGCTGCTTATGTCACCTATGTTGCTAATTATGACGCCTGGTTACCCTGGTTACCTGCCTGGCCCGTAGCATGGGTGGAAACTCTTGGAGAGCTGACGTATTTTTGTGTGCTAGGCAAGAGGCGAAGAGAAGTAATAGAAGAAATAATATTTTCTCACGTCCTACTAAGCGATTTCTACCAACCGAAATTATCCCGTCTGCGTGTTTGCTTGGTACTGGCTTGATAAGTATTGGACATAGTGCGCAAGTTAGTGCAACTTTTATTATGTTGAGATTTGCACGATCCTTGTATGCTGGATGTGAAGAGTGGCAATGCTGTTATACCTAGTTGTACGTGTGTACTTCGAAGTAGGTATGTCACTATGTCAGTATGTGTGTGATGTCTCGTGCAAAATGTATCACTATGCGGTGTTTGACCAGTACAATAACACTTGGTGCTCGTGCTGTGATTATCAGTTGTGACCCTCGCCTTATAAACACTAGACAAGACCAGGCTCTGGCTCTCTCTCTCTCTCTCTCATCCTTGCTTGATGTGCTCAGGTGTATTCGAATGAAGTTTATTGGCTTGTGTAGTTTACGCATTTTAGCTATTGTTGTTCGGTAGAACTGCCCTCTTCCTGTTAGCATGTGTTACTCGGGAGTCGCAGGCCACATGGCTTGGTACATGGGTTTGCACATGGCTTGGTGTGGCATCATCTAGCTGTTCTGAATATGTCCTGTTACTGTAGTCTCAGCCTGCATCACTGTCACTTGCTGCTTCTGCTGCTGTTGGTGCTGCTGCTGCTGCCACCACCACTGTTACTGTTGCGGCTGCTGCTGTTCTCATTGTATAGGTAACACGGGGAAGAGTCACTCTAGAATCGTGGATATCTACCTCACCCTTGATGGCGGCTACCAGTGGAGGAAGGTTAGCTTACCGTAATGTCGCGTATAAAAGCAGTTGCTAACGGCTGTATAAGCCGGGGTTCAAACCATGCTTCTATTCAAGTTATGCTTTTATTTAAAACATGCTTCTACGTCAAAATCTCCAGTCTACACTGTACATTGCACATAGCCATGCATATAGTGTGCACATACATGTACTTGGACGTATGCTTCTATTCAAATCATGCTTCTGTGTCACGGTGCTCTTCAAAAATCGGCTTCTATACGGGTCATGCTTTTATACGCTACACTACAGTATTATCATTGCATGCTTTAATACCTTGTGGTGTGTAGCTTCAACTGCTGATAAATTCCTGGCCAATGGTGTCTGTGTGTAGCATGGTGGTGCCAGATCATCTGACTTTGTGCACGTGAGGATGATGTGATATGTTATCTTAAAATGCAAAAGAGATACAGGTCCTATGTCTGAAGGGCATCACCTGCAGGCATGCTGCTCATGTACTATGTGTGATGAGGGGCAACACATGCAGGCATGCTGCTCATCCACGCAAGCAAGATCTCTCTTTGGTTTTTTTGTCATGATCCTAAGGTGTTGGCTGGTCCTCATTTCTACGCCATTGCCGATCAGGGAAAGCTGCTCGTGGCTGTTCCTATAGCGAAGGACCATACCGCAGACACAATCTAGTAAGTTTTTTTCTTTTTTCCGTTGGCTCGTTGGCAGGCTTATGAAATTGCTCAAGTTGAATTTCAACGAGGCTCATTCATTAGCTCTTCCGACTGTTTCTTGATCTTGTTATCAGAGGAGTGAAGTAGGACTGCTGCTCTGTGCGTGTGTATGTCTGCTTTGGGCCTTCTGACTTTCCTTCTCTCTTGTCCTGTTTTGTTGCGGCTGACATGTGTGTTCGGTCAGCTTTTCAGAAAATCACGGTGAGTGTTGGTCGAAAGTAAAGTTCAGCACAGTACCGTGGCACTTCACCGGAATGGAGGCTGATCCCAAGGCGCTTGGACTCAAGGTCAGTCAGCTCCATGCGCTAGTGAACAGTTGTTGTGGGCTTCGATGACTACATACCTTTAGGGTGCCTGTTGTGCCTGAAGTACGAGCTTGTATGTGTAAAATTGGATCAGTGAAGCTGGTGCCTGTTGCAGGGGTAATACTCCGTGAGGATATGTGGTTATCTCTACTTTTTGGTAGAGGAGTAGTGGAGTACCTTATTGTGTGGGGCAATGAAAAAATAGTTGAGGAATTTCCAAGTAACTGCTCTTTGTTAAATAGCTGGCTCTGATCTTGTTTGCTCAGCCAATGGCGAGTTTTTCATCTGTATATCCTTGGTTGTGTTCCCCTTTCCAGGTGACACTATGGGGTTATACCCCAGCTGATGGACTCTGGCAGACCATGGAGGTGGATTTCTCGGATGTCATCGAAAGGCAATGTAAGTTTGAATGAAAGACAACTGCAAAGAGAAAAAAGGTACAGACTTACCTTCGAACTGGTCGTTGTCGCTACTACAACTCACACATAAGCCTGTCTTGTATAGAAGCCTGTCTCATAATAGACGCTTGTGAAATCTCCCAAGAAAAGTCGATTCCCAACGAACGGAGCTGAACTAAGCCCTTTTCCAGGCCGGGGTGGGGGGGGGGGGTCATGTGACGGAAACCCACCCCCACCCCCATACTCGAAGGCACATGGACATTGTGGCTGGTGTTGAGGTACACTTGCATCACGAACTATGGACATTTCTCTGCCACGGCTGCCATTCTGTGCAAATATCGAACACGGCAAGAGTCAGCTGGTACATGTTTACAACAATGCTGGCATGTTACTCTTGTGTGTTCTGTGTGCAGGTGCAGATGATGATTTTAACCAGTGGAGTCCGCATGCACAAGGCGAAAAGGACGGCTGTCTTCTAGGTTACAGGGAGACGTTTGATGTCATCAAGCCTAATGTCTGGTAAGGCGCTCACTTTTCCTCTAGACATGCAATGAATTGAACCCTCTTGTAATGATGTTTCATGCCGTAACTCGAGAGCAACAGATTCTGATTGCACGTCTTTGTCAAGCAAATACATGTATCGTGTATTATTTTTGTTCACCGGGTGCACCGTTGACGTATTATGGGAGCCATGATGTGATTCTGTTCATTTCGGTCGTTGTTTTCCTAGGTGCTTTATTTCCGACGATGCTAAGAAGGGCCGAGTAGAGCCGTGTCCATGTGGCTTGGAGGATCTTGAATGGTAAGCTGAGCCTTGTCGGCCCCACGTGTTCCAGGTGGCCTGTGCAGTGCTGCGTTGTGTTCATCAGTCTCGCGTGTGCCGCCTGGGTATACTGTGTAGTGTTAGTGTGTAGTGTTACTGTGTAGTGTTACTGTGTAGTGTTACTGACAATTGTTAGTGTGTAGTGTTACTCGCCAAGATCAGGCAATGGCCCTCTCCTCCCTCAGGGATACCCTGAGTGACGACCACAGGCGGACTCTGGATCTAGCCGCAGAGAAAGGTGCCTCCAGTTGGCTCACTAGTCGGCCATCTCGCCGGTTCCAGTTTACCATCCACAAGGCTGGCTTCCGGGATGCCCTATGTCTGCGCTACGGCTGGACCCCTCCCCGGTTGCCGTCTCACTGCACCTGTGGAAAGCCCTTCGACACCACCCATGCCCTATCATGTGCCATCGGAGGATTCACTGGGATGCGCCACAACGAGCTCCGGGATCTAACCGCTAATCTGTTGCGTGAGGTTGCGCATGATGTCAGCGTGGAGCCAGAGTTGGAACCCCTCTCTGGTGAAACATTCCCTCTCCGGTCGGCCAACACGGAGGCTCATGCTCGTCTTGATGTGGCAGCACGTGGAGTGTATGGGAGTAGGTTAGAGAGGACAATGTTTGATGTTCGGGTGTTTAACCCTTTTGTCCCCTCCAACCGAAACCTTACTCTCCCGTCTGTCTACAGAAAGCACGAGCAGGAGAAGAGGCGTAAGTATGAGCGGCGAGTCCTGGAGGTGGAGCATTCCTCGTTTGTTCCCGTGGTTTTTGCAACCACTGGCGGCCAGGGGAAAGCTGCTTCGGCCCTCTTCGCCAGGATTGCCAGCAAGCTGTGTGAAAAGCGCCGTGAGCCTTTCCCGGTTATGATGGCTTTTGTACGGGCGAAGATCTCCTTTTGCCTTGTTCGGGCAATGATTGCCAGTCTACGTGGTCACCGTCGGAACCCGCCTCGACATCTGTCTGGTTCGGCTGTGCTGGCGGCTGCTGAATGTGCCCTGGTGCCATAAACGGTGTACATGATACAGTACAGTTTCTTTGGTAATGGTGTTTCATTTACTTTTGTATTTTCAGCTCGTTTTCTTTGTATTTAACTCCTCATTGTTTTGTTTTCTACCAGGCGTGGGCCATCCCCTGACTTCATAGGTGCCAAACATTAAATTTTTACGTTTTTTTTCTGGCGTCTTTAGGTTAATTTTTCATGACACGCTCGGAATCGAAAAAAAAAAAAAAAAAATTTTGGATATGTGTAGTGTTACTGTGTAGTGTTACTGTGTAGTGTTACTGTGTAGTGTTACTGTGTAGTGTTACTGTGTAGTGTTAGTGTGTAGTGGTACTGTGTAGTGTTACTGTGTAGTGTTACTGTGTAGTGTTACTGTGTAGTGTTACTGTGTAGTGTTACTGACAATTGTTAGTGTGTAGTGTTACTGTGTAGTGTTAGTGTGTAGTGTTACTGTGTAGTGTTACTGACAATTGTTAGTGTGTAGTGTTACTGTGTAGTGTTACTGTGTAGTGTTACTGTGTAGTGTTACTGACAATTGTTAGTGTGTAGTGTTACTGTGTAGTGTTACTGTGTAGTGTTACTGTGTAGTGTTACTGACAATTGTTAGTGTGTAGTGTTACTGTGTAGTGTTACTGACAATTGTTAGTGTGCTATACTCACTGGGCTCTTGTACTGGAGAGTGCCAGGTTAGTGGATCACTGTGGTGTTTGCTTGCCTGGCTGGCTGGCTAGCTGGCTGGCAGTGGGTGTCCTTCATGTGCACTGTGCTGCTGCTTTCTTGCTGCTATTCTCTAGTGACTTTGGCTATGTGTGGAATGCTGACAAGACCGAGTGTGTGCTGGACAAGACTGTGCCTGCTAATATCAGCCGTGGTATGCTATGTTCTACGGGCCAGAAATTCTACAATGCTTCCAAGGGGTGAGTGGCGATGCTGAAGCTCTGTGACAGGACAGTTCCATTAATGAATGTGTCAGCTCCACATTGTATTCCCCATGGTTGCAAGTTGTCTTGAGCATGAGTGATGTTTGCTTTAGTCTGCACATTATTAGGCTTAATGAATGTTGCATGCAGTAGCATAATTCCCGGTGGAAATCTACTCGAGTATGACCTGCAACACTCCACCGGTTCCTCGTTATCATGTCTGATCCGCTGGGATGTGTACCTTCCAGTTAATCCTGACATTTCCTGTTACTATGTGCGTGACTTGCACGTTTGCATGTGTCCATGTGTGTGTATGTGTGTGTATGCGTACAGGTACCGTCGGATAGCTGGTGATCTGTGTACGAATGGCGTTGTGGATAACCTGGTCAAGTTCACACAGCGCTCTTGCATAGGACACGTGTCCAACCCACCCAACTTTGGTGACAGCAGCGTGCAGAAGGTAAGTGCAGGCTCTGTACGCACACACACACATTGTGATTGTTCTCCTGCAGTCCTTGTCATGTTGATACAGTAATGCCTTTCACCATTGTCTGCGGCTGAATCCCTCTGGTTCAGTACCAAAAGCTGACCAGCATGCGACTTTATTCAATCTAATGCCAACATCAGATCAGGTGTTGCAGCTAGGCATTGGGTAATGCACAATTACAAAGACATCATGTGTTGCAGCTAGGCATTATGTAATGCACAATCACAATGACATCATGTGTTGCAGCTAGGCATTATGTATTGCACAAACACAATGACATCATGTGTTGCAGCTAGGCATTGTGTATTGCACAATCGTAACTTCATAAGGACAACGCCGGTCTCTATCCTGTGTTTCACTCCTTGCCTGGATTAGCACAAGCATGCCAGCATAGTGGTGGCGGTGATCTTCGGCTCCGTGACAGTTGTCGTCTTGGTCTACATTGTGTACAAGTTTGGTCTGCCAAGAAGAAGGTTAGTATAACTGCGAAACTACTTGATGCATTTCAGAATTCTGAATTGCACGTCTATCAGACTCTAAATATGCAGCTGGTACATGTGTACGGGTTTTGATCTCTAAAAAAGTGGAGCAAAAGTGATTGTTGATGTAAAGGTTACATTAGTGAGGTCATCGCATATGACATGTATGGAGGTCACGGGTTCCTCAGTGCATGTTTCGTATTCATTGGCAAGCAGTGGTATAAGATTCGAATGGCAAGTTTGTATTGAGTGGCAAACCATGCGGTGCCACATGTGCCTGTAGTTGTGTATAGCGAACCATGCAATGCTACATGTAGTTGTGTATGGCAAACCAGCACCCACTGTGTCGCCGTGACTTGGCCACTCCACGCAAATCAAGTCATATGGTGACACTAGAGAGGTTCCGGGGTACGATTTTCCGTGCCAAAATCCGTATGGGCGCTACGGATTTTTTCCAGGCGTGCTCCATACGATTTTTCGGCACGGAGAATCCGTGTGGACTGGCTTTCATACTAACCATGTTTCGTATGGAGATTTTGCGTCATCGGGTGCAGAAAGATTTTTCGCGTACAAATTTGGTACGAGAAACATCGATTTTTCGCGGGAAGTTTTGATATCGGTACAAATTTTCAAAATAAAAAGGCATAGCGCGGGAATGTGACGTGTTTGCGATCGTAACCTAGGCAATGACGGCAAAAACATAAGTTCCGCACCCGGAACTTTTCACTGCTCGAAAACGACGTATAAAAAATCCGTAGAGCCTCCATGAGCCTCCACGGATTTTGGCATGAAAAATCGTACTCCGGAACCTCCCTAATATCACATAACCCTTCCATAAGTGGTTTGTTCGTCTTGTGAATCCTTGTTTAACCCACACTGCAGAGGCCGTTACAACTACAGCTACAGTGCGCTGCGCACAATGGAGGATGAGCCTAGCGACGCCGAAGGCAGCGCTGCAAGTGCCAGTGCTGCACGCACACTTGCAGATGTGCACATGGATGACGAGGATAGCGATGTCCGGATAGTGGTCAGTGATAGATTGATAGGACATTGGGCAAAGGCTGCAAAGCAAATTGTTGTTGTTGAGTTTGCGCTGAAAAGTGTACTGCTGTTTTCAGCCTTCTGGTGGACGGAGAGCAATCATTAATTCTAGCCATTGCAGCCGCACACCACAGTAACATCCATGGCCAGGGACTGGGATTATGTAGCTGTTGGTGCTCTATGTGTTGAAGTGGGTCTTTCTCTCATTATTTCTATGGTGTGTGGCGTGGTGGAGACCAGCATTGTACCCATGGAACAAACCGTTACAAAAGCAATTTTAGTTAGTTACCGAACTTAAAGATTATGGACGTTGCGGTATGCTGTAGCTAAAAATCAAAAGGAGACCAAATTGTGCGTCACAGTCTGTCACTATAAATTTGCTACTACGTACGGAGTACAAGCTACTCCGTGCCCTGTGTCTGTAAACCAAGTGTATAATAAGGATACGAGGCTAGGGCTACCAGAATTGAATGTGCTCTTTCTGTGACTCTGAACAACACAAACCTATAAAATGGTGCGATCTTTTCACTGCACGCCTACTTGGTAGACCACGGAAAGTGTGTACTTCCTATTTCATGCCTGGTGAAGGTTTTTCAAGTCAGTGAAATCTGCTTCTGGCAGATTTTCTCCTTTTTGGTGGTCGGATGTGTAGCATTGAAACTACTGGAGAAACAACCAGTATAGAGTAGAAAACCACCACAAAGCTCTCATTGTGGTATTTTTGTGTTTGATTTCAGAAACCATGAGATGTGACCTCAGCGTACTGTGATCTCAGCGTATTGTGACCTCAGCGTATTGTGACCTCAGCGTATTGTTATCTCAGCGATCAGTGATCTCGGCTTATCCTTGAAATCCCATTTCGAAGTGCACACACATCATGCCCCATGCATGTATTTCCGCAGTATTTCGGACTTCCACTCGCAAGTTCTTGATGTCTGTGCTTATTTCATGGAAACAAACTACCGTTGCTACTGCTGTGAGAACGGGTTTACCGTTGTTGCTACTGCTGTGAGAGCGGGTTTACCGTTGTTGCTACTGCTGTGAGAACGGGTTTACCGTTGTTGCTACTGCTGTGAGAGCGGGTTTACCGTTGTTGCTACTGCTGTGAGAACGGGTTTACCGTTGTTGCTACTGCTGTGAGAGCGGGTTTACCGTTGTTGCTACTGCTGTGAGAACAGGTTCACCGTTGTTGCTACTGCTGCTGCTACTGCTACACTACTGGTGCTACTGCTGTACCTGATGTTGTTGTTCAATGACAGCAGTGCTTTTTCGGAATTAATTACGCCCAACACAATTTTTAGTTGCATTCTTTCACAAACGCCAAATTGCACACCGGACAACATCAACATTTGACCAAATCTGTTAGACAAGCAGACAACTATTATGGGTTTTAACATGTTTTCTGTATTTCTTGTGAATAGATTTATGTAGCTTTTAGGTGAAGGCGGCAGCTTATGATGAATTTTTTTATGATAAAGCTATATTGCGGCCAATTAGGTTTGTGTGTTGTTGGTTACCACTGTGGTGTATCGCATTGTGGCTTTCGACAATTCAAATCCATATTGAAGTGGGCACTTGCAAGCAAAAAAAAGGCTGTGCTGATTTTGTTTGTGCACCGCACTCACTTCAGCATAATCATCATGAAATGTGTGTTGTCTCAAGCTCTGAAGCATGTCAAGAAATGCAAATTTTACGCGAAATTAGCACAGTACCCGCCAGTACCCGCCGGTCTGGTATTTTTTTCCTCTGGGGTGGTTGTCACCACTTGAAGAGACACCTTTTATCTGCCTACTGCTGGGCTTGCTGAGCGATCCCGTGAGCCGTTGCCTTTGTCAAAACTCTTCGATTTCCTGGAAATAAAGGCACAATGAATAAAACGGTACTTTGGGCATGTTCGATTGCACGAATCCATCAGCCCCAGACCCGGATTCGCCAAATTGTACATGTTGGATTGTACGAATCCGGATCCCGAGAGCACGGATTCGGATCCAGTCAACCCACCTCCCAGAGACGGATTCATTTCCATGGTACGACTCATATCCACTCAAAACTCCCAATATGCGTACACTAGGTCAAGAGTTTACCACAATTCGTACAGATACTACGGGATGAGCTGTAGAAACGCGGTTGCTAAGGCCTTGAAACGGATTATCGGTTGTGCACATTCGATTGTATCTGTCAGATCGAAGTGATCTGGTCGGCGGGGATCGGGATCCAGTTTCTACAATCGAATGCAGCCTTAAGCGGGATTCACAGAAGCTTTTTTTGCGATGCGACGGACGCGTGCGATGCGAACTTGCGAAATACCATTCACAGAAGAAGTCAGTGATGCGACAACATCTTGCTGATTTGGCAACGTCACCATGATATTCGCGCGGTTTGGTACAACTTGTACAAATGTATAGGCAACTCTTGAACCTTTGTGCAACTTTGCTGTAGAAAAGGTAAAAATCGTACGCCAAATCGCTTGTCGCATCGCATCGCAAAAAGTTGAGCCAAGCTCAACTTCTGCGCTGGCCTGCGATGGCCCAGTTGCGGCAGTGGCGTGGGGTGCAACATGGCTGCGATTTGGATTGGGATTCCCGGTTTCGCGCATGTCGCCTCGCGTGTCGCATCGCAAAATATCTTCTGTGAATCCCGCTTTAGGAGAATAAGAAAAGAGAAGTCGAAGAAACTGGGATTCTTCAAAAACGGGTCTCGAAGAATTCGGAGATATTTTGCAGATGTCAAGCAAAATGAAACGCCAAAGGGGCCGCGATCTTGAGTGCCACGAATATAGTATGCGCTGTGCGTATGCGAAAATGGAAATGCGTACACTCGTGATCAACACGTGGCTTTTAGCCTAGTTCGCATGCGCTGATCCCAAACCGCGGGAATCTCCAAGTTCAACCACCTCTGAAGCTTCGAGAGCCTCCTAAAATTCGGAGAGGATATAAGAACAGCTCTCGAACTTTTCGGAGAGTCTCCAATTTTTCCGAGAGGATTTAAGAACGCACCCTAAGTAATGAGGCAAGTGGCATTGCAAAAAAACGTCGCAGAAGTTGAAGAAAAGTCAACTTTCGCGACATGAGACGTGCGACGTACACACCTGGATCATGCATGGTGTACAGTTTCTACCCTGGGTGCACGTTCAGTGCACGTGCATAGTACTATCTTACTAGTGCATAAGGATGTCGCAAAAATATGAAAATGATTGTGAACCGTGTGTCGATAGCTGTCGCATGTCGCATCGCAAGAAGTTGTCTTGTGAATCGGCTTTAGCATTGGATAAGGCTCCAACCGCACTAGATAAAAAATATACGCACGTAAAAGGCGAAAATATGTGTATATCACAGCCAGCAGCCGCACTGCTGGTTGTATTGCATTTTTTCCAGCCCAACCGCTATCAGGTGAGTATTGAGGTGCATGAAATTCAGAAGATTCAGTACAAAAAAGCTGCTTATACAGGGTCCGCGACTTGCTGAATCATATATGGATCTTTTTAGATTTCCCGTACGTGTCCTTGACGACTTACACCAAAAAGCGGCATTTAGAGGCGATTTACACTTAATGCGCACGCGGCGGAGCAGATCGCCACCGCCGCCGCCGCCTACGGAGCCGGCGACCACGGAACGGCATTATACATAATTATCGAGGACGAGCCAGCTCACCCACCGACTGACCCAATACTAACACCGGTACCAAACGATAACACTCTGGCACCTGACGAGCCACCGCCATTGGAGCATCTAGCTGGACAGATGCCACCAATGGACGGCCTGCTACCCGCCGACGTTGTTTGGAGAAAACACCAATCCTTATTTTGGCCAGTCCTTAAAAAGCTTCGTGATCATAAAAGTAATCTGCAGTCGGCAGGCATCGATTTACTTGATGAGCAGGTCCGCCGCTCAGCAAAGACACCGCACCCGTCACTTTAAGCCAAAGAAAATGGGCCACGACCCATCCGATGAGCAACTAGCGCAAATCGCTGCGGAAACTAATCTAAAAGTCCTTGACGTCGAGCTTGCTAGACACGAAAGCATATACAACGAAGCCCAGAAAAAAAACTAAATACGGCAATCACAGATCTTCCAAGATCCATCAAGTAGAGGAAAAAATGAACAACACTAAACTAATCCATAGACCCGGCCTAGCTAAATATACACTCACTTTATCAGATGCCTACAATACCCCTAAGCAAAACAAACAAACTAATGACCACAGAAACATAAAGAAACCAGTGCCACACAAACCACCAGCCCGGCAGCACGTCATGGCTACACAGCCTTTGCTGCCGCGGCCGCCATCTAACTATGGACATCCACCCGCTTATAGGCACCACGTACCACGTACAACACGTACAACACAATTCAATTGTACAACACAATTGTACAACACAATTCAATGCAAAGGAACACAATTTCTGAATAAATGTACGCACTCGGATGGAGAGCCAAGGATACATTTATACCGCATGTCAGCGCCTTTAACGCCATGGCCCTATATTCGAAACGCCACTGCTTTCCTAGATATTTTATATGCAAAATGACTCACCCACTACGCCATGCCATAAAAGTCAAAGTCCACACAGAAATTTCAATCTAAATCCACTTGTTCACCCTTCCTGCTGGGCTGTAAGTTTGTTAGCATAGTACTTATTCCTTCGTTTTACTAAACGTACCTAAAACGTCATTTCATTTATGAAGCCCTGAGACTGGCTTTATAATCCAGTATACCGCCATGGCTTTAAAGGTGCGGACATACGGTAGTAAAGAAGAAACGACCAAGAAACTACAAGTTACGATTAAGATGTGCTAGAGCTGTTAGCCAGTTAGTTGTAGAACGTCAGTACTGTCGGTCAGGCTCGTGCAATGTTATCGCATGAGCTGATTGTTTAGCAACTGTGGTGTTAGTGGACACTATAGAGTAACTTGTAGTTCCTTGGTCGTTTCTTGGTCGTTTCTAAATCGTTTCTTCTTTACTATAAATGTAGGAGTAATGGTGAAGTAGTGGAACGGGACCGTCCAGTGGTTCCAGTGGTATGGGTTACAAGCTTGTTTCAATATCGCTGTGATAGATCATCAGACCAATGGAGGGGTATGTGGTGGAACGGTCCCTTATCAGTAGAACATTTTGAAGTGAAAATACGCACAGACCATCACATTCATCCACACAGTATCACATTCATCTGCCACTACCTTTCTCACATACACTATATTCACACATTGGAAAGGTGCAAACTTCGCTTTTTGTACTTGCTCGCTGCTGTATTTCTACCTGAAACCATATTAGCTACTTTTGAAGTACATGTATATAAGTGTGTGCTTTAGTTATTACATTTTTATGTGACGCCGTTCCACTGATGAAAGTCACAAGAAAACGCTATGGAACTTAACTTTCTTCATTTTTTGCTGTTGTTATTGAACAATTGATCTTATTTAGTGCCATTTTAGTAACATCCACGATAGTAGATACGTATGTTTGCGAGAGCGAGGTCGAAAGTGCACTCGGAGATTCGGCATGTTTGTTCGGAAAAGCCCACTTTGTAGAGCGTATTTTTCGGAAGAATTCTCGTAGAAGAGCGTGCTTTATTCAAAAAAGGTTTCTTATCTCAACATGACTTCGCACGTCGACATCAGCATCGTCAGCTGCCTCTAATTGCTATTCTCAATATATCCACGTTGCATATTTGAAAGTTTCACACGACGATCGTTTCTTCGTATGGATAAGGACGGCTCATCAGGTGTGCAAAATTGCTACTTTAAAATAGACTCGGATGGTGAGCCAAGGATGGTGAGCCAAGGATGGTGAGCCAAGGATGGTGAGCCAAGGATAGTGAGCCAAGGATGGTGAGCCAAGGATGGTGAGCCAAGGATGGTGAGCCAAGGATGGTGAGCCAAGGATGGTGAGCCAAGGATGGTGAGCCAAGGATGGTGAGCCAAGGATGGTGAGCCAAGGATGGTGAGCCAAGGATGGTGAGCCAAGGATGGTGAGCCAAGGATGGTGAGCCAAGGATGGTGAGCCAAGGATGGTGAGCCAAGGATGGTGAGCCAAGGATGGTGAGCCAAGGATGGTGAGCCAAGGATGGTGAGCCAAGGATGGTGAGCCAAGGATGGTGAGCCAAGGATGGTGAGCCAAGGATGGTGAGCCAAGGATGGCGAGCCAAGGATGGCGAGCCAAGGATGGCGAGCCAAGGATGGCGAGCCAAGGATGGCGAGCCAAGGATGGCGAGCCAAGGATGGCGAGCCAAGGATGGCGAGCCAAGGATGGCGAGCCAAGGATGGCGAGCCAAGGATGGTGAGCCAAGGATGGTGAGCCAAGGATGGTGAGCCAAGGATGGTGAGCCAAGGATGGTGAGCCAAGGATGGTGAGCCAAGGATGGTGAGCCAAGGATGGTGAGCCAAGGATGGTGAGCCAAGGAAACGCTATAATGTCCACTATCACTAACACTGCTTATTGTCCACTAACACTGCTTATTGTCCACTAACACTGCTTATTGTCCACTAACACTGCTTATTGTCCACTAACACTGCTTATTATTATTATTATTATGAAATGACCCAAAGGCAATGTGCCTATCGAGGGGTTCATTTGATTGAAAGAACAGTAGATGTAGATGTATGTACAAAGAGAAGTAGGGATTGATGAGGAGAGAAATGGGGGAAAATCAACTGCAAGGTGGCGGAATTCCGTTGATTGCATAAGCATAGTCTATTATTGTCCATCTAAATTGTCATAGTCGAAGTACAGTGCTGTTTTACTGAGGCGCTCGGTTTTGCATGATTCTTGTTCGCAGAGCTTCCCCTTTTATTGATCTTCGCATGTTTTGAGCCACGCACGTTGTGTGGAATGTTGCTTTGCGTCCTTGAATCGTGGATTGACCGTATTGTCCAATGGTCTTGCCAGTATCGTCATCGACATGCATGAACATCCGCCAACGTCCTTCACAGCCGAGACTTTCAGCTCGTGCTTGTTTTGGTTGTGCTCACCTTCCCTGCCTCATGTTATTTCTATAACTTAGAACCTTCCAAGTTGGAAGGCTGTTGGAGTGCGCATCAAAGATGTGCTAGAGCTGTTAAGCAGTTAGTTGTAGAACGTCAGTACCGTCGGTCAGTGTCGTGCAGTTATCGCATGAGCTGATTGTTTAGTAACTGGTGGTGTTATTCTTTTCTATAAATTTATCCTTGGCTCTCCATCCGAGTCCATTTTGCACACCTGATAAGCCGTCCTTATCTATATGGCGAAACGATCGTCGTGTGAAACTGCTGCTTGTTACCACTGCTTACTGTCCATCTAAATTGTCATAGTCGAAGTACAGTGCAGTTTTACTGGGGTGTTCGCTTTTGCATGCCTATTTGAAAGTATTTTTCTTTATTCTTTATTTTATTGCCGATTGTCATCGCATCTGAGGTACATGTGCAGTGGAATTCAAAACCATTAAAACTACACACACACACACACACACACACACACACACACACATACTGTAATAATAGGTCTGTTTACCCGGTTATCGGATACAATTCTGCATACTGTCCCTCCCCCATATCATTAAGTGTTTGACTTTGTATAGCAGGATGGCATTAACACTTACCAGGACGCTGGAGAGATATCGCGGATTAACTTGCGCAACGTTGAATAGGAGCCCGCCTGGGGTGCTAGCTGGCTGCGTCGTCCTTTTCCCGAAGCACGGCTTGGCTGGCTACGTCGGGATCCTTGAGGTACTTGAAGGCTGACACTCCTGTATAGCATGATAGTAGTGATAGTACACACACACACGCACACACACACACACACACACACGTACACACGTACACACACACACACACACACACACACACACACACACACACACACACACAAGCACACACACACACCTCAGACCTCAGACCTGCCCATTGCGGAAGCGATGATAGCGAACAGCTATGTTAGACATAGCAACTTGTGCTGGGATTACACCATTCAACAGCTTGCAAGGCTGATGAACTGACCGCCACTAATTTTAGCCTGGTATCCACCACACAGCTGATTGAAGCGGCTTTTCTGGCCAGTGAATCCCTATTTTTCATTTTTCCCATTTTTTTTATTCTTTTTCTTTTTTTACACACACACGCCATGGTGCCACACGACATACTCCGGCATACACTGGCTGTTGGTAACCACCCAGGAGCATGAAAGAAGAGTTAAGAGAATGAGAAAGAGAAGAAATACATGTGCGACCATAACCGTCGGGAACACACACACAAGCACACACACACACACAAGCACACACAAGCACACACACACACACACACACACACGTGCCAAGAACACATGTACACACGCACGTGCACGCACACGCACACGCACAGAGATAGTCGTGAAACCCGGGATCACGTGAATTTCGTACATTTCGTTTTCGTGTGCTGATTCTGCGTGCTCTTTTTCTTCCACATGCTTTTTCGCGATTCTGCTGCTATGCCATTGTTTCTGCCATATGCACACAGGTTCAGCCTTTTTTTTAAATAGATCTTTCCTTTTGACACCGAACAGAAAGGGAGTTCCTTTATTGAACTATGTCAAATTGTTTGTGAGAACTCCAGCAGAGGCCAAAGACAGGCACATCCTGAATCAAAATCCTTGTGGTCGACAATCCAGGTCCACAGATAATTTCTCTCCTCTGTTTCTGTTTACAAGTCTGATCCGTGTAAGTTTTAAAGCAACTAACGGACGACCACCGTTACTTTTCATTTCTATACGATTTGCAACTGACTTGTAGGCGATGCTCCCACACCCTTCGCAATATGCGCAGCCATCCATTATAATTACAAATCCTCACAACAATCTCCAAGTGGTCTCTGGGCTACACCAATATTGATGTCGACCAGAGGCCACTTGGAGAGTGTTGTCAGGATGCTCCTATATCATTGTCGCTATTCTTGGTCCTTTTCAGTCTCATGTTCTTGTATAGTGATCTGTCGCTTGAACAGTCCGTGTCCCCTTTTATCATCCACATTGTGTTTTTGGTCCTGCGTCGTGTCCAAATGCAGCAATTTGAGTTTTTTTTGTCTTCCTCAATCTATATTTTGTCTAGTACTTGTGTATCAATGTTCATTTTCCTCATTCCTTTACTTAGGGCAGGTACATGTATGTTAGGCTCCCGCACATCATATTCCCAGCCGGCCTGCACCCAGTTTGACACGCTTTGTTTCATCGGCCTGGGTAGTTGCTCGTGCGCCCATTTTGAAATAGCTACACGGGCCCTTTATCTAGCACACACTCTCTCTTTCTTGCCACCACCATGCAGTCTTTTGTTTCTCCGTCTCCCCTTGCCGTTTCCCAAGTACCGGTATTATAGTTTTGTCTTCCCCAACCAACCTCGTCCATCCCTTGCTGTGATGTGAGAACTATGGCAGTCTTGCAACACTAGATAGAAAATGACTTTGCATAAGTTAGTGCTTTATATACATGTATGCATGCATTTTTGTACCTTACAAAAAGCAGTCTGCCATATTCTGGGTTTGCGTGTTCTTACCTTGTTATGGTAGTATGACGCGATGGAGTGGGTTTAATGCTGAGCTCATCCTCCAGTGACTCGGAGCGTTTCATGAGGCGTACTAGTCGATTTGGAGATGCTGAGAAGTGCTGCGGTGAGACGACCTCTTCACTAGAGAAGAGCCGAATCATTTCTTCAAGATCATCGAGATTGTCAAGGGCTTCACTGCAAACGTACACATTATATATACAAACAACACACAGAGGATCACGGCTAGCATTTGGACAAGGTATCCACGCCGGTCGCTGCAAGTTGAAATAATTTAAAAGGCTACAGGCGCAAACAATCAACGTTCGTACCGCTGTCCCAAGAAGAGAAAGATGAGATTCAAGATGAGATTCAACAGCTTAGGGGAAAACATAGTGTTGTCATAAAGCCGTCAGACAAGGGAATGAGATTCGTCTTGTTACCCAGTACACAATATGATGAGAAAGACGAAGCCATGCTGGACCAAGAAGCTGACTATGAGAAGGTGGCCATGACGGTGGACAAACTGGATGAGGAGACGAGACGTTTTGTCGACACTCATCTGAAGAACAAGCTCCCGGAGAAACTGGAGAAGGCAATCAAACCGAGGCACTCGTGGATGCCATGGTTTTACGGTCTCCCCAAAGACCATAAGGCAGGATTGCCATTGCGTCCCGTGGTCAGTTCTTGCGACAGTCCTACAAGTAACATTTCGTTGATTGTTGAAAGGATACTGAATCAGCTCCTTATGTTCGTACCTGCTCATCTAGATAGCACCGAAGCCTGCATTGAAGACATCAAGAGGCATCGCCATGTCCCGGATGGCTGCATCATCGCCTCATTCGATGTAGTGGGCCTCCATTCAAACATTCCATAGATGAGAGCATTTCGGCCGCTATTACCAAGCTAGAGCAGCATAAAAATGATGTCGACATGCTTGGATTGACGGTTGCGGATGTACAGCTGATATTGCAGTATTTTCTGTCAAACAACTACTTCGAGTTCAATAGTAAACAGTACCGTCAGAAGCGTGGAATTGCGATGGGAACCATCTGGCACCTCCGCTGGCCATCCTCTTCATGGATGCTCTCGAGCGGAAGGCTCTCTCGACAGCTACAGTGAAACCAGATCTCTACAAACGATATATCGACGACTGCATACTACTGTGGTCTGTGGAGACATGGCTGGAGAGGTTTAACAGCACTTCCAGATCACTTCAACGGACAGCACACTACTATCAAATTCACAATGGAACACTCGGTCAACGAAACTCAGTCAGTGAACTTCCTAGATCTAGCGCTGTCTGTGCATGGAAACAGCATAGAGTGGGAGCTCTATGTTAAGCCTTCCCACAGTGGTGTCCACCTGTCTTATGAATCATGTCTCCCCTGGTCGTGTAAAAGAGCTGTTGCAATGAACCAATTCTCTCGAGCTATCCGTAACTCATTAACACCGGAAGCGGAAGACAGGAGCATGTCCATAATTGAAGAGTTGCTCGAGAGAAATGACTATCCACGCACCGATATAAATGCAGCACGGCGAGCAGCCAAGGGGAAGAGACAAGATACACACCCGTCTCAACAGCAGCAGCGTGACAGCAAGCGCAGACGCAACGAATTCAAGTCGGTCATCAAACTGCCCTTCATCAACGACTCACTTCCCGCTCGTGTCTCACGACGTGTTCAAAAGTTCAGTCCGCATGTTCGTGTTGTCTTTGTGTCTGGTCCTTCTTTGAAGGATGTGTTGGTCCGATCGTCGAGTGCCGTACGTGTGTGTCCCCGTGAGAAGCAGCGATCGGAGGTGAAGAGAGGGAGAGGTCGACCAATGGAGTGTCGTGCATGCGATGCGAGTATGGTGGATAGTCAGTGTTTAGTCAAAGGTGTTGTCTATTGTATGTCTTGCACGTTGGTGAGACCGAGCGGCCGGTGAGGGACCGATTCGCTGAGCACTACCGAGAGGCAAGGCGATGGTGGCGAAGGCGCCCTGGGGCTTCCACTATCGTACCCAGCATCGAGAATCTTCAAAGTCTTCCAACTTTCTGCCTTTCCACCAGGCAAAGATTCTCGGCAGAGAGGCTTCGCTACCTTCAAGGAAACTGCTTGAAGCTATCGAGATAAGGAAGCGCAAACCAGCAGTCAATTGCAATGACGGCTGGCGCCTAATTGACTGATTGGATGTCACCGGATCGTCACTGGAATCGACACCCATCTCCTCGAACTTCCACTGGACTTTACCACCTGACACAGCACATACACATACTTTGCACATACACCGCTGTCATATACATAGATCGCCTTTAGCATTCCCACACTTGAAAGTGTTCTTGTACGTGCTGTGATAGTCTTACTAGTCTTCTTTCTTCTGTTTAGGTCACCTTACAGGTGATGATTGTAAACTTTAGTGTTAGTTTCTTGCCTTCTTGCCAAAATTGTGTCTGTGTGTATGTGTGAGTTTTCTCATCTTCAATGCTGTTTAGGTCACCTTACAAGTGATGATTGTTTAGTTTGCTGGCCTTGCCAATTGTGTCACCAGGATGTGTTAGTTAATTCTAGAACATTCATCTGCCTGCATTATTCGTCTTTGTATTTCGTGTTTTGCCTCCCCTTCCTCAATGCCCTGATGATGCCCAATGGGCAAAATATTGGCAAAGTATTAGTTATTTATTTGGTGCAGCTGAGAGCCTGTTGCCGGAATGGCGGTGTTTTCAAGTGCAAGAAATACGCTGCAATGGAGTTTGGGAATTCTGAAGAAACGTACAGGTGATAATCTACCGTCATTTGTTTTTGATTTGAACACACACTCATGCTAGCCCACGGAGCCCAGTTGCTCATTCTTCGAGCCGGGGACTCTACCAATGCCTGTTTTTGCCACAAGTCAATACTCCACCATGCTTTAGAAGGACCTCACATGTAGGAATACAGGACAGAACCCACAGCTCCTCAGTCCGAAATTGTTACGTATCAAGTTATCATCTGCAGTGCAGAGCTTGCTGCTATGCAGTGCAATGCAGGTGGGGTGTGTTAATAGTAAAAAATAAAAAAGGAGGTTTGCCGCATGCAACTAGTCCACTCTCGCTTACCGCAGCGCTAAGAAGTCCTTTGGGCACTTATCAATTCCTTTCGTGTAGACATCCCTGAGGAGAAATGACCATCACACAGACATTCTCAATGACAACTGAGTGGAAGACAGAATGATATCATGACAGTGAATTCTGTACATGTACTTGAAGTAGAACCTGCAGCACCACTTCTATGGATCTTGAACAACGGCATAATATTATATGATTGTGGCTGGGAATGTTGGTTTGGTGCACAGCAATTCGTACCATTCTACTCAGTGCCAACTACTAATGGAACAAATAGATGGCACGAGCTGATTGTTTAGTAACTGGTGGCGTTAGTGGACATTATAACCTAACTTGTAGTTCCTTGGTCCTTTTTATTTTCTATAAATAGATGGTGTGCATATTTAAAAAATTGTATTATAGTGTGTGCTCTCTGATATTCAACCTGATAGCGGTGGTGGCAAAACACAGACCGTCCAGCACTTGAGAGTGCGCATCAGAATAGCAGCAGCCCACCTTGCATGCTCCCATCTATTGAGTAAGCACAGTGCTGACCCCTTCATCAGGTACCCCTTGGACTTGCATGGCATTGCCACTATCCACTGCATGGGAGACAAGCAGTGAAAGAAAATGACGAAGTCAACAGCGGAAGCAGCCAGTAGAAAATGAGAATAATCAGAATAATATGTTCCCACCCGAGGCGTGCCTGGGAACTTTGGGAGCAACACACTCTACATGTAGGGTCGTATCATGCTGCCAGGTCAGTGATGCTGTTGTCAACGTTGCAAGCATGCGTGTGTGAGTGTACTTTTTAAAAGTGCATTTCGTGGTGTGTGTGTGTGTGTGTGTGTGTGTGTGTGTGTGTGTGTGTGTGTGTGTGTGTGTGTGTGTGTTTGTGTAGCATCTCCAAGCCTCGTCAGTGGTCCGGGTGGCTGTCATCCACAGACCTGTGGAACCATTGGGGAGACCCAGTACTGATGTCTACACGCCTCCACAATCGGCGTTTGGAATGGATTGGGCACGTTGCGCGTATGGATGAGGATTGCACCCCCTCAAACTCCTCTTTGGGTGGCTACCTGTGCTTCGGCCTTTTTGCGGCCCCGTCGACGGTGGAAGGACACGGTGATGACCGACCTCAAGTTTGCACTGCAGCAGCCATCTCAGTGGTTCAACCTTGCTCAGGACTGCCAACAATGGAGGGAAGTACGGGTTGCCCCTCAGTGTGCGGTGGGGCCTCACGGTCAGTCTATCAAAGACCAAGTGCATGACTGTCAATTCGCCCATGAATGAGCCGGTGTCTCTTGGTGAGAGCACCATCGAGGCCGTTGACGGGTTTACGTACCTTGGCCGGCAGTGTCATCCATCGGGATGGGCAGTCTTCGCATGATGTTCAATCCCGTCTCGCCAAGGCTTCACGTGTGTTCGGCAGTCTCCGTGTTCCAGTGTTTGAGAATTGGTCATTATCTCTCGCCCTTGTGCTGACGGCCCTCCTGTACGCAGCTGAGACGTGGACGCCGAAGGCACCAGACCTGCGCTTTCTCAACGCCTTTCATCACCAGTGTGTTCGCATCATCGTTGGCATCTCCAAGCGGGACCAGTGGAACAACCGCGTCACCTTCATTACCATGGCCAGAACCCTCGGCATTGACTGTGAAGTCGCGGACAACATCCGGGAATATCGACTCGTTGGCTTGGCCATGTTGGCCAGATGAACGACGACCGTATGCCGAAGCGAGTTTCGTTTGGGGAACTCCCTGCAACGCACCCTCGCCATGGTCTACGCAAGTAGTGGAGTGACGTCATCGTGGATGATCTCCGCTCCATCAGCCCTCCATCAGCGTTCAAGTGTGTGTGTGTGTGTGTGTGTGTGTGTGTGTGTGTGTGTGTGTGTGTGTGTGAGTGTGTGTGTGTGTGAGAGTGTGTGTGTGTGTGTGTGTGTGTGTGCGTGTGTGTGTGTGTGTGCGTGCATGCATGCATGCATGCGTGCGTGTGTGTGTGTGTGTGTGTGTGTGTGTGTGTGTGTGTGTGTGCGTGCAAGCGTGCAAGTGTGCACATGCAATGCAATACATGTGCGCGCATGTTGTGTACACTGTACTTGCTGAGTGAGACCGCTACATGTACTTAATCAGCTGCAATATTTCTGCACACCAATGTCTCCTCACTAGTCCACTCTCTATTTGCAACTGACACAGCACACCATGGAAGCCCGGGTTTCAATTCACCTAAACCGTTCTCTTTGGAGCGGTGAGTCCTTTACCTTGTTGCCCGTGCAGATTCTGCGGTTCAACCAAGATATCAGATTTCTCTCACTTGCAAGAAGATACTTGTCCCTGCAGGGGCAGACAAAGCAATAGGGGTAGAATATTTAAAAAATAATAATATTCGAGTCCCCGTCCTAACTCACTTATCGAAATACATGTACCATGTATAGCATGTATCCCAAATAATAGTTATGTACATTTGTATATCCAGCATAGAATTTTTTTAAAGGGGAAGTTAAGGCAAAAATTAAAATTTCACCAGTTGTAGTCTTCGGGGTGCTGAGTCGAATGGTCTTGGTCCGAGAAAGCTGAGACGCTCCCTTCCTACTTGAATCCCAATCGAACTCGCGCACTTCCACCGAAACTGGGTGACTGCGCCCTACTAGATGGGGGTTTGTATGCAAAATGTCACTAAAAGCGCCATTTCGTTCTTATAAAAGCACGGATGACCGCGATTGGCCCATATGTTGTAGTCTTTTGGACGCTGAGTCGACTGGTTTTGGTCCGAAAAGGCTGCGATGCAGCGTTCCTCCTTTATTCCCAATCGAACATGGTTGAACAAGCGGTCACGTGCTCCTGCGTACGCCAGTCACCTGGTCACCGTGCCTGCAGGGTACAACTTACTGGCCTGTTTGACCTATTTTGGGTGCAGTCCTGTCACTCGAGTTGAACCTTGGTGTGAAAATTGTCGCCTGCTGGCGTGGTGACCAGGTGATTTGGGCACCCAGGAGCACGTGACCGCTTCTTCAACCATGTTCGATTGGGAATAAAGGAGGAACGCTGCATCGCAGCCTTTTCGGACCAAAACCAGTCGACTCAGCGTCCAAAAGACTACAACATATGGGCCAATCGCGGTCATCCGCGCTTTTATAAGAACGAAATGGCGCTTTTAGTGACATTTTGCATACAAATCCCCATCTAGTAGGGCGCAGTCACCCAGTTTCGGTGGAAGTGCGCGAGTTCGATTGGGATTCAAGTAGGAAGGGAGCGTCTCAGCTTTCTCGGACCAAGACCATTCGACTCAGCACCCCGAAGACTACAACTGGTGAAATTTTGATTTTTGCCTTAACTTCCCCTTTAGCACCCAGCTTGACAGTCATGACATCAGAAGAAAATAATATCGACTTTTGGGTCAAATTTGTAGGATCCACTCTTGCCCTTGTGAGGAACACGATACAGACAGAGTCAGTACAGTAGTAATTATGTCATGGTGGGAAAGTACAGGCAGGCTCTTGTCGCAGGCATGTACCTGTGTTCAGTGGTGTTCGCCCTTAGGCAAGTTAGTTAGGGACACCAGCGAAAATTCGAAACAGTGTACCTAATAATTATTACACATAGTTTCACATACCCGTCGGGCCAGGAGAGCTCTGATTCAATGTCTTCGGACGGCGCTGTTTCTGGCACCGATGACAGAGGCATACCGGTATCTTCCACATCTTCTGTACAGGAAATTTCTACATCTACCATGACAAATGACGATAGACTGCCTTCTCCATCCGCAGTGGAGAGGCTTGTCGTTGTCAGTTGGTTACGCGTCACCGTGCTAGCAAGCAGTTGGTCTTCGCGCTGGGCGAGGGCCTCCGCCAGGTCGGCCACCAAACTCTCGCGCACTTCTGGAGTCTTGTTCATCATTGCTTTCAGTAAAGTATCTTCGACGGTGCTAGAGTCCGCCATTTTAACTCAGTCAGTCGGCTAAACTCAACGAGGCCAGTCGAGCGCAACCACAAACGTCTCCTCGGTAGGTTGCAGCGTAAGCATTTGCTCGGACCCTCTCCATACATATAAAATTAATGTAACAAACCAAGCAAATCGGTCAAGAGAGGAATGATACTTGATAGATGTGTGTGCAACACCTACTAATAGGAAGCTTCAAACTTTGAGAGCGCCACACACGTTGCTGCGCGCGGAACATCGCTGCTTTGGTAGACAGGTGTGAGGCTAAGCATTTTCAGCAAGGACTGGATCATGGATCATGCCATGGATCATGGAGCTGGAGTTTGCCGGAACCAGGGTGCCTCTGGCCTGCCTGCACTTAGCGCTAACGCCATACCTTTTCCATGATCACGCGCGATGGAGTTGCGATGCAGGATGGAGTGTTGAAAATCAACAGCTGGCTCCGCATGTGGCCATCATGTGTGGCTTGTACGTTTTGTAGCCTCACGTCCATCGCATGCCCTCCGATATTCAGTGCGAGAACTCGTCAACTGGCAGGAAGGTGGAGGAAGTCGAGCTTGTTCACTTCCTTAGTTTAGATCATAGATCGACCATGATAGACGAGTGAAATTCACGCCACACCGCGCGAAGTAGTTCAACAGCAGAACATGTACTAGTAACAGTTAATACTATACTAGTACTACTTCAAATGAAGCAATTATATTTATTTGTGCTGTTGGTAGCCACCCTATTCTGATTCATGGACTCACAAGTACCGTAGGCACTTACCTGGTAGCACAGGGAAATATGAATAGTTGATACAAGTGAGTCTGGAGATCAGTATGATAAGCAATGAGTGGTACATACCAGGGAGTACTACTCCCTGGTACATACCGCGCCGATACAGTCATGTTGTTGGTTGACAGCATGTTACATGCAGGAGGCCTTATTTGCTTTGCAAAGGGCAAGTATTGCCAAGTAAGTAAGTAAGTGGACATAAAATTAATTACAATGTATGTCATGTATTATGAATATACATGTACATGATTGTACATATATCAAGAAAATCATCAGACAACTCACCACAAAACTCAAAATTGTAATTATCAGATATTCAGCAGGAACAGAACTAGTCTTGCTCCACCACCGTTCGACATGTCAAAAAAATTCACGGTTCGCATGAGACTCGGCTAGAGCAGTAGAGGCGGAGTTTTCCGTATCTGTAGGAACGCCACAAAGCATGTCATACATGTACATGTTTCGATTCGCCACCACCCTTCAAGGATCAAGGATCAAAGCACGTCACACATGTTTCGATTTGTCACCTTCTCTCTCTGTATTACACTATACTCATTGATTCCGGTTCCTGTGCTTCTTCTATCCCCAGCCAAATTCTGGCCTGTTCTGAGTACAGTGTAGTTATATTCCATTTGCACCCTTATGGTACCCTTCATTCGACACTTTCCTTCTCTCCAATTCTGTTTACTAGTACATGTACAGTAAAACCTGTGACTACCGACCACCCCTTGGTTCCAGCAAAAGCGGTCTTTAGTACCAGGTGGTCTTTAGTTAGAGGTTTGCACTGCGTGACCATATATGGATCCCATTATATGATATGTACCTATGTCAAAATGCAGCCAATACAATTCCCCAGAACTTGCGCAATACCATTCTTATTTTAGGTCAAACAACACTTGGAGAGCAAGACGAAGAGATGGAGAGAGTCACAGAGAGAGAGAGGGGGGGGGGGGGGGGGAGAGAGAGAGAAGAGTTTAATTTTTGCAGACATCAAATTCAGCTGCTACTTCTGAAGCCAGGAGTCAAACGCTCCCTGTGTAAGTTTCGTTTTCCGCTGGGCTTCAAATTTGTTCATGCAATCAATCGTACCGACTGTCCTTGTTGTGCAGACTTCTCGATTGCTTGAACGCGATCCGTCAGCATCAGGACCTTGTGGTGCTGCATGGTTTATGGATTCCTTGATGCCATCGTCGATTCGTCTGTATGACTGGGCTGACAGTGCCGTTCAGTCTTCGTTTCTCCTCCGAGTAGTGACATCGATCAGAGAGCGCGTCCGATGCGCTCTCCATGACGTTTCCTATCATGTTTATTCTTCACAGGGCTTGAAACTTTGACAGGTGCAGTGCAATGAACACCGACTGCTCAGTCAAAATGACCTGCGTTTATTTGTTCAGCTGTAGTATCGAAAGATGCCTTTCAGGACCTTGGGAAAATCAGCAAAATTTCAAGAAGGAGCTTCGAGCAACATCTGATTTCCTACATCGCGGTCGCTAGTTACGGGTCAAAAGTCGTCTTTGGGACAAGAAAAGGCGGTCGCTGGTCGCGTTCAGCAGGTAGTCGCTAGTCACAGTGCATTTTGAATGTGAGACCGTCCGTGCCTGGCCAAGTGGTCGGTAGTACCAGGCTGGTCGCTAGTCACGGTGGTCTTTACTTACAGGTTTTACTGTAGATGTATAGATGTATTCTTGTCACAATAGTCTCAGCTGAAGTTGAAGACACCACTGCAGCTATACTTATCGTTGATAAATATGGTGGTAAAGACGCACCTGGCAATATGGCGGTAAACACACGCCTGCCCACACACGCTCTCTAAGCTGCAAAGTTCTAGCACAGAGCTCTCCTTCTCACCACCACCACCACCATCAGTTCGCGCCTGGCGCCTAGTCGATGCATGGTTGGCGGTATCCGACATACTGTAGAGGCAGAAAATTTCGTCGGTCAATAATTTCGTCCAACTCCAAAGAAAAGGAGTTCGTCCGGTTGAAAATTTCGTCCATGGGTCATAAGAGTGTATAGAAACGCTGGACAAATCGATATTCGTCCTACATTTAATTTAGTCCAAAAGCTCCTTGGACGAAAAAGACGAAATTAAATTCCAGACGAATATTTCTGCTTATACAGTAGCAGGCTGGTACATCAAGTAGCGCATGGCACATAGAAGATGACACAGCAACGACATAGCTCGATTGCGACGTACGTTTCGTCCCCGCCGGACTCATCAGGCAATCTTCTTCTTGGATGTCTTCATACGGAGCTTGACTCGGGAGAATGAAGTTGAAGACACCACTGCAGCTATACTTATCGTTGATAAATATGGTGGTAAAGACACACCTGGCAATATGGCGGTAAACACACGCCTGCCCACACACGCTCTCTAAGCTGCAAAGTTCTAGCACAGAGCTCTCCTTCTCACCACCACCACCACCATCAGTTCGCGCCTGGCGCCTAGTCGATGCATGGTTGGCGGTATCCGACATAGCAGGCTGGTACATCAAGTAGTGTATGAAGACATCCAAGAAGAAGATTGCCTGATGAGTCCGGCGGGGACGAAACGTACGTCGCAATCGAGCTATGTCGTTGCTGTGTCATCTTCTATGTGCCATGCGCTACTTGATGTACCAGCCTGCTATGTCGGATACCGCCAACCATGCATCGACTAGGCGCCAGGCGCGAACTGATGGTGGTGGTGGTGGTGAGAAGGAGAGCTCTGTGCTAGAACTTTGCAGCTTAGAGAGTGTGTGTGGGCAGGCGTGTGTTTACCGCCATATTGCTAGGTGTGTCTTTACCACCATATTTATCAACCATAAGTACAGCTGCAGTGGTGTCTTCAACTTCATTCTCCCGAGTCAAGCTCCGTATAAAGACATCCAAGAAGAAGATTGCCTGATGAGTCCGGCGGGGACGAAACGTACGTCGCAATCGAGCTATGTCGTTGCTGTGTCATCTTCTATGTGCCATGCGCTACTTGATGTACCAGCCTGCTATGTCGGATACCGCCAACCATGCATCGACTAGGCGCCAGGCGCGAACTGATGGTGGTGGTGGTGGTGAGAAGGAGAGCTCTGTGCTAGAACTTTGCAGCTTAGAGAGCGTGTGTGGGCAGGCGTGTGTTTACCGCCATATTGCCAGGTGTGTCTTTACCACCATATTTATCAACCAATATTCTCAGCTGTATTTCAAATTCGGTCTATTCTAAATCTCTCCCCCCCCCTGCTTATGCTTTCCCCTCATGTAATTGGTGCGCCTGCCAAGTCTGCTATTCCAAGATGCTGGACTGAGCATCACAGACCTCGCCACTGCACCAGCACCGTCTCTCATGCATCATGCTAGCCCCATCATCGGCATGCGCCTGCCGGTGAGTTGTGTATATCATGTAAAGCATGCATATCGCATGTAGAATGATGTTGTATACAGCGCACCATACCATCTGCCTTGCCAACGCCTCCACTCCAGAAGAAGGTGACGAGTACCACTAGCTGGGGTGAAGGAGCCGTCCTGCACTTCACATATACAATTCTAATATTGCTGCAGCTTCTCCTGCTTTTGTCTGCGGAATGTTGCCGGAAAAGATTGCTTGGTTTTTGAAGGTGCAAAAGGATTGCAGACGCGAATATCAAAGTAGGTGCACTCGTCTATTTCCCCATAAACTATCGGCCAAATCCAGGAGGCCGGAGTCTTCAGTGATGGCTGTCCAGTGCACGGGCCTTTCACCAGAGAGCTAGAAGAGGGGCTCTAGTCTAGGTAGGGTTCAATGCCAACCTGACGGCTGACGCACAGGGTGATGACTACAGGCACGGGCGGCGAGCCTCGAGGCGCCTCCTCATGTACCGGTACGGTCATCTACTGATGCTGGCTACAGCATTGGGTATTACGCTCCTCGACATTCGTCTTTTTGAGCAGTCTCTCGGGTTTTTTGTTTGTTTTTTGGAATGAAATCCTTGAGCCTTTTGTACTAGCAAAATAACACGTTTCGTTTTGTGAAGCATCAACAGAATTACATAAAACGAATCATCGGATTATAGTAATGATTATACAGACTCAGCAGGATCACTGCAGGTTCACTGGATGCGTGCCTCAGCCACCACTAGCACTGCAGGGGACTTAGGCACGGCAGGAGCAAACATGCTCCTTGAGCCACGCAGGCACATGGCACCACAACGAACCAGGGCAAACCCAAGGCGGCAGCGCAGCAAGGAGATAATCTGCGCGTATGGCTCCTTGCTCTTCTCAGCCAGGAGAGAGGCGATCCGCGAGAAAAGCGCATTGGCATGCTTGCCATAGCCACTAAAGGGAGAAAGCACAATGGGCACTAAGGAGGCATGCTCGACTTCGCGTACTCGCTCTTCGTACTTCCGGCGCTTTTCCTGTTCATGGCGTCTGTAGCTAGCAGCGAGGGAGGTGGCACGATTCGAAGACGCAAAAGGGTTGAACACCCGTACATCAATAAAGATGCACTCGAATCGGCCACCCCACACACCACTAGCCGCAACGTCCAGCCGAGCCTGCTCCTCCGTGACATGTCGACAGCTGTGCGATGGCGGAAGGCCTCTCCGGTGACGGGCTGGAGGTGGGGTTCCACCGTCACGTTATGAGCGAGGGTGTTACTCACATTCAGCACATTCAGCGGCTTACTGCACACGCAGAGGCTTTTAAAGGAGCCGAGGAGGTGTCCAGCCGTACCGGAGGCACAGGCCATCCCGGAAGTCTTCCTTGGTGAGGGTGAAACCATGGCGGCTGAGGGGGCGGCAAGTCAGCCAGCTGGATGCACCCTCTTCTGAGGCCAAGTCGAGAACAGGGGCCAGCTCCCGGTGATCCGAGCGAAGGGCGTCAGACATTGACTTGGCCCCGCTCCGCTTCTCGGCACGAACCGTCGCCTTGACCATGCGGAGCTGAGTCAGAGAGTGGCCAAGAGACGACTCCTCCTCCAGCAGGCGAGACACGAGAAAAAAAAGCTGTCTCTCGGTAGGCTGCTCTAGTGCTACTGCGATTACGCATTGCCCGCTGCTTTTCGTAGTTAGAGCACTCTGGGCCTGGCGCTAGAGCGACGAGCTATCTGTGGTACCTCCTTCGGCTTCGCACCATGGCTGGTAGATCTACCGATAGCTCGGTTTACTCTCATAGCTGTACTGATGAGGCCTTTATGGCCGAAATAGCTTGCTGTCTGCAGCATTGTGTACGTACTAGTACACGTAGATCTACATGTACAATGATGTAGACAGCATGTAATTGTTACAAGGCGGAGGACCACTAATGCCAGTAATGGCACTATGTCTTGCTGTCAACCAACAAAATGTGCATGTGCTCAAAACAAAGTTTATCTGTACTGGTATTGTCAGGCCACCCTGGCAACGTGCCATGGCAACACAGGAAGCCTACATGCTTTTTATGTAAGCTGGCTTTTGACATCGATCACTTACCAATGACAATGTACTATGTAAGGGGTGGAAATGCTGTCGCTGTGCGTCGGCGGGAGTCAGGTAGATCTACTCCATGCAGGTCCGGCCAATGCCCAGTACTGCAGTACGAGTTCGTAGTCGGAGTCCGCCCGCTGACGTGACACTGACAGTCACACTCACAGCCAGTAACCACTGGTAACAGACTCAGTACTGCAGTATGACAGCTAGTGTTCTCTGCCAGGTACATGTACAATCATGACTCATGTACATGATTGTACGTATTTGTCGATCAGTATTTTGAAAGATCCACGGCAAACAATAATACTTAATAGTGATGCCGTGTTTCTAGTCAAAGGGCCAAGGCTACGCGCGATGTCAAGTACCTGAGTACTGAGTATACATGTATCTGCCTGTCCGCAATCGATCCTCTGATGTGCGTGGCAGTGATCATGGTGATGGGCCATGCATGTCTACATACGACGACCAGGAGAGCTATCACCATGATCACCGGTCACCGCGCGTACCGGGCATGTGCGTATCACCATGGTCACCAAGGCTACATCATGCTTCTCAGTATACCCGTGTCCTCGAGGCATGGCCCTGGCCTGGGTGTTCAACCCACAATAATGAATACTGTCATGTTTGTGCCGTGGGGATTCTAGCATGGTCGATCGAAAGGTCTATGGCTCTGTGCTGCTCAGTCAGCAGGTCAGGCAGTCTTGAAAGCCTCCTGCGAGCTGCCGTCCTCATGGAGTCATCTGGTCATGGTCCTGCCTGGTACTGCTGGTGCTGCTCAATGAAATCCGATCGTGTGGGTGTAGTTTGCGCCCAGCACCAGTTCACATTCGCAGTAATTTTCTAGCACAAGGCCAAGGGCGAGTACGACTAGACTAGAGACAGGTAGACCGTAGAGTGAAGTAGCAGACATGGTGGGCTACGGCCAGTATGGGCGTACATGTACGTCTACGTCATGTCAGTGACTAATTTAACTGAGTCAGAGTCACAAACAAAGTCATGACTTCAAGTAGTTACTTCAAAGTGCGAAACACCGCCAATACAAGCGGATGATCATGATGTATGGAATCGAGCATGAGTACGAGGACGAAAGTGCGGAATCGGAGCCCGACGCGCGCTAGCGCGGAGGGCTCCGATTCTAGCACTTGAGTCCGAGTACGAATGCTTTGATACCATTTCTGACATGCATTGGCTGAATCGGAGCACGCCTAGGCGTGCTCCGATTCAATCGGAGCACGCCTGGGCGTGCTCCGATTGGAAAATCGGAGACCTGCAAGCGCTCACAGGTCTTCAGTGGCTGATTCAAAGCACGGCAAGTCGCGCTAGGATTCGCTGTTGCCATGTCGATTGTCATGTGACATGTCAGAAACCAGCAATCAACGTCGCAACAAACAAAGACTTGAAAGAGCACCTCATACTTGTCATAGCTCTGAAGATTGTTGCACTTGCAGATCGTTCTGTTTGAGCATTTGAGGGCATGTTCGAGGCTGTCGATGTGTGTTTGAGTTAGATCCACCGCAGAACGCCGCGGATGGATCTAAGAATTTTGTAGATAGACAGCATGCAATCGAGTGTCATGATGTACAATGTACATGCATGTCACACATGTGCACTGCGTTGTGCAGAGCTAGAGCCAGCTGATCGCGTGATTGTAAACAAGATACCTAGATAACGACCGGGAGCATCTTTGGTCCATGCCAAAAATCAATAATTTGATCCGGACAGAGGTTATGCTACGCCCTCCCATTCGTTGCTCTCGTCTTGTGCTTACTCTAGTCCATTGCGATATAGTGCTGTAGATAGAGAAGCTGTAGTTGTCCACATCCCGGTTTGAAGCAAATCTTCTGAAATTCAAGCAATAATGAGTAAGTTTGGAGGGAGGAGAATGTCCGACAGCGTCGATTACGAGGGCGACCAAAGCGAACAATACGAGGAGAGTCCGAGGGACAGTTCTTACTTGGCTGGCCGTGAGCCTGACTATGACGGCGTGGACGAGGATGAGGATGATGAACAAGTCGGCAGTATGAGCGTGGTGGTGTGCGGCCAGCCGTTCGAGCATCGTGCTCAGTCGGCACGGCGTCGGACGAAGTCAGCGCAGCTTCGTCAAACCGGCGACACGGTGAAGCTGGCCGGTGTGAAAAGTCAGATCTATAACCCTGCGTTGCCCAGTCTCAGACGTATGGACATGGATGATACAGGGCATCGGCTTACTTACGAACATTCCCGAGCAACATCAGCCTTGACCAGACGTGAGAACAGAACAAGAACACCCATACTAGGCAATTGGCATTGTGACTTGTGTTGCAGACCTACAGACAGTCCGAGTAGTAATATTTCAACCCTTCACTACTAGCCCACAGTGTTGGCAAGTGAAATCCGACTCCATGAATAAAGCAGCGTAGTAGTATTGATAAGGCTTATGCCGGTTAGTACAAGGTGTACAGATCCACGAAATCCCGTAGACCCGGTCACAGTGGGTGTTGAATGTGCAGGACCCTATTGTGTTTTCTGCTACTTCCACTAAAAAATGGGCCCTGAAGGAATTTCATACGAAATTCTTTTTCTGACAAAGATCTAGCTAGTCATTAGTTCTAACCAAAGTGAAGAAGCTGGAAAAGCGATTGCTTGCCAATAAATTATGAGGCTAAGAGGTCAAATGCGCATGCATAGCACACAATAAACACCCAACCGGGTCTACGGGATTCAACAGGATTTCTTGAATCTGTACAACTAGTACTAACCGGCATAAGGTCTATTGCACATGTCGGTGTTCCTCAGGGCCTTATTCAGGCCCGGGCGTCTTTCATTTGCCAGTGCTGCAGATGTACATGACATTGTACAAGGTTATGCAGGAGCATGCCAATGCATTTGCCTGATCTGCTTGATCGTTGCATTGCATCTGCTTGATTTGGAAATGGTCGGCATGTACACATGCAGCTCCAGAGCTGATCTCGCATACACGACTGTATCGATCAGTCTCATTCATGATGTTCCCTATTGTGCTGGAAAGCCGTACACCGTTTACAACTGGCATGGCAAGTTACACCGGCGTGTGATTGCCAATCTTGAGGAAGACTAGAACTTGAACGATGATCGTATTCTGTAGTGTCAGCGAGGTTGTTCTGATGTTGACATGTGTTTGTATGAACGTATTGTGTTGCTGTTTTGTTCGTCAACTCTCACTAGGTTCCTTCAATGACTGCCGTACAACGTTCTTCCAGCCAGCTACAAGCTTTCCATCAAAGGTAAACCGGGCCTTGGCTGCTAGTAGTTGTATTGTGCACCTTTGCTGACACGCTTATAAGGAGCACGGTTAAAGTATATTTGCCAGTCTTATCCGTGCTATTGCCCCGTCCTGTAACACATATTGGTATGGAACATACGGATTCTTTTCAAGTGTTGTTTGAGAGATAAGACAATAATTGTAATTTCACATGTGATGCCGCTGATGCTTTTTCTGTCTTTAATTTATATTCAGAGAATAACGGAGGCAAGTCGGCCTCTGGAGGACCGCTTGCGAGTTCTTAGTGCAAGGTATTGTGCTATAGGTAGATAAGGCATGGACGCAATATACACATAACGATGTCCTGTGGTATATGCCTATAGTGAGAACTTGATTCCGTATTCAGCGCCACGAACGTCCACGCAGCTGCCTCCTTGTTGATTCCTTGCCTGTATGCTCCTACTCTGCAACAATGCCAGTAGGTCCTATACTCTGCTGTGACTGATGCCAATGTTAAAGTGATGTAGGCAATGCGAGTCGGTCTTTGTGACTGTGTTGACCTCTTCAGTGCTCCCACACGGCCTATACCATGGACCAGTCTCATGCAATCGCTTAGTACACGGCGAGATGAGGCTGCAGACCGAACTCCAACACCAGTCCGTAAGTGGATTGGGTTTGTTATCGAAAACCCCGCGCGTGTGCACAGCTGGAATGCCTTCCACCTGTATTTACGATTCGTATATGCTCTTGTCAGTGCTGTACTCTTGTCGTATGTATAATGTGGTTTTGAGGCTTAGCCTGGACTGCAACTATTGCTGTTTTATCCTATAATAACTGCCATTATTAACTGGAGTTTCCAATATTGATGCACATGTACACTTCACATTGCACAATGTACAGGGAAGTAGCCAGCATCGGCCAAGCCGATAACTTATTGGTTGATTGAAGTGCCGTCGGTTGGCATGCCTGTGCTCAAATGCCAAGCATGTACGTGATGTAACCCATGTGCACCGTGGGTAGAAGTTACTAGAACTGTGCATTCCGGGACTGGTTGACGATCGGTTGGACGAACACCGTGGTGACTATCCTGCACCTACACCGATAGGTATTGTAATCTTGTGTACTGCACTACCTGCTCAATACCTACCTATTGCTTTTCTGTATTCAGGCAATGTTGGAGTTTTTGGCTTCACTACCCGTCATCTTCATCCATCGCAAACACAAAGTTGGAAGGTAGGTTCCATTGTGGCTCTTATCCCCCACTTCAAGTTACACCTTAGAATCTATTCAGCGGTCATTAATGGATCATTGGCATGCCATTATAACCACCAATACGTCATTTCCAATGGTCGGCAAAGTGTTTGCCATGACCAGGCAGGAACACACAGTCGCAATTCGGCTGTCGTTAACCCTCGGAGAATACTAGAGTGTGATGAACTGACACTTGCTCACAGGCAATGAGAACGATGTGCAGAAGAATCATGTGACCTGTACGTATGATGTCATTGCGAATGACACCAGTCGGTATTCCACAGCAGCCATTGATCACCAAATCAGTGGGCAAACATGCTTTTAAGTGCCCGTGACCGTGTACTTTGTCAATGTATCATGCTATACACAATGCAAGAGATGCTCGATGTTGATAATTATCCTTGTCTGCTGTAGCTTAACCTACGCGGCGGGACGGGAGTTGATCAGAAAACGTACAGCCAGCATCTCGTGCCGTCCGATATCAAGTAAGAGCCTAAAGAAGTGTCTAGACTGAATTTCTAGGTAATTGGCATAGTACTGAGTGTTGGAGTGGAGTCTGGGGTGTAGTTGTGCTTTGTTGTGCACACCTTGAAGGGTTGCAGGAGGCTACAAGCGGTGGCACTTATGATGGGCAGTGTGAATGGTGCTTTCTTCAGCAACCAATACACTTTACATAGATCTGACTATAGAGTAGGATGATGTTTCTGTTCTCGACTTGTACGACTTTTTCTAGGGCAAGTTGAATGGTTGTAATTTCTGTTCTTGTTGTTCTTCCAGTTTCCGGTATCGCAACCGCTCACCGCAATACATGTAAGTCATTTCCACTCTTGGTGTACGGTCAACCTTGCGAGAAAGAACCCTCGATCATTCATGAGAAAAGCTAGCATTGTTATTCGCGAGTTGTCGTTATTCGCGAGGTTTAAACGTATACAGTCCAATGATCACTACAATTACACCGGGTCTGTAGATTGGGTTGTTGGTTGCGAGTTGTTGTTATACCTCAGTACCTGAGGTCGTTATTCACGAGTTGTTGTTATACCTCAGTACCTGATGTCGTTATTCACGAGTTGTTGTTATACCTCAGTACCTGATGTCGTTATTCACGAGTTGTTGTTATACCTCAGTACCTGATGTCGTTATTCACGAGTTGTTGTTATACCTCAGTACCTGAGGTCGTTATTCACGAGTTGTTGTCACGTATACCTCAGTACCTGAGGTCGTTATTCACGAGTTGTTGTTATACCTCAGTACCTGAGGTCGTTATTCACGAGTTGTTGTTATACCTCAGTACCTGAGGTCGTTATTCACGAGTTGTTGTTATACCTCAGTACCTGAGGTCGTTATTCACGAGTTGTTGTTATACTTCAGTACCTGAGGTCGTTATTCACGAGTTGTTGTTATACCTCAGTACCTGATGTCGTTATTCACGAGTTGTTGTTATACCTCAGTACCTGAGGTCGTTATTCACGAGTTGTTGTCACGTATACCTCAGTACCTGAGGTCGTTATTCACGAGTTGTTGTTATACCTCAGTACCTGAGGTCGTTATTCACGAGTTGTTGTTATACCTCAGTACCTGATGTCGTTATTCACGAGTTGTTGTTATACCTCAGTACCTGAGGTCGTTATTCACGAGTTGTTGTTATACCTCAGTACCTGAGGTCGTTATTCACGAGCTGTTGTTATACTTCAGTACCTGATGTCGTTATTCACGAGTTGTTGTTATACCTCAGTACCTGAGGTCGTTATTCACGAGTTGTTGTTGTACACACGGTACACACGGTTGGTATTCATGAGGGTTACTGTATTCTGAAGTGCAACATGACCATGTGTATAGCAGATATTATCTGTACTGGTAGCGGAGACTCTTGAGTGTATCTGTCTATTTGCTTCCAGTCCATTGCACACTTCATGATATACCATGACCATGACTTCATTGCCCTCCTACGCCATGCACAGCCTTGCACCTGAGGGTCGACCCGAATACAGATCCAGATCCAAATATAGACATGCATGTATGCCTGTGTGTGTGTGTGTGTGTGTATGTGTGTGTGTGTGTGTGTTTGTGTGTGTGTGGTGTGTGTGTGTGTGTGGTGTGTGTGTGTGTGTGTGTGTGTGTGTGTGTGCACGTGTGTGCGTATGTGTATACTTGTATGTGTTCCAATTCACTAACTGTGTGCCTTCGTTCCACAGTGTGTGGTACAGCCCATGGGCAGGACCCAGTTTCTGCCGAAAGAAAATAACGTTGCCCAAAAGTACCTAAATAATATATTGAAATCGGGTGTGTTTACGATTTTCTTGTTTCAGGCAACGCGCATCTACAGCTGCATGGCATTAATGATCTGTTAGTGAGATGACAGTGATCATCCCAACTTTCCAGGAACATCAGTTGTCGGCGCACACAACACGCCTAGCCAAGGCAGCAAGAAATGGATCATAACATTTCAACCAGAATCCAATATATATATCGAAAAAAGGCCAACGTATTTTAATCTATATTGAAATGTTGATAATGTAAATATCAGAAAGTATTCAATG
>NC_088643.1:53587940-53695440 GCF_964019385.1 Sycon ciliatum | reverse complement strand
CATCCAACTTCTTTGGGACAATGGAGAGCCAAAATACTAGTACTGAAATTTCCCCATCTACTCCCATGTCTATCCCTCTGACGTCATAAATCCGGCCTGGTCTGGGCAAGTTAATGACGTCATCGTGATGTCACCAATTTTAGTGCAAACTTCAAGCTGGTATAACTCGGGAACGGCTGCTCCGATCAACCCCAGACCTTCACCATTGGAACCGGTGCATTTTTCGCTACAGGTTGTGGAGTTTTCATTTGAGGGTGAACTTCCCTTATTGGTCCGGCCATAACACAGCCCCTCATATTTTGCGTATAATAATAATAATTGTAAAAAAAGAGAAGGAACACATGAGAACGAGTTATGCAGCAACTATCCACGACTGTAACAAGATGATAAACGGTCAGAAAGTGCGATAATAGGGCACAAAACTGACAGGCTACTGAGACATTCACCAACCGGAGACCTAGCTCCAACACATCTCCAGTGCGCAAACCAACAGCCTTCCAACTTGGAAGGTTCATGGTTACGTAGGACCGAAGAGGGGAAGGTGAGCGCAGCGAAAATGTGCACAAGCTAAGTCCTGCGGCAACAAAGAATGCCGACTGTTACAGAACGATGACGAGACCAGTTAATTAAGTTAATAACATGACAATGCAGTCTGACTACAATTCGAAGCAGCAAAGCAACACACCACCCAACTAGGGTGGGTCAGCAACATCAGGGATAAAGGAAGGGGGAAGCTTTGTGAAAAAGAATTGTACAAAACCGGATGCCAATATCTAACGGTACTCCTCATGCATGACACTATTGTGGACGAGTTGACTACAATAACAAGTAGTTCCACACGACGTACGTTTCGCCGTGTTGTTAGTGACGGCTCATCAGGTGTGCAAAATTTAAACTCGGATACTGAGCCAGTAATAAATTACAAAGTAATAAATTGTTACAGTCGTGGATAGTTGCTGCATAACTCGTTCTCACGTGTTTCTTCCGAGTTTAAATTTTATTACTGGCTCAGTATCCGAGTTTAATGGTGTACTAGCTGTGCTAGTACTTGTTAGCAACAATCCGAACTAGCGCACACACTGCACTGCATTGCTTTGTACTGCATTCAAGACTGACGTCATGCGCTTTGTTTTGCTGCGTAATCACAAATGGCACCAGCCCATTTTTGCGGAAAAGAAAAACAAATCTTGCTTGCCCTGTTGTGCTCTTCCAGACAACGGATCGTGCTTCAGCAGTGTTTCTTTTCCCACCATCCCTCCCTATCCAACTTATTCACACCATCATAATATTATCGTACCCACTAACCGGGTCCACTCTCACAACTGGTGTTATCTAGCTATTTGCTGCGGCTCTGCCTTGCGCTATATTACATCCATTTAGCATTGCAGCTCTACGTTGAGCTAACAGCAGCTCTACTTTGAGCTAACAGCAGCTCTACTTTGAGCTAACAGCAGCTCTACTTTGAGCTAACCGCAGCTCTACTTTGAGCTAACAGCAGCTCTACTTTGAGCTAACAGCAGCTCTACTTTGAGCTAACCGCAGCTCTACTTTGAGCTAACAGCAGCTCTACTTTGAGCTAACAGCAGCTCTACCTTGAGCTAACAGCAGCTCTACTTTGAGCTAACAGCAGCTCTACTTTGAGCTAACAGCAGCTCTACTTTGAGCTAATCGCAGCTCTACTTTGAGCTAACAGCAGCTCTACTTTGAGCTAACCGCAGCTCTACTTTGAGCTAACCGCAGCTCTACTTTGAGCTAACAGCAGCTCTACTTTGAGCTAACACCAGCTCTGCTCTGAGCTAACACCAGCTCTACTTTGAGCTTCAAACCAGTTGTTTCGAAACCAGCACTCCTCAATCCAAAGATGCCTCTTTGTTGACTTGTTTGTGTGAGGGATGGGGCTAAATAAAAATAAAAATTATAGTTGATACACACAACCTTCTCAGCAGTAAACATAGAGTGGTGGCCAAAAAGCTGATCGGTCCGGTGATGACCTGACCAAGCGGACCTGTTCCGATGGGCCAGATCTACTGTACACTGCACATCACATTTCCAATCAACATGGACCCGTTAAGTTTTACAGTAGAATCGGTCCCTGTAACTTACTGACGGAATAGTTGGACAGGACAACCGAATCACGACCCTCCCGACCACGGGTTGAGGCAAAGCGGCCACTTGCATTGTTTGGCATAGTATCTTCGTATCCAGCTACTTCTGCCCCTCCCTTGCTGCTGCTGCCACTGCACACGATGTATATTGTTTCAAGAAATTACACATGCACACACACACACACATACACACACATACACACACACACACACACACACGCACACACACGCACACACATACACACACACACACACATACACATACACACACACACACACACACACACACACACACACACACACACACATATATATGTATACATGCATGTACAGACAGTGATTCACACACACACACACAAACACACATACACACTCACGCATGTGCACGCGCGCACACACACACACACACACGCATGCACGCATGCACGCACGCACCCACACACGCACACACACACACACACACACACACACACACGTAACGTTACATGTAGGCGTGCACATGGAGTACTGGGATAAGAGAGCGCATGCATGGCACTATTCCACCTACATGTCCACACAAACAACCCAGGTTTCTATATTTCCAGAATAGAAACATCCTGTACACATGTAGAATTTCCATGACACTGATGTGCATGTATTTCTTTTTCGCTCTGCAAACATACCTTCTCCTGATAAGGACAATCAGAATGATAACAATGACCAACACCAGCAGTACTCCACCAACACCAGCCCCTACTCCTATTGCCAATGTGTTTCCTGGACACGGAACAGGGGAAAGCAAGTGCAAGTAGCAGAGACTTTCTCGGCATGGTATGAAACAAGGCAAAATTCAGTGCTCATAAGTAAAGGAAAGGCTCAAATTTATGCCACCTTAAAGATTTGTTTTAGACAAGTATGTTGAAAACAAGTCCCAATTCAATGCTCATAACTTGTATCGCAATAAGAATGGCATCCAACAATCATTATTTCATGGGAGAAATGATCAGATTTCTCACCTGAACTTGCAGCAGGCCCCACTACTCCTACGGATGATTGAACTTCCATTGTGGAGGTTGATGTTGGAAGAGATGATGCTGAGGATGAAGTTGATGCTGATCCAGTTGACTGTGTTTGAGCTGTTTGACCTTGTGTTCCTGTACCGGGTCGTGACGTTTGAGATGTAGCTGTCCGTGTCCGAGTAGTCCTCGGTGCTCGGCTTGTTCTTGGTCGCGTTGTTCGTGTTGATACCCGTGTTGTCAGAACTAGAGTTGTTGGTGCCTGGGTTGTGGGGGCTTGAGTTGTTGGTGCCTGGGTTGTGGATGGTTGCGTTGTCATTCCTCCTGCTGTTGTTTGTCTTTGTGTGGTCCGTGCTACTGTGGTAGCAGGTTGTGATGTTGGAGGTGATGTGGTTGATACCTGGGTTGTCTGTGCTGTTGCCGGTGCCGTTGCTGTTGGTGTAGTTTGTTGTGTGGTTGATTGTGTTGTTGCCGCTACAGTGGGAGAGGATAAAGCTGAAACAACAATAACAACAAAGAGGTTTTGCATTCCAAATTTCGGAATTATTTTCGGAATGTGGCGGCAGGAGTCGAAAAAGTAGTCAAACTTTCGGAAGTGTGGTGGCGAAAGTGCATGGTTTTCCGAAAATATATTTTCGGCTCTTTCCTGTTTGGGAGGGCATATTTGAGTATTTTTCATGTGCGTATTTTTGTTTCCTGCTGCTCTCGCTGATCATATTTGAAAATTTTCCCACGTGTGTAGTTTTGGTTTTTGCTGCTCTCGCTGATATCGCCATGTTGACTAGATCTTCACACCCTCCATCTTCCTCTGCCATTGAGAGCCTACTGACAGTACAAGACTGTTTAGCTGTTGGATCACTCGATCCATCACTCAGTCCGTCCTCGTCTTCGAACCGCACCCAAATTCGGTTTGAGCTGCACATGGATTTGAGCCTGCTCAGGCAACTCCTATTTGTGCCCAACCCCTTTCTTCGCGGCTTTGTGGGATTCGAGGAGACTGCAAGTTCTAGCCGCTTGTCTGAGCCAACGTTTGCTGGTACATGTATCACCAGGAAGTCGACCAGAGACCACACATGCATGCTGTTGTTGGACCAGCACGTCTCAAAACCGAATCTGCAAGATTCGGAAGCAAAGAGTTTTCGGTTTTGGCGCCTTCTACGCTCTCCATTTTGTTTTGCATGGCAACCCTTGGAAACGAAGTCGAATCAGATTTTCGGAATGCAAAACACTGAAAATGACGTTTTTCGGAAAAGCACAGCTGAAAAACATTCCGAAATTCGGAATGCAAAACCTCTCTAACGATAATGTCAGTGGCAGCGGTAAGAGCGAAAAAATCAGCACTGGCAGAATCTATACATCATGCAATCTAATAGTATGAATGCACCACAGTGCCGCAGATTTAGCAAACTGGTGTGTCTACGACCCTTAAAATAGCAATAGAGTCTTTATTGCCGGAGAGGACACATTTCTCTGTTCTAAAACTCCCATGGGACATTGTACACTCCGGATTATGTGGTATTGCTGTTACCGTACATTGTACACTCCGGCTGGTGTGGTATTGCTGTTACCGTACCGCATTTCTGAGCGCAAAGGACCCATTAGCTTTGTGATAAAACTTTAGAATAAATCAAATTACTAGCTGCACATCACATCTGAACCCTTTTCTTACAATGTGTAAAGTAAATATGTGTTTATCGGCTACTGGGAACATAATTGATCCATCCTGTCATGCTGGCTACACCTTTTGTTTTTAGACATCAAAACGAGAGCCACTGGCACATCCAGTACATACCAGTACATATTGGCACTGCACCTGTCCAATTACCACTCAGTTGACATGTTAGGCTACTTCTGTTCATGGCTGGTTGGGTTCCTTTGATTATCAAGCTCTGCGGGCACTCATACATCATGACACTGCCCGGGCTGGAACTTCCACTTGATGACAATGATGTGGCGTACATTTCCCCAGGCACTGACAATGTTGGATTCCGTGGTGTTCCACAATCAACAACTGGAGCGATGGAGAAAAATTCAGTAAAGCTTAGGCTTAAAAGACAATGCGACAAATAGAAAAATCGATGCCGACATAATACCATGAAGCAATCATGCAGGAATTAAAAAAAGTGATCCATAAACGTTTTTCCTTCGATGGTCATAAGTGAACCTACATCGATTGGCGACTTACAGGTGAATAAACAATATTATACGGGCTCAAATAAAGCTACAATGTCATGAATGGAGGTTACAAAAAACTGCAATAGCAGCAAGGGTCACAGCTTCTTAGTCTCATAAACTAATCCCAAGTCAAGGTTGACAACCCGGTTTAGAGTGTGGTGCCAGGTAAAGTTGTACCTGGCCAACCCATGATCCTAGAGTCAACCCTAAAGCACACACTGCTATGGATAACAACTCAACTTCACCTGCACTGTAGATGACAATACGTGTGCTGCAATATCAATCACTGATGCGGGAACATGGATGTTGACATTCACACAAGTTCACAACGGCAGGACACTTCGTATCATTGTTACTGGGAGTTTCACGAGCACTTTCGCAAAGTCAACTGCAACTCAGCTTTGTGTACGTGAATGGCTCTATGCAGGACCTCAATATTTGAGACCTTACCCTGACAAATAGGATCAGACGATGACCAACTGCCTGATTCCAAGCAAGTAAGGTTGATACTAGTTGTTGGTGGATCTGGAGGCAGTGCTGACAGGAATGATACCCGGTATCCACTCACACATTGTACTGTGACAGAGCTACCCACACGCCTTGAGAACATTGCTGGTGCATAGGTGCCATTGGACAGCGGACGGAGAATTGGACATTGCACTAAAACAAAAAAGCAGAAAGGAAAGTCGGATAGTTTTAAAAACAAAATGCAAGCCGTGAGTGCGGTATGCTGGCGTTGACCAAGCTACTCTACATTACTTCATGGTGAGCCGCAAGCCAGTAGCGCAAGTCGGAGCTGCGGATACTACAGTAGTGGTGGCAAATATTCTTTAGTTTATCCTGCTCCTATTGAAGCATCGCTTCTGTCCATCAAAATGCAGGGATACTTCAGGGATACTACCGCATTGTGGTATGGATGGCATCTTGAGTATGCCACAACGTTATGCGTGTGACCAGTCTTTGGAAGAAGTGGAGTATCAGCTTTGCTGCCTTAGATTTGTTGCGCAAAGCTCGGGAAAACAAAACAAGATACTAAGCCAACTTGTCTCCATTGAGTCTGGCCTTCAGCAATTGATATTCACCAACCTCCTCATCGACAAGTCATCAAGGTGATGTGGTGGCTTGGCAAAGGTTCTCGGGGAGTTTGAATCCATAGGTAGGGACTACTTTTGATGGTAGTTTTTGCCCAAATGCTCATTCCTATGCGTCCTTAGCTCTAGGCGCCTTGTGCCACTACCATTTCCGATGGAAAGTTATTAAGTTAATAAGCATGAAGCATACACTGACAAACCCAATTCCTGCACCTTGGTAGTGGGAGGATAGTCGAACAGTGTTTACCAACAGGTTTGGGGAAGATGGCTATGCTTTTCTTCAATAGCTCGTGCGAAAGGCTTCTAGCACATGTAGGTATAAAATACAATAAAATTTCACGGTTCGCGTGAGACTCGACCGGAGGCCAAGTATTCCGCATCTGTAGGAACGCCAACATCCTCTATGGATCAAGGCACCGATGCAGCTCCTAAAGCGGTGGGAGGTGAGTAACTTAAATCAGACCCACCACACAGTGGTATATATATCCATTGAAAATAATGAGGCTTAACACATTCTCAACTTCAACCAGAAAACACCTTGTTCGAACTAAGTATCATAAACGAATAGAGGAACATTTGAAAAACTGATTATGCACACCCCGATAAATGCCAAATTGGAGAAAAATTTCAGCGAAGTGTAATCAAAAGGTCTAGGGGCACCAACAGGCAACATTTCACATTCAAAATCTGACTAGAACCATTTCAGAACAGATTTAGATACAAACTGCACATAGAATGAATCCATTTTGTGGGCATTGTCAGAAAAGTAAGAAAATGGATTTAGTGGGTTTTCACTTTCAACAAGAGATGATTTACTTACATGGCTGACAGCAATTTCCTTGAAACTCCGCACATGACACAACCACGGATTCCCGACCTAGACATCTAAAATTCTTGTAACACGTTATATTCACATGACTTCCATTTAGTTGAGTCAAATTTCCAGAATTGCTGTTAAGACGGGGCAGTGAGGCAGCATCACAGCTGCCTGTACGAGAGCAAAGACAACATACATTACCCAAACATGAACTCACTCAATGGTTAATTTACAATCAGGCATATCGCAAATAGTGTCAGGATCACAGCAATCCCAAGACGAGGACACATTCACGAACGACTCGTGCCAACCTCTAATTAAAACGACAAAACATTCACAATAACTCTATTGCCAACCAGCAGTCTACACATATCTCTAGGCATAAGTGGAATGTGGCGCAAAGTCCATGAAAGACTCTGCTTTACTGAAGTGCTGGACAATCCCGGGAATCTAACTTACTAGGCAGTGTTGGTGGTTCATTACTACAGCCAAAACCAGAGCCACGAGCTATTGGGCTGCTCTCATTTCTACATTGTGCTGTCATGTTCCTGCCAGTCACTGGACACTGGAACAGTATGTCAAAACTATATCCTTGAGTTCCATTGCTCCGGCACGATGTAACTGCAGAGGATCAAAAAGATTTTGATGAATGATTTGACCATTGTATTCTTTAGGTTTGGCAATTAAAAATAGACAAAGCTAAGGGTGTCCTCGATTGGCGAATCCGGATTGAGTGCGAGCAGGTGGTGTGGTCCGAGCAACGCTCGCCTTATCGAACAAAGCAAAGTTGTAGTACGCATATCGTACAAAGATTCTGTGAAAGCTGTGAAAAAGAGTCAAAGTCCATTTCAACTCCAGCCACTCCCGGTGTGTGTGTGGGGGGGGGGGGGGGGTGCACTCCAACTACACCTACTCCGGATTCGACCAAACGATCACGCCCTTAGCTAGTTGTTGAAGTATTGCACATTTACTACCAGCATCATGGTCTAAGACACTGTATCAATAGTGGCAGAGAAGTATGAGCTGGTCAAACACAATCTCGATCACAGTGTGAATTATACACACTACTACAATGCCAATATGCACTTTGGGATCAGGTATAGTGGCATCACGGGCTTATCTCTGTGTGGCGAAGAGTGCGTATTTAGCAGGCAAAGTTAGCATCCAAATAGCATTTCTAACTCTGGAATGTTATCTTTCTTTACATCAATTTCTCATCATTGATACATGTAGTGCTATTGTCTGCTGCTACAAAAGTCCTGAACAAAAAACAGGCGCTCGCCTAGAAACATCCTGTATCACCAAAACGTGATTTCACCCCAATATGCACTGAATACAAAGACTTGGTTCACACACATGGCACTTTCTTTGATTGAAGAGTGAGATTATTGGAGAGAGAGAGAGAGAGAGAGTTGAAGAGAGAAGCAACGCAATATAAAAGGCCTGGGTAGCTATGGCAAACATGGGCGCGCAAGTAGCTACCCAGGCCAACGGAACGAAAGGTGAGTATGACGTAGTACGGGTGCATGCAGGGCCGGCCAGCTTAGGAAAGGTTGTAGGTAAGATTGTACGGGAGGAGGAACCTAACAGTACAATCTATGATCGAGAACTATAGGCTGGAAATACAAAATTGTAGAGTCCTCAGGCTCGGGAGAGTGATCAATGTTCATGCGAACAGAGCTATCCTACACACAAGACACAGAGCACCACACATCTTCATTGTAACTACTAGTTTCATGCCCTTAGGCAATCATCAGACAGCTCAGTCGAGCTGATGATTGCCTATGAGCATGGAACTACTAGTCACAACGAAGATGTGTGGTGCTCTGTGTCTTGTGTGTTGGATCGGAATTATATTAATTTTACAAAGATCCGTGGGTCGAAGGGCCAATGCACTAGACTCTACCCAGTGAAGTAGTCTAAATTACTCTGAGAATGATAGTGAATTTCCATTAATAAAACGTTAAATGGGAAGTTCGGTACAAAAGGAAACTTTCAGGGTCCGTAGAGTTTGGGGCGATGAGTTGAATGGTCTTTTTTTGTCCAAGGAGGCTGCGATTTATAGTTTGTCAGATATTCCCCATCAACCCTGAGCGCACAGTTTACCTCATCCAGGTGATGACGTCACAGCGTGCAGCCAGGTAGCTACACCGTCAATTTCTGTACAAAATGGCCAATGTTCGCAAGGCGTTCGATTTGGGAACCGTTTTTCCGGGGCGTCGGTACCAATGCGGCAGACGCGGCCAATGCCGCACCTTGGAGGAGTCTGCACGGCGCTGCTGCTGCTGCTGTTGTTGTTGTTGTTGTTGTTGCTGTTGCTGTTGCTGTTGCTGTTGCTGTTGCTGTTGTTGTTGTTGTTGTTGTTGTTGTTGTTGTTGTTGTTGTTGTTGTTGTTGTTGTTGTTGTTGTTGTTGTTGTTGTTGTTGTTGTTGTTGTTGTTGTTGTTGTTGTTGCTGCTGCTGCTGCTGCTGCTACAGCAGCTACTGCTGTGGCTGTAGTTACAGCCCCTCTCGTTGTCAGGAAATGTTTGCTTGTGCTACTTCTCATCATATCCAGTTGACTTCTTATTATGACTTTGTACGTTATAATTTTGTTGAGCTCCGGTTTTCCCCTTCATTCTAACTCAAGTGCAGTTTAGCGTGTATTGGCTTGTGATTTCCTTTCTTCTGTTTGCTTGGCATTTTATCGCTCCACAGGTACCCCCGGTCTCAGGTGCTCTCACATTTGTGCAATTGTTGATTTTGGTCCTGAATTGTCCTCCCTGTTGCTCTGCTACCGTCCTCCTCCTTCCTCCACCTTTTTTTCTTTTCTTAATTGGCCTCATTATGGCATTCGCTTCCATGTAATTGGGCTTGTAGCCCGTGTGTACTTGCGAATTCAAATAAAAATATACATACATACATACAATACTTTAGTCCTGTGACTTAAGAAGTATTGAAATATGGGCTAATCGGGCCCAATTTTCCTAAACATTTCCCAGGGAGGACCCCGGACCCTCCACCTATTCATGGCCGCACCAATGTCGAATAACTTCCGACGCCCCAGTTTGTTGCAGCTTCTTCGAACCAACATTATTCGACTCAGTGCTACAAAAATTGAATACCCTGAAATTTTCAGTTCTGCAAATCATCAGGTTATCCCAGGTTTAGGCCGTTTTCTGATTTGGACTTATCACGCCCTCTGCGTGGTATGCCATAGTCAACATAATCATCACACGGAATAGTACAGTCATGTACTGCATTCCCGCACTGTCGTACTCCCGTGCGAATCATGTGGCACAACAAGTACAGGGATTTGTCATGTACACGACGTATTCAGGGAAGGTGCACTCCTCCGGGCCAGTGGGCTTGCTTTGGGAAAGATATATTTTAGTTTTCATGGAACAGTCCAGTCTCATGTATGCTACAACGATTAGTCAACCACTGTAAGGTGACAAAATAGCAGAATGTATACATGTCATAATAATGTCGCACCATACGGAATTCTGCTCCTTGTGTCCAAGCCTACGGCACACCACTGATACAAGTATAGACAACCACCTGTACAAGTAAACGTTATTTTTATCTTACATTTCGATCATGCACTGAACATAGGAACCGAGTGGAGTGCCATGTCTTACATACAACATTAGCTGTTCATGTCTGCATTGTGTAGGCTGAGGAAGGCTTGGTTGACTGCATAATGAATGATCTTACCATTTGTACATTGCAGTGGAACGTGACATGGACCATCAGCACTACTGCATGTGTACGTAAATGATGTTGCATTCTGCTCTCCAGAACAGGAGTAGTATATCACTGTTGTAGTCTCTCTAACCACACCTACAAAAAAGCACATGAAATAAAGCACAAAACTAACTAAGCAGTTTGCTTCAGCTTCGGCGACTCATGCCGGTAGAGAAGACGCTTGTAGAGTTGTGCCTTCGCAGCTCATGCCGCATTTAGCTAGTTCACTGACGCAAAGCAGAGCTGCCACGACGGCAATGAAAGTGATATGCCAGCTTAGGTTCCCTGGCAAAGTATACTAAGGCCTTGACAAAAGCGTTGCCATTGGTCTTAAATTGGCCAATTTTTTTCTTGTAAGTTACCCTGTTAGGAAGCTGAGAAAGGACAAGGATGCAGCAGTCATACTGTGGGTTCACAAGCAAAAGGAATTTCATTAATATCCACAGACAAGTAAGTTCAGACTTACTGCATGAAGACGAGGCATTCAGCAGCGTTAGAGTGTTTTCCATGGCAAGTGATGTTACATTGAGCAGTCGAATCACATCCATAGGTTCACTACCTCCAGCCAGTGTGATGCGGTTTGCTTGAAATAGTTTGTTGGTCACAACAGCTGTCAGCACTGTCGTAGTGCATGGACTACCAGATAGACTGAATGGTGGAAGATGCTGCAAAGGCGCAGGTGTGCAGCTGCTGGCACTTTGTTGCAACGTCAACTGAACTGTGCAGGGCAGGTTGAAGACAAAGCCTGGGTAACCAGGTGCCGGTACACCATCCGGGGGAGAAAAGAAGACTGTCTCTGTGTTCATCAGTCCGCTTATCCCACCATTCAGCTGATATAAACCTGGGTGTGATACAAAACAACATATAACACACTGGGTAACATACAATGTAGTTCTACTAGAAGTGATGTACTGACCAAATTGTCACTTTTCAGTGCGTAAAAGTGCAAACAGTGTGGCAGTTTCCATTATGCAATGTCGCTACACTGACTGATGCCCTCCATGATCCCTGCAAAAAGTCAATGTATCGGCTTTCTAACACTGAATCAGACCTTGAAAAGCACTCCTGGCAGAATTGTACCCTCTAGGGCTCACTAATAGCTGTATTAGGAATACAGGATACTGAGAGAGATCACAAAGAGGTACAGAATGTACTTGTACTATGCTTGCGCTGAATCATAATACGGCCCGTAAGTTAGGCAGATTGTACAACTCGGGACAACAATTTATAAACATTGCATTTCCCCGATTGTAAGCCGTGCCTCAATTTTCAACTGTGAACCATATTGTTTCAATATACTGACACAAGCAGGATAACATGTTTGATAGTAGGTGACATCCCTCTCTTGCCCAGTTTCGTGTGGAAGGTACAACTTATACTCGGGGACATACGGTACACCCGGGGAGTTATTCAAATACCCTAAATGCAAGCCTGTCAACTACTTTCCATGCACATGAAAAGCAGTAGCACTAGAAAGACGTGGAATTACATTCATTGCATTCACGGGAAAGTCTCATGCAAACCAAGTAAGTTGTGCACGGTAACTGAGTGGCAGTAAACCAGGCATAGTATTCCCTTCGTACTACTGACAATTGCAGTAGGCAACATACTATTGCCGTCGGGTTGGGAGCTAACGATGGGCTATTCGGATACTCTCACTCACATACACACAACTCAGAAAAACAGTTTCTTATTCTGATTGCAAGGAGAGTTCAGGAAGAAGGTAACCACACTTCCACAAGAGAAAATGGTAATATCATGCATACACGCATGCACGTAGTGGGGCACACAACTGCGAACCCCGCACGCAGCGCAACGCCAAAAGGGACTTCGTAGGACAACAATATATTATTATGTCAGAGGTTGTCGAAACATTGACATTGGTCTGCACGCTAGAAGTAACCTTACCAGAATTCATGCCAATTTCCTTTGTCCAGCCACTGGTAAAGTTGAGGAATATGCAGCTATCGTCTTGTGCATCACATGTGAATGCTATATCTAAAAATGACATAGGATAGAGCACACAGAATTAGAGAAGCTAATTCACTGGAAAATTTCTCAGGAACCCTAGGTTGAGACTTACTGGCACTAACTTTAGTTCTTATCACCCAATATTCTTTATAGTAAGTCCATCGTGTATTGCCAAATATGGAATTTATGAATAATGCATGCGAGTATGCTGTGATCCAGGGTGCATTGTTCAACTCTATGGCCAGCACCCTACACAACCATGCCCAGGTGGCTGTTCGGGGTATTAGTGGTACAAACTATTTGTGCAATGGGCTTATTCCATAGGACTTAGAACCTTCTCAGCGGCCACTGCATGTGCTCTCTGCCAGAACTCTAGGCCGCAGAGACCATGCCTGCAATGGTGACAAGTTTATTGTGAAACAATCATGAACACAAGGAACTTACCGGAAGGTACCGCTGTTGGTGGTTGAGCAGTTCCCAGAGGGGTTGCTCTCTCATTGGTTGTGGAAGACTGGGTTGTTGCAGCTCCAGTTGTTGGAGCTTGGGTTGTTGGTACTTGAGTTGTTGGCAATTGGGTTGTTGGCACTTGGGTTGTTGGTGGCTGGGTTGTTGGCGCTTGGGTTGTTGGCGCTTGGGTTGTTGGCGCTTGGGTTGTTGGCGCTTGGGTTGTTGGCGCTTGGGTTGTTGGCGCTTGGGTTGTTGGCGCTTGGGTTGTTGGCGCTTGGGTTGTTGGCGCTTGGGTTGTTGGCGCTTGGGTTGTTGGCGCTTGGGTTGTTGGCGCTTGGGTTGTTGGTGCTTGAGTTGTTGGCGCCTGGGTTGTTGGTACTTGGGTTGTTGGTGCCTGGGTTGTTGGCGCTTGGGTTGTTGGCGCTTGGGTTGTTGGTGGCTGGGTTGTTGGTGGCTGGGTTGTTGGTGGCTGGGTTGTTGGTGGCTGGGTTGTTGGCACTTGGGTTGTTGGCGCTTGGGTTGTGGGTACTTGTGTTGTTGGTAGCTGGGTTGTTGGACTTGTGGCTTGTGTTGTTTGTGCTTGGGTTGTCGGTGGCTGGGTTGTTTGGGCTTGGGTTGATAGTGCTTGTGTTGTGGGTATTTGAGTTGTTGGCACTTGGGTTGTTGGCACTTGTGTTGTTGGTGATTGCGTTGTTGGTCCTTGGGTCATTGGGGGTTGGGTAGTTGGTATCAAAGTTTCATTTGTGACTTCTATAAAATGAGAAAATAAAGAGGAAAGACAAAATCGTAATCGACTCTTTACGCCTTTACAGAACACAAAGGCACAGAGCACAGAGTTGGGTGGCATGTGGGTGCTGGCTGCAAGTGAGGCAATGTGTTTCAACATAGAACACATGCAACAAACACAAAGGGAAAGAGAGACTGGCTAGACCTTAGAGATTGGCTAGACCTTAGAAAGATTGACTAGACCTTAGAGATTGGCTCAACACGAAGCCCAAGTGAGTGGCTCCACATAGAGCAGGGAGTAAGAACATGTATATCGTCTTCCAAGTCGATATTTTGTTGATCATGCTAATGTCTAGTTCATCACCTTTCAGACCAGCATTAGAAGTTAGTGTGAGGTTCACAACATGTATACGAGACCCCTACAACCTAGTAGCAAAGTGTGTATGGTTTCTCACAATTTATGGAAGCGTGGAGTCATAAGCAAGGAAGAGGGCATGGTGGCTCGCAAGGAAAACGCACTAACAGTTTTTAAATGTCTAGAGTAATTACAGTACTGCTCAATGAAATCCGCTCGCAAGAAGCAAGTCTGTGCCCTGCACCTGTGTTCACATACCAGTGTATGCAGGTCTAAGGCCCAGCGCCCAGCGTGGCACTAGCTCCCTTGCTCGGATTTTCATTGAGTAGCGCTGTACTAACGGCAGCTGAGAAGGATGGACGAAAATTCTGCCGCAACGTGCCAATACCTGCTATACCGTATTTCTGCGGAATGCATGCATTACTTACTGCATGATGATGTAGCATTCCACAGATTTAGAGTGTTTCCAGCTGCGAGTGATGTTACATTGAGCAAATGAATGACATCTACTGGGTCACTGCTTCCTCCCAGCTGAACTTGATTTGCTCTAAATAGACTGTCCGTTACATCAGCTTGAAGTACTGATATCGATGGAGAACAGAGTCCACCAGCAACACTGAATGAAGACAGGGAATTTAGTACAGCAGCCGTGCAGGAATCGGATGCATTTTGCTGCAATACCAGCCTGACTGTACATGGCAAGGTGAATACATATCCTGAGAGACTGGGTACAGGTGCACCTTGCGGAGAGGCAAAGTAGATAGTCTCCACACCTGTGAATCCACCACTCAACTGGCTTACACCTTGAATGGCATAACAGTAGAGAGAAGAAAAGCAGCACAATAACTATGTGGTCTGGTGACATTGTGCCTGGAGCATCTAGCAAAGGTGGAGTGCCTGGAGCATCTAGCAAAGGTGGAGTGCCTGGAGCATCTAGCAAAGGTGGAGTGCCTGGAGCATCTAGCAAAGGTGGAGTGCCTGGAGCATCTAGCAAAGGTGGAGTGCCTGGAGCATCTAGCAAAGGTGGAGTGCCTGGAGCATCTAGCAAAGATGGAGTGCCTGGAACGTCTAGTAGTGCTGGAGTGCTCGGAAGATTTGCCGGAGATTTTTCCGGCTCACTTTCCGAGAATGCTATTCCACATGGAACCTTTTCCTAAAAAGTCCCTTTAGGGCCTTCACATCCACCTCTGAGGCACAGGCCTGGCTGAAACTTGGACTATCACTCCACAGCTAGTCCACTAACAAGATATATCCTCAGAATTTCTTGGACTCAGTCAGCAAAGTCATTTTCAAGATGAAGTTAACAGTGCTTTTAGATTAAAAAAAAGAGTGCTGGAATGCAAACCCCACTAAATCCATTTGTGCCAGTTTTCAGTACGACCCTAAATCTGAATCAGGTCACGGAGTGCTTTCAGATCATACCCCGGTTCAATGATTTTTATCATTGGTTATGCATTCCAATTTGTTTGCAGCTTACAGCGTATTAACTACATTTCGTTAGTGGGATGGTGATATATATAACAGAGCAAACGTTTCCAGAAAAGCACTTACCAGAATTCATACCACTGCCCTTGGTCCATCCGCTTGTGAAGTCCAGGAAGACACAACCACCATCTTGAGTTTGTGAGTCACACATGGATGTCATACCTGGGATGAAACAAGTGCAGGAACGCAAATATTTGTGTAAGCAAACAACGATAATTATCCATGAACAGCAATACACACCCGTAGTGAGGAGGTTACATACAGAAACCACCCATATGGCCATGTTCATTCTGTGCACATGTACATGTACTAACTGCTGCATTGTTTTTTGTGATCTTCCTGAATCATGTCTAAATCTCCTTCTCCACCACGGTCTTACACTACAACCGTCGTAATTATCTGTCTCTCCTATTTTAATCCCTGATGAAGTCCCAAGGTCAACAATTTGGAGAGACATAAAATTTCCGACGATTGCAGTGTAAGATCATGGTGGATAAGGAGATTGAGACATGACTAATTGGCTCCAGTGGAGCCTCTGCATATTGTAGAAGGTACTTCCTGAATCAGTCAATGTCAGGCCAGGCGCTGTGCAGCTAAGCCCAGACCGATGAGCACTTGCATATGCACCGTAGTGTGTGGGGCGCAAATTAGACTCACACGAGAGGATTTCACTGTAGAAGGGATGTGCATTATTGTTTTGATAACACAGCATGGGACCCGGCGGAGTTTGCCTGCTGAGGATGGTAATTGAAAAAATGGTGAGCGTGCGAGAGTTTGGTTGGAAACGGAGCATGCGCATTCTGTGTTAACATATTTTTACTACAAATACGCAACAACTTCTTTCACATTAATCCATTATTATTTTCACGACTCTTTGTTTCAACTTGTGCCCATTTTGTGCAAAAAGAAGTATTTTGTGGACAGCTCATCATCATTGGACTCTCCAAACGTACGCTTTCTATACATGTAGATACGTATTGGAGGTGCCAGAGATAGGTTTGTTGTGGACACTGAGACATTTTAACAACATGGCGCATCTTTCTTGAATGTGACACTTTTTCATGCCCAGGAGCAAGATAAGTCAACCAATTGTTTTCCTAGTGCTTCACTATGGAGACTACCTTGATTAAGGCTAGTATGTGTGGTGGATCTATAAACACAAAATAATCCACAAAAGCAGGCTGATAAAAGGCGTGTACAGCATAGGTAGGTAGTGCACCACTCCAAATGAACCCCAAGCTACATCTCTGAACTGTCTACAACCATGCAATGTATCTCATAACAAGGTCAATGGAAGATACTTACTTGACGGCAATGTGGGTATCACTGTTGTGGGAGATGTGGTTGTGGTTGCTGAGGTTGTGGGTGCTGGGGTTGTGGTTGCTGGGGTTGTTGGTGTTGCAGTTGTGGTTGCTGAAGTTGTGGGTGCTGCAGCTGTGGGTGCTGCAGTGGTGGGTGCTCGGGTTGTGGGTGCTGGGGTGGTAGGTGCTGCAGTTGACGGTGATGCGGTTGTCGGTTCAGCGGTTTTTGGTTCTGCAGTATTGGGTGATGTGGTTGAGGGTGCTACAGGTGTGGTTATTGCGGTTGTGGGTGCTGCGGTTGTGGGCCCTGCAGTTGTGGGTGCTGCGGTTGTGGGTCCTGCGGTTGTGAGTGCTGCGGTTGTGGGTGCTGCGGTTGTGGGTCCTGCGGTTGTGAGTGCTGCGGTTGTGGGTGCTGCTGTTGTGGGTACTGTGGTTGTGGGTCCTGCAGTTGTGGGTCCTGCTGTTGTGGGTCCTGCGGTTGTGGGTACTGCGGTTGTGGGTGCTGCGGTTGTGGGTCCTGCGATTGTGGGTCCTGCGGTTGTGAGTGCTGCGGTTGTGAGTGCTGCGGTTGTGGGTCCTGCGATTGTGGGTCCTGCGGTTGTGGTTGCTGCGATTGTGGGTCCCGCGGTTGTGGGTGCTGGTATTGTGGTTGCTGCGGTTGTGGGTGCTGGGATCGTGGTTGCTGCGGTTGTGGTTGCTGCGATTGTGGTTGCTGCGGTTGTGGTTGCTGCGGTTGTGGGTGCTGGGATTGTGGTTGCTGCGGTTGTGGGTACTGGGAATGTTGTTTCTGCGATTGTGGGTGCTGGGACCGTGGTTGCTGCGGTTGTGGTTGCTGCGGTTGTGGTTGCTGCGATTGTGGTTGCTGCGGCTGTGGGTGCTGGGATTGTGGTTGCTGCGGTTGTGGGTGCTGGGATTGTGGTTGCTGCGGTTGTGGTTGCTGCGGTTGTGGTTGCTGCGGTTGTGGTTGCTGCGGTTGTGGTTGCTGCGGTTGTGGTTGCTGCGGTTGTGGGTGCTGGGATTGTGGTTGCTGCGGTTGTGGGTGCTGGGATTGTGGTTTCTGCGGTTGTGGGTGCTGGGATTGTGGTTGCTGCGGTTGTGGGTGCTGCGGTTGTGGTTGCTGCGGTTGTGGTTGCTGCGGTTGTGGGTGCTGGGATTGTGGTTGCTGCGGTTGTGGGTGCTGGGGTTGTGGTTGCTGCGGTTGTGGGTGCCAAGATTGTGGTTGCTGCGGTTGTGGGTGCTGGGATTGTGGTTTCTGCGGTTGTGGTTGCTGCGGCTGTGGGTGCTGGGATTGTGGTTGCTGTGGTTGTGGGTGCTGGGATTGTGGTTCCTGCGGTTGTGGTTGCTGCGGTTGTGGTTGCTGCGGTTGTGGTTGCTGCGGTTGTGGGTGCTGGGATTGTGGTTGCTGTGGTTGTGGGTGCTGGGATTGTGGTTTCTGCGGTTGTGGGTGCTGGGATTGTGGTTGCTGCGGTTGTGGGTGCTGCGGTTGTGGTTGCTGCGGTTGTGGATGCTGCGGTTGTGGTTGCTGCGGTTGTGGGTGCTGGGATTGTGGTTGCTGCGGTTGTGGTTGCTGCGGTTGTGGGTGCTGGGATTGTGGTTGCTGGGATTGTGGGTGCTGGGATTGTGGTTGCTGCGGTTGTGGTTGCTGCGGTTGTGGTTGCTGCGGTTGTGGGTGCTGGGATTGTGGTTGCTGCGGTTGTGGGTGCTGGGATCGTGGTTGCTGCGGTTGTGGGTGCTGGGATTGTGGTTGCTGCGGTTGTGGGTGCCGGGATTGTGGTTGCTGCGGTTGTGGGTGCTGGGATCGTGGTTGCTGCGGTTGTGGGTGCTGGGATTGTGGTTGCTGCGGTTGTGGGTGCCGGGATTGTGGTTGCTGCGGTTGTGGGTGCTGGGATTGTGGTTGCTGCGGTTGTGGGTGCTGCGGTTGTGGTTGCTGCGGTTGTGGGTGCTGGGATTGTGGTTGCTGCGGTTGTGGGTGCCGGGATTGTGGTTGCTGCGGTTGTGGATGCTGGGATTGTGGTTGCTGCGGTTGTGGGTGCTGCGGTTGTGGTTGCCATGGTTGTGGGTGCTGGGATTGTGGTTGCTAGAGTTGAGGGTGCTGCAGTTGCGTTTGATGGAGGTGTGGTTGCTGTAGTTGTAGCTGTTGCAGTTGCTGACATACTTCCTGGAGAGGTTAACATCACGGTGGATGTTGCATCCGATTGCCCGGGTGGCAAAGTCTGAACTATTAGTTGTAAAGTGGTCAATCCGGTTTGTACCGTTGGTTTTGTTTTTATTCCTGCCGTTTGACTCATCATCTCTGATGTCTCAGTAATTGATATATTTCCATCCGTTGTCAATTGAGGTGTTGTTGGAAGTGTTTTGGATGTTGTGTCTCTGCCTCCTTGGTCTGTTCACATTTGCACCATAAAAGAACAATTAGTATACAAGGATGATCATACGGTCATACAAGAAATTATGTGTTTCTTTCTTCTAACATTACTTTCTCAGTGGCTTGCTTGATAGTACTGCAAAACCTGGTTTTTAAAAGCGACAACATCACGGTACAAGCAAAAAACGGTTGTTAAAGCCAGGTGGTCTTTAGAACCAGGTGTCATGCATTCGAGGCATGTCGGATCGTGTACATTGTATGCACATACATGAGCAGGTACTTCCATGTATATGTACTCATATTGAAAGGTGTGTGGAGCATAGAACACTTTTGTGCAGGCAAAGCACCCATGAGTTCCACACCTCACTCAAGTGCATGCAGCACACCGTGCACTTTCACTTGTCACTTCTGTTGACTGCATGCACTTGCTTCTGAGCACACTTCTACCCTATTGCAGTCAAGCTCGCCAGCCAGGATAGCACTGTTCAAGTGGCTAGTTTTAGCGGCTGTATACAGGTCAGATATTACACTGAAAGTCAGTCGTTGGTCGAGCAAGCCAGATGGTTGCTGCGCCCGTTGCAGTTTCTGCGTAGAACTGTCCGTGCATTGAAATGCGGTCATGAAAATCAGGTGGACGCTAAATCAGGTAGTTGCTAAAACCAGGTTTTACTGTACCCTAGTATCTCATTTTTGCCGAAATTTCATGCTGGGAGGTTTATACTTGGGAATATTCTTGGTTATGAGTATCCTAACTTATGGTTAGGCTCAGGTGGAGAGCCAAGGATTAATTTCTAAGAAGAAAGAGGACCAAAGAGCTACAGGTTAGCGGATATTATAGCGTAACTTGTAGCTCTTTGGTACCCTTTCTTCTTATCTTATAGTTGGTCTTCTTCTTCTTTTTTACACTTTATGTCTTAGACCGTACGGTATGGGACATGTATGGGATAGCGCCAGGCATGGCACATTACGTGATCAGGTACTTGGGAATATTCTTGGTTATGAGTACCGTAAAGTCGCGGATAAAAGCCGGGCTTATAAGCACATAAGCTGCGTTCTGCATCAGGCTTCAATGCAAACCAGGCTTGTATGCAAACCATGCTTATATGCACCACTGATATTTTTGCCAGGCTTCGTATGCACATCGGCCGATCCGGGCTTGCACAGAAGCCAGGCTTCTACGCGCGACACGCGTAGATCTACCACTGACTACCGGTATGGCGGCAGTTTTACTATGCACTGTACATAGCGCATTCACTCTTGACCTACCCGATCCGCGCTTGCATAGAAGCCAGGCTTCTACGCGCGACAGGCTTATATGCATTGACCCGTTTGATTTTCAGGCTTCTATCCGCAATGTGCTTGTATGCAAACCCGGCTTTTATCCGCGACTTTACAGTATACTACCAAAGTAACTTATGGTTAGACTCGGGTGGAGAGCCAAGGATTAATTTCTAAGAAGAAAGAGGACCAAAGAGCTACAGTTTAGCAGATATTAGAGCATAACTTGTAGCTCTTTGGTCCTCTTTCTTCTTATGACTTATGGTTGGTCTTTTTTTTATACTTTCTGTCTTAGACCGTACGGTATGGGACATGTGTGGGATAGCGCCAGGCATAGCACGTTCTGTGATGACTGCTCCACCACACAAAACACACATCAAATTGAAGCGCCATGGACCCTGGCTAGCGCTAGTTGCTACTAAACTAACGTCTTTTGCATAGCTTCAGGAATAAATCAATATTCTATCTGTCAGTCTAAACCTGAGCATGTGAGCTACTCCGGGGAAGGTTTTGGAGAGGCGTTATTTGTAGTGGTGTGCACGGGTATTCGGGTACCCGTGAGGACCTCGCGTAGACGGGTACAGAATAGTACCCGTAAACCTGAAGTCGCAGATGACATCATGTACCGTGCACGTGTACAAATTCATGTAATGCTCCACATGTCTACCCAGTGTGCAAGGGAAGGGGTGCATTGTGGTGTTACCGTGGAAACATTACCCGCTAGGGTACCCGTGCTACCTGTGGGAAACTACCTGAACCCGATACCCGAAGAACTTGCTACCCGACTCAGTCCTAGTTATTTGTGCATTGTGGACGTGTATGTTTTAAAAGCTATCTAAACACAAGCGTGGCACCTTTGCTTTTTGAAATTTGGTTACAAACAATTGCTGCACCTCTGCGTCTGCCAAGTACCTAATTGCTGTTGGTGGTCATCTTGCAGCTAGAACAAAGGAAAATGTCCTCCAATTCATTGAAAAGAAAAAGGACCAAGGAACTACAAGTTACAGTCAACTTCGCGTATAACGACACTCGGCGGGGCATCAGAAAAGTGTCCTTATTCGCGAAGTGTCGTTATACCCGAAGTCCCATTATAATTATGTATTACAGTTGGATGGGACTTTGCTCTGGGCATGGAAATTCTGTCGTTATTCGCGAATTGTCGTTATATCCGCAGTCGTTATTAGCCAAGTTGACTGTACACTGTAATGTCCACTAACACCACCAGTTACTAAACAATCAGCTCATGGGATAACATTGCACGACACTGGCCGACGGTACTGACGTTCTACAACTAACTGGCCGTCAATGTCGTGCAATGTTATCGCATGAGCTGATTGTCTAGTAACTGGTGGTGATAGTGGACAATATAGCGTAACTTGTAGTTCCTTGGTCCTTTTTTCTTTTCTATAAATTTATCCTTGGCTCTCCATCCGGGTCCGTCCTCCAATTCCTCATACAAATGTCACAACCGTGATGTGAAGTTTGCTGCCCGAGTTTGCTGAGCTCTTGACATCTTGTATTTTTGTTTTACCAGACCCTTTGGGAAGGGGAAGCTCAGCTCTGGATGCAAAGGCTCAAGACCCAAATGAAGGTAGCATGCTTTCTCCGCTATGATACAGGATCAACTACAAATTAATGGACATAAAGTAACTCAAAAGCCTAGAATGAAATCCCACAGTATAGGCGAAGAAGCCAGACTTTTTGTGGCTAGTGCGCTTTGTTTGGCTGCACAGTTTTTCTACCAGCAAGCATGACACCCTTCCCCAGTACAGCTAGATGGCCTTCTGAAGTTCTGGTTACAGCACTCACACAGTCACTCCACAATGCCGGCTGGCATACTGTGGATAGCGGCGTGCTTGAGAAATGATGAGAAAACGGTTCGTTGCGGTCGCAAAAGTTGGTCCGTCATTGGCCAGACTGGCCCGAACAGTTCCACCGCCCCTGCGATGCATGTGTTTCCACTAGCCTTCTGGGTGGTCTGTAAACGTGATGTCTCAATGAACATGACTGAACTGGAAATGTTGCAGACCACGTCAACAATGAGTAAATTTCAAGCATGTTAGAGTCCTAGATTTGTAGACTTCTATTTTTATTGCTCGACTGCCTGCATGCACTACACAAGGCTTTGTTGCCATTGTCTTCAGTGAAAGTACATGCAGTAGATCTGGAACCTGCAAAGTACAATGCCTGTACTAGTGGATGTCCTATTCCATGTGAGGGTAATGACTGAGAGTGGGAAATTCGTGTCTTTCAAAGCAGATTAGCGTGTCCTCTATTCCACTCATCATGTGCAGATATCCAGGCATCTATAGTGATATGAGCACAAGCATTCCATCCTTACCTGGGGTACCGAGGGTCTCCTGTCCGGTGGCAGTTAGCATCAACACACACCAAACACTGACCGCCGACAGGAGCGAGGTGGACAACCGCCGTTCCGCCATATCTCTCCGGACCGCCACGGCTTCGATGATCCGGCCTCCAATCTGTGAACGACTTCAATCGCACTCCTGCTCCCTTCAGGAGCCTTTCGACGAACGGCAAGCCCTACCCTCAAGCAAGATACTCGTGTTAGAGAGATATTGGGATGGGCCGTGGCACACAGTACACGGAGCGCCTGTATCAATCACTTTTCTTCTTCTTCGAAACTCCAGTCATTGAAGGTTGTCGATTGAAGTTTGAAGAACATGCGCTCTGCCGTTGCGGTGCCGTTGGCAGTGCGCTGACGGATGATGTCTTCCGGGGCGGCCGGCCACGCGCGAGTTTGACTCGGACCCGTGCACTAACGAAATCGACGCAACCTGACTGTGACTGGCACGCGCAACGGTCAAACTCAGAGCCTGTGATGGATATCTACTATGTAGTGCACTGCGGTTCTTACTAGTCTTGGCCGGTAGAGCCAGATCATGATCCTCTTCATGTCTGCGATATGGGAGAGGTGCAATATGCTGGGCGTGGGGTGGGTAGATCTATGTGTAGTTGTGCTAAGTCAATTCCAAAAACCGTCCACAATAACAATAGGATCTCCATGCTGTCTACGCAAAATGGTTGTAAAATATCACAGTCCTGTAGAGCTACAATTTGGCAACATAGAACACAGCAACAGTTACATGAGTGTACATATACGTGTGCATTGTAATCGTAGATACATTGCATACAGTCATGCTACTGAGGGAATACTCAACTGAAGTGTGGACCGAACCCATGTCTTGGCACTGGACGGTCACGTGAACCCACGTGCTCCCGTGTTGACCGTTTATGGTATAGTTGCTGCTCCATGGTCCGTCATGAGTAGATCTCAGTTTGCATTTAGATCACTGGTGTCTACCAGTGTCAGTGACTGTGTGTCAGTATGTTTGGCTCTTGACATGCCCCCTCCTCCTCCTTTCTGCTGTCTGCTCAGTGTGCAGTCCTTGTCTATCCTCTTGCTGGGGTTATGACATGTCTGTACAGTATGCATAATACTATGTACAATTTGTCCATCCTCTTGCTGGGATTATGACATGATGATCAGGCATGTAGTGCTTGTCTATACTAAGTAGCTCGTGCCGGGACTATTACATGTCGGTACAGACCGTGCATTACTGCCATTAGTGAGTAGCGATTGCCCATCTCGTGCCGGGATAATGACAGGGCTGTGTCTTTGGAGCCGCAGCACGTGCATGCACATGCAAGACGAAGGCACATAATTGTGTAGGTGAAAGAGAAGACCCAGGGCTACTCACTATTCACTAAGTCTTATTACTGACTCTGATAAAACATACTTGAAGTACGGCGAATACATTCCCCTCTTCCTCCCCTCACAATGGTTTTACTGCATTATGGCGCGCTTTGTCTGCGTAGACGCCGAGACCTTTGAGGTCGACAGAGTTTAGAGGGTTTGGAAACGTGCCTCTAATCACGCGTACAGCAGACAATGTTCTTTTAACAATTAACTCCCAGTATCGAGTCAGCGAGAATCGGTATATTGCTCACAGGAAATGGCAAGGAGATAGTCCAACGAAGGAAGAATTCTACGTGCAGAGACAAACCACAAACTACTGCCAGAAGTCCAGAAGTGGAAAAAGCAAGAAGAAGAAAGCCTGAGCCGACTTTCAATGCCCGAGCTAGATCCTCGTAAAGGATACTTGGTGGAACAACAACAAAACACATGTATACAAATATGGTAGAGTACATAAGCATGTAGCAGAGTTCGCAGGAAGTGGTACATCTGCGCAACGTTCCGAGGGTCATGCGTAGCATGGTACTCTACGTAGCCGACAATGGCAACATGATAAAGGCTACATCCTGTAAACAAAATGTTGCCGCGCAGAATTAGAAGCTTGAGAAATGTACAAAATTACGAAATCGCGGAACGAAAGATAAATCGCAAGAAATCCGTGCAGGCACTACAGATACTCCCCCGCCAGTGTACAAGCAGTAGCGGGACATGATAAGAAAGGGAAAGACACGGAAAAGGAAAAGCCGAGAAAACATTAAACAGAAAAATGAACGCGCCGAACAAATGGTTTAGCAGCAGCAGAAAGGGGAGTGCCAGGAACAGCAATGGAAGAAGCAACCGCAGCACTGAGACTGGCAGCTCCATACGCGGGTTTCACGCGGTCAATGGAGATGGTGTCCTCTCGACCATTCAACTCAACCACCAGAGACTTGGCCGAACGGGAAAGAACACGATGAGGACCGGTATATGGAGCTTGGAGTGGCTGACGGTGTCCATCAACGCGGACGTAAACATGAGTGCATGTGGAGAGGTCAGCACTGACAAAAGGGACCGGTCGGGCCTGAAGGCGAGTGTCAACCTGAGCTGGTCGGATAGAAGACATCGTGTCCCGAAGACGCGCAACATATTCAGCAGTAGGCACCCAGTCGTCGTTGGGAGTGGGAGCGAGGAAGGCGCCTGGGAGACGGAGCGTTGAACCATAAACGAGCTCGGCAGAGCTGCAGCCGAGATCAGTCCGGAGAGATGACCGGATACCGAGGAGAACGAGAGGCAGTGCAGCGACCCACTGGTGCGGCTGTGGTTGCGCTTTGATGGCGGCCTTCAGTTGGCGGTGGAAGCGCTCGACTAAGCCGTTAGCCTGCGGATGATAGGCAGTAGTACGACAGCGATTAGTACCAAGAAGATGCATTAGCTGCTGGAAGAGAGCCGATTCGAAATTCGAACCACGGTCAGTCGTGATGACAGACGGCACGCCAAAACGAGCAACCCATGTCGACACGAATGCCATGGCAGTGGTCTCTGCGGTAGCATCGGTAATGGGCACGGCTTCGGACCAACGGGTGAAGCGATCGACACAGGTCAATAAGTAGCGGAAGCCCTTGCAAGCCGGTAGCGGGCCGACCAAATCAATGTGAATATGGGCGAACCGTTGATCCGGAGGAAGGAAACGGGCGAGTGGGCTCCGTGTATGGCGGTGAACCTTGGTCCGTTGGCACTCGGGGCAAGTACGAACCCAGTGCTGGATATCACGCTGCATGTGTGGCCAAATGTAACGCTGAGCAATCAGGCGGCGGCTGGCTTTGATGCCGGGATGTGAGAGCCCATGCAGGGAGTCGAACACCTGGCGACGGAAGGCCACAGGCACGTACGGACGTGGTGTGCCAGTTGAAGTGTCACACACCACTGGACGGCTGGACTCGGGAACGGTGACATCCTGGAATTGCAGAGTGGTATCTGAAGCAGAACGGAGACGCTGTAGGTCAAGGTCCGTGGTTTGCGCAGCAGTGAACGCATCATAGTCCAGTGGCCGGACGAAGAGGGAGTCCACTGAGATGGAACGGGACAGAGCATCAGCAACACAGTTTTCGGTGCCGGAGATGTGCCGTAGATCAGTGGTGAATTCGCTGATGTAAGCCAAGTGCCGGCATTCGCGGGGTGAGCGCGTTGGCGAATGTACACGTATCGCATAGATCAAGGGCTTGTGGTCCGTGAGGATGAAGAACTCCCGACCCTCGAGACAATGCCGAAAGTGCCGAACGGCATGATACATCGCGAGCAGCTCACGCCCGAAGGTGCTGTACCGCGTCTCAGCAGGCTGGAGAATACGGCTGGAGAATGCTAGGGGCTGCCATGTGTCGTCTACCTGTTGTTGGAGGACGGCGCCAATGGCAACATCCGATGCGTCAACGGCAAGGCTGAGGGGAGCATCAGCAACGGGATGAATGAGTAGCGTCGCCTGTGCTACAGCGTCCTTGGTGGCCTGAAAGGCGAAGAGTGCCTCAGGAGAGAAGCTGAGTGCAGCGTTGGCGGGCTTGGCCGAGCGAAGTAGCAAGCAGAGAGGTTGAGTCAGCGCTGCGCAGTGTGGGACAAATCGTCTGTAGAAGTTCACAAAGCCGAGGAACCTCCGGAGTTGACGAACAGAGGTAGGCTGCTCAAATGCTTGAATAGCAGCAACACGATCGGGCAGCGGAGCGATGCCAGCCGGAGAGACATGATGCCCGAGGAAGTTGAGACTCGACTTGGCAAACTCACACTTGTGCGGCTGAATGAACAGGCCGTGCTCTGAGAGACGCTGAAATAGCTTTCGGAGATGTACACGATGTTCGTCGAGAGAATGACTGGCGATTAGGAGATCGTCAATGTAGCCGTAAACGAACGGCAAACCGCGGAGGACTTGGTCAAGGAAGCGCTGAAAACTCTGTGCCGCATTACGCAGGCCGAATGGCATCCGAAGGTACTCGAACAGGCCGAATGGCGTTGTGATGGCAGTTTTCGCGATGTCGTTAGGATGAACGGGCACTTGATGGTATGCCTTGACCAGGTCGAGCTTGCTGAAGACCGTGCAGCCAGCAAGGTTAGCGGCGAAATCGTGAAGGTGGGGAATCGGGTAGCGATCAGGCTCAGTGACGGCGTTCAGGGCGCGATAATCGCCACAGGGGCTCCAATCTCCGGACTTCTTTTGAACCATGTGCAGAGGAGAAGCCCAAGGACTAGATGACGGCTGGATGATACCCTGTTGGAGCAGAACGTCAAACTCAGCGCGAGCAGCTGTGAGCTTGGCTGGTGACAGACGACGGGGGCGAGCAAACTGAGGTGGGCCGTGGGTGGTAATCACATGCTGAATGCTGTGCTTTACGGAGCCCAGAGCAATATTGGCCTGTGGCAGCAACTCAGGAAAGTCACGTAGAACAGCAGTGCCCAGAGAGTCAGTAGCAGGCGTAGCGAGGACAGGACTGATGGGCACAGTAGAGTCAAGGAGACCAGCAGAGGAAAGTTTGGTCCGGGAATCATGCAGACAACGATGCTCCAGGTCGACATGTAGGCCGTGGTGGGCTAGGAAGTCTGTCCCCAGGATAGGCGAGGTGACGTCTGCAACGACGAAAGTCCACGTGAAGTTACGTCGGAGGCCGAGCGTGAGCGAAAGCGAACGTTCACCAAAGGTGCGAATAGGTGTGCCATTAGCAGCCTGGAGCTGCACCACCGATGGCGGGCTGGGCTTGTCACTAGCACGGGGTGGGATGACACTCACTGCCGCACCCGTGTCAATCAGGTACGACAGGGTCGTGGCGGGATCGCGGATGAACAGCAGACGGCCGGGAGCAATGGATGAGCCAGGGGTGATGGCCGCCTTCACTGCCTGGCTCCCCTGTTTTCCGACTGGGAATCCGTCTGCCATGTGCACCCCGGTCTGCAGTTGCGGGCGCGAGTGCCGAACTTGTCATGGTAAAAACACAAGCCGTCCCGTCTTGGGCTACCACTCCGAGATGCAGAGCGGCTAGCAGAGCGGCTAGACGACCGCGAACGTGACAGGCGGTCAACGGCGGCAGTGAGCGCAGCAACTTGTGCGCGCAACTCGCTCATATCATCACTAGCCGCGGTGGCAGGCACTGGGGCGGAAGCCGGCATATTGGCAACTGTGGCTGGCCTGACCGAGGGAGGAGACACCTCCATAATGCGGTCCGCCATCTCCGCAACTTGAGCCAGCGGTAGTGTGGCGGTCGAGGAGGCCAACACCATCTGGATGCCGGATGGCAAACGCTGAATGAAGAGCTCCCGAAGTAAGTTTGCATCCATTGGTGCGTTGCTCAACAATTGCTGCATGCGGCGCAGCAGCTGGCTGGGTGTCCGGTCGCCCAGCTCCTCCTGCGTCAGTAGCTGGCGTAGACGCTGCTGCTGGGAGGTCTCCGTGCGACGGATCAGAGTCGCCTTCAACGCGTCGTAGCACTGTTGAGCCGGTGGAGACAGGATGAGGTCACGGACCTCGACAGCGACCTCGGGCTCTAGGGCGCCGACGACATACTCGAACCGGGTGGTTTGCCGTGTAATGGCTCGTGTGGCGAAAACTGCCTCCACCTGTGCGAACCACAGGGCAGGGTCCTTGGACCAGAAAGGCGGCAGCTTGAGGCTCACAGCATTCGTTGGAGCCAGTAGAGCGCTGGCCGTAGGTGGTCGCGATGCAGCACGATGACTGGCAAGTAATGCGGCACTCGACGGAGCGGGGGTCTGCAGGGCCACAGATGGGGCGGCACTAGTGGCCGCAGACGGAGTGTTGCCGGTGGCGGGCGCTGGCTGGAATAACGGCGACGAACTAACGTCCAGCGGTATAGACATTGTGAAAAAGACTCGACGAAGGCTCGGGAGACTGAAGAACGTTCAGGGTCACCAATTTAGAGGGTTTGGAAACGTGCCTCTAATCACGCGTACAGCAGACAATGTTCTTTTAACAATTAACTCCCAGTATCGAGTCAGCGAGAATCGGTATATTGCTCACAGGAAATGGCAAGGAGATAGTCCAACGAAGGAAGAATTCTACGTGCAGAGACAAACCACAAACTACTGCCAGAAGTCCAGAAGTGGAAAAAGCAAGAAGAAGAAAGCCTGAGCCGACTTTCAATGCCCGAGCTAGATCCTCGTAAAGGATACTTGGTGGAACAACAACAAAACACATGTATACAAATATGGTAGAGTACATAAGCATGTACATGTAGCAGAGTTCGCAGGAAGTGGTACATCTGCGCAACGTTCCGAGGGTCATGCGTAGCATGGTACTCTACGTAGCCGACAATGGCAACATGATAAAGGCTACATCCTGTAAACAAAATGTTGCCGCGCAGAATTAGAAGCTTGAGAAATGTACAAAATTACGAAATCGCGGAACGAAAGATAAATCGCAAGAAATCCGTGCAGGCACTACAAGAGCAGCCTGGCCCATCCACCACTTCTCGCACATATTCGGGAATAATTATAGTGGACTTTCGTATAAAAAAAAGATACAAAGTACACTTTCCTGCTACCCATGGAGGTACGTTATATCGGGGTTCCACTGACTGCGTACTGCATTGGGCATGGACTGGCTGGACCACAACGCTACTTCTTGGAGCCTGGCCACAGTACCATACTCTTTACAAGCTACATGTACATGTATGTGTGGGGCGAGAGTCCACAGTCAGTGTGGCATTGGACAATCTAGGTCACGACTATAGCAGGTGGCATGGCATTTCCTTAAAACAAAGTCCCAGGAACTGGAGAGCTGTGGGTAAGGTGTAGTCCTGGAGGTAGTGACGAAACATCAGTACTGGTACATGCACTGTGGTCACTCTCTACTCTAGCAGTGGAGTATCCCTACTAGGCAGTAGGGATGCATACAAAGGGTTTGTATTACTCATGGGGCAAGATTCTCACACAACTAATATTGTAAGCTAGATAGTTTTCTTTCAAGTCGGTCACAAGAAACTGCTTGTCCGCAAAACGAAACATAAGGAAATGAATGGTATACAGGAGATTAGGCTACTGAGGTGATACTAATTTACTAAAGGAAAGCAAAGGGAATCATTCTGATGAGGGGTGACTGACCCTTCTTTCGGAAGTATTATTACTAGATATTTTTATGATTGAAATCCATGTATATCAGGCTATGAAATAAGAGGAGTAAAAAGATGATATCAAAATTACCTCAGGGCTTAATTTCAGAATATTATGTGAATAGCCCACAACATAAATACGCAAATAGTATCAAAATTTTGAAGGACGCTTCACGCAGCTTCATTATACTTGAATTGTTTGCAGGCAACCTGCCTACACTCAAGAGAGCACTGCATTTCACACAAATCCATTGGTATCGTTACAACGTTTCGGTCTTTATGACCATCATCAGGAATGAAGTGGACATGGAAAGAACAGCAGTATAAAAGAAGGAGGCAAGCAAGCAAAGCGCGGTGCATAGTGACATCAGACTACAACTCGTCAGTTCCCAACCAGCAAAAGAAAGCAATTGCTTCCTCTGAGTTCCTGCGTGCCGTCCGCCTATCCTCCGATGCCGACACCCTAAAAAGTAGTGAAGAAAAAGTAACCAACATCCTAAAATTCAACAACTTCCCAGAGTCAGTTATAGTTTCGGCACGTGAACGAGCTATGCGCCCCCGACGTGTCAGAGTGCAGAATGAATACCGTGTCACCCTCAACCTACCGTTTCACACCGAGTATATCCACAACAAAATTCATAAATTACTCCGGAAGTACAAGATAAATGCCCAGCTGATTTACAGGAACCGCCGTCTAAGTTCTATGATTTGCACGTCTGCCCTCCGCAAACCACCATGCCGCAGGTATGTAGACCCGTCCAAGCCCCGTAAGCGGGGGCGGCCCAAGGCTGCTTGTGTCGCCTGCATGTCCGGTTCAGAAGCATGCACAGAGCGAAACGTGGTATACCACCTCGAGTGCAGATGTGGTGATAAATATGTCGGAGAGACGTACCGCAGCCTCGCTACCAGGACAAAAGAACACAACGACGACGCACGCAACACAGTGAGCGGCACCGCGCTGGGTGAGCATTTCGCGGCCAAGCATGCATCTGACCCATTGCCATTGGGAGCAACGGCTTTCTCAGGTATCCGGGTTCTCGGTTCTGAGCGTGACCGCCCCAGGAGGAGGATCCGGGAGGCAATCAATATCAGGGAGCGATCCCCGGAAATTAATAACAACAGTGGCTGGGATCTGCTATAACACCACCTTACTGCGAGTGGCGCGGGGCTCTAGACACCTCACTGGTGGTGTGAGACTGTAACTGGGCTGTTATCACTGCTGTAGCGCAGTATCTACTTTCCTCGCCGTTTGTGCTTGTGTTGTCATGTATATGTAGTAATGCACACCCGCCATGACGTGCTTTGCACTTCTCTACGCGCGCTGTCACTATGCACCGCGCTTTGCTTGCTTGCCTCCTTCTTTTATACTGCTGTTCTTTCCATGTCCACTTCATTCCTGATGATGGTCATAAAGACCGAAACGTTGTAACGATACCAATGGATTTGTGTGAAATGCAGTGCTCTCTTGAGTGTAGGCAGGTTGCCTGCAAACAATTCACGCAAATAGTAATTGGAAAAAAAAGCTGTTAGTTGACTGTGTAGCACTCTCGTACAAGCAATCACCATATTCTGGTCAATATTCGCACGATGAAGAAGCCAGTTTTAGTTCACACCAAAGCATTTAAAATTGTGTTCTATCAAAACGTCAGTTGTACTTGTAGCACTATCCCTACACTTCTTCATCAATAGAATTGCAGCTTTGCCATGTGCAGACTAGCAACAATCACAAACTGATAGTGATATTATGAGATTGCCACTGTGTGTGTCATACACAGTTCATGCCAATAGTTCAGTCATTGCAAACAACAGGATGACACACTGTATTCATGATGGTGATTTCTCGTGCTTCTGTGGCTGCTCGTAATCAGACGTTTGCACGTATGCTGCCAATATTGCTTGGTAATCACCTGTGGGCGCCGCTGCAAGACCAGCTTCCTGTGTTGTGTTGCTGGGCTTGGGAACTATAGACGATTCATACAGGTGTTCCTGGGGTTCTGTTCCTAGAGCTTGATAGACAGTGCTCCCAGGGTTTGCTGGTGAGGCATTGCCTTGAACACAGGACCCCCTGTGGCAAATAGAGATCACACCGATATGATGTCTCCATTATTCTGCTGATGAGAACACGTACAGGTATTAGACTACAGACATATCCAAGATGAGTTTGGATGCTTTTTGTAGCTTCATTATGTCCAATTATGTTGAGGTGCTGACTAGAACAAGCCTGATCCTCCCATACATTTCCTCATTCGTGATCATGGTCATAGACCGAAACGTTGAATGGATAAAGGCATTTTGAGTAAAGAGAAGAAAGCAGTGCAGTTTGAGCCCACAACATAATCTACTACAAAACATAACTTTGGCGTGCTCGATAGATTTGCACTGTATTATTAATTAATTGAGGAGCAAGAAAAGTGTTACCAAACAGTATGAATGCCAAAGGAAAAGAGCACGCCAACGTTGGTGACCCCGACGTGATAAGTATTATTATTATAGAGTTTCAGACAAAGCAATTTGGAAGTTCCAACTGACAAGTTTGCTCAACTGGCTACAGAAAGTTTGCTGCGGGCGCCTGCATCCTATCTAGATATCTAGTGTTTGTGGGGTGATAAGACGAATAAGCTAACAACAGAGTATATGACTGTATCTTCAAGGAGAAGAAAGTAATCTGAAGGAAAAGACTTCAAAATTTGATTTGGTCCATTGTTATTAGGCATCTGCCTGTTTTGGTTTCTCCACTATAAATAAAAAGAATACTACTACTGACATATTTTTTTGCAATATTACGGATATGCAGACTGGGTACGCCATGAGCAAGCATACGATGCAGCCTCTAAATAATGGCGAGGACAGATCGGATCCATGAACCCGTGACAAGGAGCAAAATCCAGGAATTAGGGCCATGCCACATTCGAATACCATACTCTACTCCTGGTGCACAATGATTCTTACATCATCAGATAATACAATCACCGGAGCGTCAACATTACTTCGATAATTCGTTCAGCTCCTAACAAGCCTTCTTTCTAGTACTATGCAGGAGCTACACCCCAGGATATGCCTACACTGCCATCCACCGACTGTCACCTCATAACTCTATTTATTTATTTCTCAACAACAAATGGGCATATTAGGCAAAAACCTGATGACACAGCATCATGTTTCTCAGCTCCCATGGACAATTCAATGTGGAGCATGGAAACAATTCTGAAATGCATGCACCACACTCCAAGCATTGGGTGTACTACTACTACCTGTTGGGTGGCTGGTTAGTTGCAGAGGAAAGAGACACTGCCCTAACTTCTCGAGTATCTTGCGCCAATTTGCTTCTCTGGGTTTGTCCAGACACTGATTACAGAAAAAGCACATATCAATACCCAACCTTGTGAGCAAGACCATCGTAGACTGTTAGCATCTTCCATTCACAATACAGGCTGACATTTTCATCTGATCTGCCCTCATGAATGGCAGTCTAAGCTTGCAAGAGATTCTACAATCGAGTATTCTTATTGCTGAGTGCATTTGATTTCTCGAAGAGCACAGTACTACAGTGTCATGAAGTCGAGAAGGACAAGAACACACTGCCGTGCAATTATAGAGTTGATATAGATGTGACTGTCTGAGTATCTTACTAATAATGGAAAGTGCTCAGCTCCCCCTGTACTGTGACTGACCTTGCTTGGACTGTGTGGATCTTGGTAAGCGGTCGGAAGCACCTCCAGACGCAGGCGGCGATGAACTCCCTGCTTGATCATGCGACGGCTTTCTCAACCGTGGATGAGTTGGTGATTGGTATTGTCCCTGTTTGCTCATTACATTCAAATCCTGGTAAACAGTCGATGCTGTAGGTACACTGCTGGAAGTACTGTCTGTTACTGACCTGCGTACATCTGGCATGAGTGATTGGTATTGCTCCTTCTGACTTCCATCTCCCACTCTTTGATACACGGTGGCAGTGTTTCCTGGCATTGGTGTAGAGTTTGGTGTCCTGTTGTCCATGTTCTTTCGTTGAACGTCAGGAATGAGTGTTTCGTATTGCTCTATCCTGCTTGCTGGTGCGGCCTCTTCATACACAGATGTAGGCTTGGATGATGTCATGCTCTTGGTAGGTACTCTCTCAGCCTGGACTGGAGTTACACTTTGGTATTGCTCTGTTGCACCAGCAGGACCCAGTGGTTGGTATCTATTGGTAGACGTTGGAGCAGCAACTTGCGTTGTATCCTGTTCCTCCTTCTTGCCTGATGGAGCCATATCTTCGTACATGGATACACCCATTAACGCTGGAGACACTGCAGCATCAATGGCATTCTGTTCCTCCTTTCCCAATGGAGCCATCTCCTCGTACACATATGCGCCCACTAACGCTGGAGACACTGAATCAGCAACTTGTGATGCATCATGTTTCTCTTTCTTGCCTAATGGAGCCATCTCTTCGTACGCAGGTGCACCCATTAACGCTGAAGACACTGCAGCATCAATGGCATTCTGTTCCTCCTTTCCCAATGGAGCCATCTCCTCGTACACATATGCGCCCACTAATGCAGGAGGCACTGAAGCAGCAACTTGTGATGAATTCTGCTCCTCTTTCTTGCCTATTGGAGCCATCTCTTCGTACGCAGGTGCACCCATCAAAGCAGAAGGATTTGAAGTTGTTTCAGCTGATGCCGTCCCCCTCACTTCCGCCATACGTGAGTAATATGGTGTATTCTTTTCAACAGATGCCGGACCTATATCATGATACAATATTGTTGCTGCGATTTTGTCACCTGCACTGCCACTGGAACAGACAAGAAAATACACGTAGATGTATCGTGTACACTGGACAGACCCAACCATTACTAATATGATCAAAAGAGAGATTTTCCTGACTTGGTTTATCCAAGAAAGGTTACACGTCTGTGCTTACACAGGACACAGAACAAAACAGTTCTGTCCGCAGAAATTAAATGTACTTATCTATTTTGCTAACCAAAGGTAGCTCATTTAACTATTGTTATGACGAGGAGAGAGGCTGAATACATGCACATGAGCACCAAGCACCAGCTGTCCACATTTATCGTACACATAAAGCAATCCATGATGCCAATGTAACCACCATCCAATTCATTTTGAACTTGAACCCAGCTCTAATGTAAAAGATGATCATTCGTTTGATGATTGTTTAGCGAAAAAAATGTGAAGTGCAAGTATATATGCATTTTGCAGCAAAACCGGTTGACATTCTGTTGTACAAAGGTCTGTTGAGCTTAGGCAGGCTGGAACTGTGACAAACAAGTTGCTATTTCTTACCTTCTGACCTCTTGGGAGCCCCGTGAGAAGGTGGATTCTACAATCTCCAATGTTGGTTGACTAGAGAGGGCCTTTTTCAAAGGTCGTTTACCTTCTTCTTCTTCTTCCCTTTCTGAAGACATGGGGGACAGTACACAGGAGGAAATGTGACTAAAAAGTGCAATCTCCATTGTGTACCAACTACCAAGACATTAGTCTGCACAGGTGGCATCGTGTACATGTCTACAGTCTATGTCATGCCTGTGTGGTTTAGAATTAGAACCTGTGTTTAGAATTAGAACCTGAGTTGTGCCACAATCCCGGTAGACACTCACCAGTTGAATAATTCGACAGAACCACCTGGTCATAGTTGTCTCCAGCTTGGATGGAGGAGAAGTTACTTCTGATGCTTGGTGATGTGCTCTTCCCACCTGCCACTGCGGATTCATTTCCACCTCCGGTCCTAGGACATAGAGGCAGGGGGGGGGGGGGGGGGGGGCAGAAAAAGTGAAACATGATTATTTTTATAAAAATGTTATAAATTTTTCACTACAAATTCGACATACGTGAAACTTCCTAAGCTGGCTTTGTTTCTAATCACAACATGGATGGCGGTCAGGAGGCCTAAGAGTTGGATTTCGAAGTGAAGATCTCATTTCTGTATGCTGTGGCCATGCAAGTTATGTCAAGCAGTTGTTAAAAGCTCTTGAAGCTCTCTGTACTTTAACTATTTATTCTCATAAGTGTGCAAATGTATGGAGTACCGTTATTCATTGTTCCAACCAATGTTTGATGTTCTAGCACAGTTTTTTCACTGAGAAGTAATACTTTTTTTCTTTGGGTAAAAGGGAGATTAAGTGGAAGGATAACATAATTATGTCTTACATCCCCCCCCCCCCTCCCAAGCAGGCATAGTGGGATGGTCTAAGACCAGGTTCAAGTCCTGATTGGAAGCGGAAGAATTTTTCCAGCCGTGATGCGACCCACAGTTAATTGGGAACTCGTGGCCTGGCACAAGGGAAGCATGGATGCAGTGAATGGGAAACTCGGCCTCTAGCCGACTCTGACTTCAGCCGCGATTTTTTAACCCCCCCCCCACACACACACACATACACACATGCACACGCACACACATGTACACACACACCAAATACACACACAAACACACACACACACACAAACATCACACACACACACACACACACCCCCCCCCCCCCACACACACACAAACAAACACACACACATACCTTCCTCTGATCAGGACAATCAGAATGATAATAATGACCAACACCAGCAGTACTCCACCAACACCAGCTCCTACTCCTATTGCCAATGTGTTTCCTGGACACAGAACAGGAGAAAACAAGTACAAGTAGCAGAGACTTTCTTGGCATGTTATGATGAAACAGGGGCGTCGAACACGGTACGGTCACTATGGTATTGACCGTACCACTTTTTGCCCGCAGGTACCCCGTGAATTAATAAGGGGACGTTCGTTTTTGATCTATAGGTTTGGGTAGAAACTACTTCTTTCGGAAGAGGTGTTCGTTTTTTGAAAAAACTTCTGCTCAAAAGGGTAGACTCTACTTTTTTCTACCGGCTCTACCAGGAAAAAAGTTGGTAGAAGCCGGTAGAAGTTGGTAGAGCTACGGGATTTCCAGCAAGATCAAGGCTTTGTACACAACTCCATACAAAAAGAAACATTTCACGTACACATCGTGTAAACTAGTAAATCCGGTAGAACAGCGTTCGTGCGCTTACCTCTACCATCTACCTCTATCGGTAGAGTTTCTCTACTCTACTCTACAAGGTAGCTAAAAACGAACGCAGCCTAAAATACACTCATCTGGGCTCTAAAATTTCCAACATTTTCGGCAGCCACCCCTCCCACACGAGTAAATTGTATTCCAGATGGCTGTTCGTACCACACTAAAATACCTTCCGACACCCCTGTAAAGAAGTCAAATTCCGTAATGATAAGAATGGTATCACAGTCGTTATTTCATGGGAGACATGATAGGTATTCTCACCTGAGCTTGCAGCAGGCCCCACTACTCCTACGGATGTTTGAACTGCCAGCGTCGAGGCTGATGTGGGAAGAGATGATGATGCTGAGGATGCTAATGATGATGCTCGTGTTCCTGTACCGGGTCGTGACGTTTGAGCTGTAGCTGTCCGTGTCCGAGTAGTCCTCGGTGCTCGACTTGTTCTTGGTTGCGTTGTTCGTGTTGTAGACACGTGCACAGTTGATACCCGTGTTGTCAGAGCTAGAGATGTTGGTGCCTGGGTTGTGGGGGCTTGAGTTGTTGGTGCCTGGGTTGTGGATGGTTGCGTTGTTCGTGCCAGGGTTGTGGATGGTTGCGTCGTCATTCCTCCTGCTGTTGTTTGTCTTTGTGTGGTCTGTGCTACTGTTGTAGCAGCTTGTAATGTTGGAGGTGATGTGGTTGATACCTGGGTTGTCTGTGCTGTTGCCGTTGCCGTTGCTGTTGGTGTAGTTTGTTGTGTGGTTGATTGTGTTGTTGCCGCTACAGTGGGAGAGGATAAAGCTGAAACAACAGTAACAACGATAATGTCAGTGGCAGTGGTAAGAGCGAATAAATCAGCAATGGCAGAATCTATACATCATGCAATCAAATACAGTGCTGCTAAATGAAATTCAGTCATGCCACTCAAGTTAGTTTGTGCCTTGCACCATTTTGCAGCCCAATGTCCGCAGGTCTCGGTCTGCGCAACGACCGGCGTGTGCTTGGGGGACGCGACTGGATTTCATTGAGCAGCATTGTAGTGCGAATGGAACACAGTACTGTACTAGCAAGCTGATGTGTCTACGACTCATAAAACAACAAAGAGTTAGTTTTTATTGCTGTAGAGGACACATTCCTGTGTTCTAAAACTCCCACGGGGCATTGTGCACTCTGGTTTGCATGGTTTCTGTTACCGTACAGCATTTTTGTGTGCAAATGATCCACTTGATTTGTGATAAAACTTTAAAATAGATGGAATTACTAGCTGCACATCACATCTGAACCTGTTTCTTACAACGTGTAAAGTAAATATACGTGTACTACATGCGACCGGGAGCATAATTGTCAATGCAATGATCATCATATTATGCTGGCAAACAGAGGCAAGCAACAGCTGGCCACTATATATTTCTATTTATTAGTCATCAAAATGAGAGCCACTGGCACTTCCGGTACATACCAGTACATAGTGGCACTGGACCTGTCCAACTACCACTCAGTCGACATCTTATGCTACTAGTACTTGTGTTCATGGCTGGTTGGCTTCCTTTGATTATGAAGCTTGTTGGGCACTGATACATCCTGACACTGCCCAGGCTGGAACTTCCACTGGATGACAATGATGTGGCGTACCTTTCCCCAGACAACAGTGTTGGATTCCGTGGTGTTCCACAACCAAGAACTGCAGTGATCGACAAAATCAATACCATGGTCATCATCTCTCTAGCATGTTAGGTACATACAGTGCTGCCAAACCGTCCAATTTTTTGGACAGTATCCGATTTTTGAAGGCTCTTCCGAAAACCGGTCCGAGAAAGGAAACGTCCAAAAAGCAGCCAAAAACGTCAGGGATCAGTACTTTCCTATCCAGAAGTCCTGTATTTTCACTTTTCAACGCAACTGAAGGCACAAATCACTGTATGATGTGCTTCTAAAAAGGCTGGCGCGCTTGGCTGTGGAAGTGCAAAGTAACACGCCTGGATCGCATCTACACTGTACACTGTACAGTGTACAGTGTGCAACCACACTCATGCATTACATAATTCAGGACAACTCATCTTGTCACCCTTATCCATTCTCTCAAACTCAATCTGTGTCCACCTCACCTCCACTGTTTCAACTGGTTTTCTTCCCGTAGCACGAGAAACTCCCTTTCCCTTCCGAAACCCAAGTCGTCCTTTCTACTTCACTCTCCCCTTTTCACTGCGCACTCTGCGTGGCTGGCACTTCCCCAAGAAGCTTAGGACCTTTCTTCCCTCCGCCTTTTTAAGAGCCTTGTCGCGCCTTGACTTTGATTTTGTGTTTCTCATTTTGTTGCAATCACTACTTATCCATGCCGGTTCCTTTTTTTTCTTCTCCTCCCCTTCTCCCTTCCTTGCCGTGGTTGGCTAACACCCTCTCTCTTTGTATTGGCCGGTGTTCTCACTGTGCTATGAGATGCTGTAATAAATAAATAAATAAATAACTTCGGGGTGCCACATCAGTTACCATGGCAATGGAGCGATTTTTCATGGTATATTGGGCGATTTTTGAATTCTCGGGGAAATTTTCAGACGAAAAATTCGTACTCTGTGACCAGCCTTGGCGGTGAAGGGTGGTCCTATTTGGGGCATAAATTATTTGGCAGCACTGTGTGGTCGCTCACAGCAAGTGAGTATCTCGGGTCAATTGTGCCACCCTGAACGCGTATGTTCTGGTGTCCCCCAGGGATCAATTCTGGGGCCCCTGCTTTTTCTAATGTATGTGAATGATATCGGTGCAATTCCCAACACCTCGCTATATGCGGACGACACCACTCTGCTGGCTAGTCACCGGTCGTTCCCCGTCGCGTGTCAAGAACTGCAGGTAGGAATAGACTGTGTGGTCAAGTGGATGCGAAGGTGGAAACTCTGGCCGAACTCCACCAAGACCGAGATCATGTGTGTCGTCCCCAACGCGTCATCAGATGTTGCACATCTTCAAACTTTTATTTTCCATTTCCCCGATGATCCTACCCCGATACCTATAACCTCTCGTCACAAGCACCTTGGCGTTACACTTGATAGCAAATTGGACTGGTCCCACCATTTTCGGAATCTGGAAAAGCGGGCAAGCTCAGTCGTCAGTATTCTTTATGGCCATCTCCCCCACATTTCACCAGAATGCCGAAAGACCTTTTATCATACATACGTTTTGCCTATTTTCTTGTATTGCTGTGTGGTGTGGTGTGGCGCTGGTAATGGCCTCTTTGCAAAGCTGGAGATTGTGCATCGACGGATTCTCCGGGCAATACTTCGTTTGCCGCCCGAGACCAACATAGCCGTTCTCTATGAAAATTGCTGTACATTTCCTCTGAAACATTACATTGACCGATCCTCCTGCATATACATTCACAAAATCAAACTTATCACTGCCCCTCAGCATGTGCAGCATTCCTTAAACTGGTTCAATGAATCCTCAACAAGCCGGAACTCGCTTCGTTTCCCGATTGCAAGAAACAATTCTATGAGCAAATCGCCTGTATTCCTAGCATACCAATTATGGGATTCTCTTCCTCAGCAATTAAAGTCCAGCAACACCTTCAATGCGTTTTTAAGCTTGATAAATATACACGTACGTCGATCTTCATTTACTAATCATTGATTTCAATTCTCTTTGTGTATTACTTCAAGCTCCAAAGTAAATCACATATGCTACCCGTACAATTCATTTTGGTTTTGGATTGATTTTTATTAGGGGTCAAACGGGTGTACCGGGTACCCGGGTACCCGCCCGTTAATCTCAGGTGCCGTTAGTAAAAGGGTACCCGTTTGTAAAAAAAAAAAAGAAAAAAAAGGTGATCCTATCGTATTCCAAGACTAAAAAAAATAGGAGTGCGGATACTCTTTTCCTTTTTCCTGTGCATTCTCGCTTTCGACTTTATCAGGCAGGAGCAGGCTGAAAGACAGACTTGACAGTTGTTCTCTCCACTCTAGTGCAAGTAAAAATCCTCGTACTGGAGGTTTTTGATTGTGATGTGAGAAAATGCAAGACTTGAAACTCGTTCGAGGTGGCAGCTGAGTAACTAGAAAGTTACGATGGTTCTCCGACATCGAACCTGCCACAGTACTTGATGAACTAGTGTCACCAGGCCGAGTGTCACAAACGGTGATGTCCGTAGGTGGTAGCTACATGTATGATACTCATGGTTGTAGTTTGTTCCTTCAATCGACGAGCTGAAAAGTAGTTCGAAATATTGCATTCAAGATTACGGATTTGTGAAGATTCATTTCACGAGTTCAACAAGCTAGCACTAGCAGCTAGCTGGCCAGCAGCACATCAGCTGTGTCAGGCAAACCAGCTAGCTATGGGCGCGAACAATCGGAACATCTTCTGAATGCAACGAGTACCAGTTCTCTGCGAACATAGCAAATAGGATTGCGCGAGATCACGGAAGTTTTGCTAAACCACTCTGCCCTTGCATGGCTTGAATCACATCGATCTGCAGTTGATTTGCGTACATGTATCAAAATACATGTAGCTTGAAGGACCATCTACATGTACGATTGTAAGTTACTGCCTGTGAAGTTATGTACATGGGCAAATGCACGGATGACATTCATTTGGAACCTTCATTGCCATAATACTATTATGATACACGAATCAATTGCGAATCATAATGACAAAATACAATCTGAGAATACAAATTAAAATCATGATTTATGTGAGAAATGCACAAAAAAATAATATGGCTGCTAAAGGGTACCCGTTAACCCGCCCGTTAAGAAAATTACCCGTTCGTTAGTTAAAGATACACCCGTTTGACCCCTAATTTTTATAATTGATTTTGGTTTTGGATTGATTTACTTTCATTTTCATTTTCATTTAACTTGCCATATTTTGCATGTGCATTCTTGCCTTCTTGTTCTTTTATTCCATGGCTGGTAGCCCTCATTCATAATATTGGTTGACACCATGTCATCCATGAATTGAGAATACAGTCGACCTACCCTTATAACGATAACCTCTATAACGATATTACCCTTATAACAATATTTTTCTGCCAAACCAAATCACTCCATTGACTTGTGTATACAATGCCTTACCTCTATAACAATATTGCTATAACGATATTACCCCTATAACGATATAAAATGGGCTGACCAATCGACATTTTCCATTTTATAACAATATCTAGCAGGGAATATGTAGAGCCTACTATCCAGGTAGGGCAAGCTTCACTTGATAAGTCGTTGGGACATGACGAAATGCAATGGGACACCAGTGGGTACCTTGCTGTGCACATAATGTGCATGTATGTCAGTTTTTATGCTATGGAGAGTGTAAAAAATGAACAAAATCCATGCATTATGACGTATGTGTATGAAATGAACCAGTTACCCCTATAACAATATTACCCTTATAACAATATTTCTTGGTGTGGCGCAAATATCGTTATAAGGGTAGGTCGACTGTAATAATAATAATAATAATAAAAATGTACATGCCTTGTAAGTCATAATATCGCACCCTGGCTAACAATGGTGGATTCTGTGGTATTCGACATGTACATGTATAATCAATACCAGCAGTGTGATATCAAGACTCCAATGCAGCATCTTATAATAGAGAAATGGTCGTTGAAAGACACCTGGCAAAATGGCGGTAAATACACGCCTCAGGCCCGCACAGCGCTCTCTAAGCTGCAAAATTGGTCAATGCACGACCGATGATATCCTTGTAGCTGGCTGGTATGCAACATGTGCAAACAGATAACGCCGTGTGGGCGCTCGCCAGTCGGCTCCTTTGCTGGTAGTCATGTCAGGACCGCACCAACCCAGGCATCCATCGAGGCACGAGACCGAGAAGAACGGCCTAAATACACGCATGCGTGTATACTGTACATGTGTAGGTTCTGCACTGCACGTGTGGCGCAACGGCATTTATTGTTTAGATTTTTGGATCACTGATCCATCAATATTGCTTATACTGATTTTACTGTCGGAACACTGGTTTTAATTGCTTGATTATTATTTGTGCCTGGAGAGCACTATATAAGTGGTGCTCTTCAGGCACAATCTTCCTCAGCCTACTCAAGCTCAACTGATGAGGGGTGAATTCCCCGAAACACTGTGTATTGAGCAGGGAATGGTGCTTTCCTGCAGGTTTGCCGAGTCGAAGGTTCGATGGACTTCACGTGTGCTCTGGATGGCAGTCGTGAGTCAGTCAAGTGTCAAGTAAAGTCGGCGGAATAGCGCGAGCTCCAGTGTGGGGAGCAAACCCTTTCTTACAAATCATCGCCAAAGTCGCAACCACTACTTCGTACTTTTGATTACTATTATTATTATTGTAGAAAGGAAAAGGACATAAGGATACGAGTTAAGAGTAACTCTCCATCACTGTAACTGGATACTATATACAGTCAGAAAGTTACTCTTAACTCGTATCCTTATGTCCATTTCCTTTCTACATTTATTTATGGCTCAACATCCGAGTTTCAAATTATTATTATTATTCAAATAATCTACGTGGAGATAATACTTTTAATATAGCTATGAATAGGATGAAGGCCGCAGACATCACGCAACTACGTTACTTGTTTGACATGTATTACTGTGAAATTTATAACAAAAATATTATTGAAAACCCAGAATCGATTTTCTTGTTTCTATCATCAGTGGGACCAAATACGGAACTAGGGTATTTTTTTCCCACTGAGATAGGAACAAGAAAATCGATTCTGGGTTTTCAATAATATTTTTGTTATAAAATACACAGTAATACATGTCAAACAAGTAACGTAGTTGCGTGATGTCTGCGACCTTCATCCTATTCATAGCTATATTAAAATTATTATTCCCGTAGCTATGCAGAAGTTACTTCAGTAACGTCTGGCGCTAGCCAGGGTCCACACAGCTTTAATTTTGTGTTTGTTTGTTTGTTTGTGTCATGCCTGGCGCTATCCCGTATCTGTTCCGTACCGTACCGTATCATCAAACACAGCTAGTCACAAACAGCTGGCCACAATATTTGCTTGGGATATCCCGTATCTGTCCCGTACCGTACCGTACCATCAAATACAGCCGGCCACAAACAGCTCGCCACAATATTCTTCGTATTATTTATCCGACTCCCTGATGTATAGGGAGATTTTCTGGAAAGAAATAGGGAGACGAGGAGGAAATGCTATTAGAATGGACGTTAGTTGCCGAATAGGTGATAGGACGCGTCAGCAAAAACAAACTTTGGAAGAGAGATCCCGTCGTCTCCAAAATAAGCCTGAACGGGCGAGTCACCGCCTGTCACAGGAAACGTCGGAAGAGAGGTCCCGTCGACTCCAGAACACCCGTGATCGGCAGAGTCAGCGCCGGTCCCAGGAAACGTCAGGACAGACATCCCGTCGACTCCGCAACGCCCGTGATCGGCAGAGTCAGCGCCGGTCCCAGGAAACGTCAGGACAGACATCCCGTCGACTCCAGAACGCCCGTGATCGGCAGAGTCAGCGCCGGTCCCATAGCTATGCAGAAGACGTTACGTTACTTCAGTAACTCATTGAAACATTTTTGCAATACAATGATGTAGCTAATCAAAGGAAAAAACATTTCCATCAGTTCCAACAACATGCACGATGAGCTAGGCAACAAAGCATAGCGTAGGGCCCTGAGCTTCCAAGCTCTCTCGTTATTATTAAATTTTTGATAGGGCAATCCCCACAGGCCTAAGGCCTTCTTACAGGGTACCCTAAATGTGCCAATACAAGGTAACGGAAGCGAGAAACAGATGACGGGCGAATGTCAGCAGGTAGAGAGTTCCAACGATCTGAGCCTAGAGAACTAAGAGAAAAAGGACGGTGTCCGACCATACCGATTTGAAGCAGCAGGAAGAGCAAGGGCTGTAGAAACTTGAGAGCGTGTGCAGGAGTTTGTGTGTGACGATGCACTGCGCAACGAAAAACAACTAGAGAGTAGGGGGCTCGCTAGATCATTTAGTGAACGGAAAATAAGAACGAAAAGTCTGAGCTGATACCGGGCGGCCAGTGGGAGTAAATGGTAGCGTTTTTGTAGTGCACTGATGCTGTTGAAGCGAGTGAGGTCTACTCAAGCGAACCAGGCGCTCATGATAGAGAGGTTCCGGGGTGCGATTTTCCGTGCCAAAATCAGAACGGGCGCTACGGATTTTTTCCAGCGTGCTCCAGACGATTTTTCGGGGACTGGCTTTCATACGAACCATGTTTCGTATGGAGATTTTGCGTCATCGGGTGCAGAAAGATTTTCGTGTACAAATTTGGTACGAGAAACATCGGTTTTTCACGGGAAGTTTTGATTTCGGTACAAATTTTCAAAATAAAAAGGCATAGTGCGGGAATGTGACCTGTTTGCGATCGTAACCTAGGCAATGACGGCAAACACATAAGTTCCGTACCCGGAACTTTTCACTGCTCGAAAACGACGTATAAAAAATCCGTAGCACCTCCACAAATTTTGGCACGAAAAATCGTACTTCAGCACCTCCCTATTGACCCTCACGAAGGCAGTGAGCAAACGCATTCGACCCGTACTCGAGAACTGACTGGATGGACGATATGTAGAATGTTTTCTTGGCGTGCTCCGTGAGTTGGTGTCGTATCTTCCTGAACACAGCGATCTTGTTGCCAATCTTGCGCTCGAGGTGGGCGATGTTGGCACCAAAAGTAAGGTGTTCATTCAAAACGATTCCAAGGTATTTCAATTCAGGCAAAGGGGCAATTGAGGTGTTGTTCAGTTGAAGGCTGACGTCAGGGGTCAAATGTATGAACTTCTACCTGAAGATTATGAACTGAGTCTTGTCTGGATTGAGGCAGAGACCTCATGCAGCCAGGAAATCACGAACAATGTATGTAATCAAGCACGCTCAGGAGGTCATGATGGCTGAATCTTGCCCGAGCCTGCAGCCCTCGGGCCTACGGCCCTTGGGCTGCAGGCTCGGGCAAGATTCAGCCATCATGACAGACAGAGCGTGCTTGATTTGGTTTCTTACAGCGCGAAGCAACATGAAAGGGAAGGTTCCAAGGTCGAAAAATTATTCCCGAAAAGACGACAAACGGGCCTCATATTCCCGAAATGATGTCAAACGGTCCTGAAACTCCCGAAATGACATCAAACGGTCCTGATGGCCTGATTATGCCCGCGGTGGGAAGATCGCCTATTGGCCATGACGATCACGTGTGATGTAAGAAGGTAATATATTCAGCGAGATCAAGTGTGAGTTGGTTTAGGTCCTTGCCAGCTTTGTAGAGGGAAGCATCGTCTGCGTATTGCCGTGCCTTGCAGTGCTTCGTTGCAGAGGGAAGATTACGAACTGATAGATTGAATGAAGAAGGCCCAAGGACAGAGCCTTTCGGCACACCTCTGTTTCCTGCGTATTTGTCTCCCTGAGCTGTCTTCGTGACGAGACGCTGTTCCCGGTTCTGTAGGTACTCAACCTGCTCTGAGCCTCAACATCAGATTTTTGAAAATCTGTAGCCTGCGCTACAAGCTGCATGCACTGGACAGCCTTGCCCACCAGCACAACTGGGACGTCGTTGGCGTTGCCGAGACCTGGCTGGATAGTACAATCCCGGATGGCGAAATTTGTATTCCCAGCTACAGTTGTTCGCTGTGACCGGCCCGACTGCCAGGGTGGGGGCACATGCCTCTACTACAGGACATCACTCCCAGTTACCTATCGTTCGGATCTGCATAATAGCCACCTGGAGGCTACCTGGATAGCTATTGGCGGAGGGCAACGCCGGCACCTCGTTGGCTGCCTCTATCGCCCACCGAATACAACTGCTGATTTCTGGGGCCACCTGGGCTCAGTCCTCCACAATGCTGCCACAAACACACCATCAATGACACTGGTGGGTGACTTCAATATCGATCTTGCTCAATGCATGACCATTTGTCCTCACCAGCGCTTCTGGGACCTTATCGGATCATATGGGTTCCAAAACTACGTCCAGTCTGCCACCCGAGTCACACTCCAATGTCCGGATGGAACACTGCCGTATTTAGTGCTGTCCACCATGGGTACTATAAGTAATTGCAAAGTTGTACCCTGCACGATCAGCGATCACTTTCTTGTGCACGCAAGTCTGTCTCTACCCTCCCTGCAACACCCACTGCAGTGGAAATCAGTGCACTTCACCCCCAAGAACCAAGGTCGATTGGTCAACACCATCGACATTGAGTCTTTTCACGAAGACATTGCTGGATCAGACTTGGGTGAGTTCCATCCCCAATCCACGATAGATGAGATGTGGGCACATTGGCACACCCAGTTTATGGCCGTCCTGGATAGGCATGCGCCAATGGTACAGACTCACCGGCGCTCCCATCCCACCCAGCCATGGTCAGACAGAGAACTATACCAATCACACCAGCGCAAAACACGGCTCCATAGGCGATGGCTCCGCAACAAAGCAGATACTGCCCTTTATGCGCAGTTCAAGCAAGCTCGGTCGGACGCTTCGACGGCGTATCGACGGAAAAGAAATGCTTACTTCTCAAGGCAATGCCAAGACAGTGCTCAAAACCCTCGGAGGATGCGGAGTGTTACCAACACCATGACAGGGCGAAGAAAACCAAACCAGACACCGACATGCAGTGCAGACTCTATTTCCGATGTGTTCCATAAAATTGTTACAGACACTACACGACCATTTCATCTTGAAATCCCCAGTGGCCCCCATGACCGGAATGGTATCCAGTGATTCAAGTGCCCAGATGTAGCCACAGTATTGAAACTGCTTTGCAGGATTAATCCCCGGAAGGCAACGGGGAGTGATGGCATACCTGGGCTGCTCCTGAAGAGCTGTGCCGATCTTCTTGCACCCTCCCTCTGTGAAATATTAAGTGTCTCGTTATTTACAAGCGTCGTCCCCTCAGCTTTCAAGACGGCATTGGTGAGACCACTGTACAAATCCGGCGATCCCTCGATACCAACCAACTACCGTCCGGTGTCTTTTCTACCGATTGTGTCTAAGTTGCTGGAGAAGTTGGTTCAGCGACAACTGGCAGACTTGATTCAGGCGAATAATGTGCTGCCCGTCACACAGTGTGCCTTTAGAGCCAGGCACTCCACCGAACAGGCCCTTGTAGTACTCACAGATGGTCTGCTTGCTGCTAAGGACCCGAAGCTCCACACGGGTGCATGCTTTCTGAACATGTCGAAAGCTTTCGACAAAGTGCTTCACCATGTCCTGATACAGGATCTGTTTGAGGTTGGCGTAACTGGTAGGGCATTGTCGTGGCGGACGCTTGAGCGCAACGCTGGGTGGACATGGCTTCTGGTACTGCACGACTCGCCGTGCACTGGCTGGCTCCGAAGCCGCGATCCGTTCGTTCACCCTTGTGAGCTTGTAAACGCGCTTGAGCAGGAACGCGGCAAATGCGTCAATGTCACACTGGGTGTCGTCCTGCTTCTCAAAGTAAGCTGAAAGGACCGAGCTTGGCACCTTCTGCGTCACTGAGAGATACAGCTCTCGTCCGGGCACTATCCTGGCCACCCGCAGGTTCAACGGCGTGTTCCTCAGCTTGATGGCCAGCGTCTTCAGCTCATCCAGCTCGCGCTCCGTATTGATCCGCAGCCAAGTCATGAGCTCGCGTTCCTGCTGCTCGAGGCTACGGTCTATGCCCCCGTACCACCAATCCAGCTCCTCCATGATGGATGAGTAGGCGCCCGGGCCATCTAGCACATCCGCGATCAGGTCCTCGGCCGCTCCGTCCACCAGTGCCTCCCGCAAGTGTGCGAGCTTATAATCCTCTGCTAAGAGTGGGTTCTCGTGTACTAGACGGAGAAACCGCTGACGCCACTTCACATATGGCAGCATCTTGCCATCGAACTTTGGCAAGTCCAGTGGCTTCAGAGACCTGCAGAATCCCATCTGGAACATAGCCGCCCCGTCTGCCCAGTCGACTGCTGGGTCGGTCGCCCTGGTGGGCGGGAAGTAGGGTTCCGCTGCAGGGTGCAGTCCTGCTTCCTTGGGCTTGAAGGCCTGCTGGACTGGACCGAGTCGCAAAGGCACTGGCGGGACTGGTAAACGTCTGGGCTTCACACGTGGGGCTTGTGTTGGAGCTGGTCGATACTTGAGCAGGCTCGCTCTCAGCAATGGAGCTGAGGCGTTGGGTTGTACTGCAGGCTGCACTGGCTGTTGCATGTTCGGCTGCATGGGCTGCTGTGCAGGCTGTGACCCAGACCACTGTTCTAACCTGAGCCTGCGATGACCCACCACACCAGCACCTGCGTTGCTGAAGGCACTTCGACTAAAGTGGTTGGCCAGCCTGCGCGTGGCCTCTGCGTCCGATCGCGCGCGACGATTTCCCATGCCACATGGCCAGCTCCCACCATCGACATCCCCGCTCTCTAGCTCTGAGCTCTCTGGCTCTGAGCTTGAGGTATCCACAGCAGAACTTCGCGCTGACATGGCACTGCTCGCGCTGGCCAACTCCTCCGCCGCCCTCGCCTGCTCGACTTCGAGCTCCGTTTTCGTCAGGTCGATTTGGAGGTCGATCTCCTGCTGCTTCAGAGCGGCGATCCACCGTGCAGCCTCCAGTTCTGCCTCCTTGTTCCTACGCAATATCGCAGCTTCAAGTTCAATGCCCCCAAGGCTCTCGCTCGCGGACGTCCTGCCGCCGCTCCTGCGTCCCGACCGCCTCAGCTCTTGAGCCTGCTCCCCATCGGAGAAGAACCGCTTGGGCATCTTACCTAGGGTTCTCCTGCTACTCTTTCGTGGGAACTCCATGTCAGGCAACGGAAACAGAGACTTTCTGCTGGTCGTGACCCGGCTCAAAGGACCAGTTTATGGCCAGCTCTCTGTCTGGCTCGCTTTACTGGATTCTAGACTGTATCACTTCAGGCTCAACTCACATTGCAAACTTCCTTGTGTTTCCAACTTACTAACGAAAGAAGACTCGGCCGAAAGGAAAAGCACCATGGTATATAACACAGCAGGGCAACATAAAAGGCACAGCAGGGCGGCATAAAAGGCACATGTGAAACGTCGACCCATGCAAATGAGGGCCGCTCTATCGCTTGGCATGAATGCGTACAAAGAGAGCGTAAGCAGACAGCTTTGTCGTGCACTAAGATGCCGACGCGCGTGAATGTAACACAGCACGACAATGAACATGACAGCCAGACTACTCCAGACATGAATGCAGGAAACCAGTACACGCGATCAACCTTTGCATTTTGAAATTAATATTTTGGTTACAAACGCACCTCTGCGTCTGCCCTCCGCGTCATTAAGATTGTCGCTTCCCGGAGCGATTTTTCGAATTTATTTTGTCCACTTGAAGGGCAAAGAAATCAGCTAGAAATTGAGGCAGAGCATTGTCGACGGACCAAGTTTTAGTTTGTGGCCTCCCGCTTCGCTGCACTTGCAGCTTAGGTCGACCTCTTCATCAGAGTTTGAGGCAGACCCTTCAGCACTCAACAATACGCTGAAGAAGAAGCGCGTTCAAATTCAGGTCAAGAAGCTTCGTTTTCAAGCGATCTATGCCTCCAGGTGGCAGGCGATGAAAGAAAGCTAGCATTTTTCAAGTACACTGTAACGACCTTCCAGCGGGATAGGGTAAGCAGTTCCGCACTTTCTTTCCTTGGCAAGCACTTCGCTGATTTTGTCGGTGTTTTCAGACCTGCTACCTTCGCAGCAACATGCGCCAAAAGTAGCGCATTTTAGGAATTTGAGACCACTTTGTTCTTGCCATCGTCAACTTCAGCATTTCGTATTCAGGAGAGATACCAGGATTCTTATTCCCGAGCTTGAAGTCTTGATAAATGCCCACGCGAACGATGTGGGACGGCACGAACTCCAGAAAACGAAATGCGCTCTGGGACGGAATAGTGCGGAGCGCGATGAATTTGCTTGGTGCGGAAGAGAGCTCCGACAAAGTCAGAGACCACCACGGCTTCAGTAACAAGTAGACATTGCACAGGAAGGGTCGCACCAGTGTTCGAACACAGAAAACAGCGATTCCGACAGTCTGACTGAGACGGGCAAAGTCACAAATATTGTGATGTGCGAAGCGACAATTTTAATGATGCGGAGGAAGTACCTAATTGCTGTTGGTGGTCATCCTGCAGCTTGAACAAAGGAAAATGTCCTCCAATTCCTCATACAAATGCCACAACAGTGATGTGAAGTTTGCTACCAGATTTGAGCTCTTGACAACTTGTATTCTTGTTTGCCCAGACCCTTTGGGAAGGGGAAGCTCAGCTCTGGACGCACAGGCTCAGGACCCAAGTGAAGGTGGCATGCTTTCTCCGCTATAATACAGGATCAACTACAATTAATTCCCGTAGCTATGCAGAAGACGTTACTTCAGTAACGTCTGGCGCTAGCCAGGGTCCACACAGCCTTAATTTGGTATTTGTGTGTTTGTTTGTTTGTGTCACGCCTGGCGCTATTCCGTATCTGTCCCGTACCGTACCGTACCATCAAACACAGCTGGCCACATACAGCTGGCCGCAATATTCAAATAGGGCTTTCAAACGCAAGATCATAACGTGAAGCAACTTGGAAGAATGGGTATGAATGCGAAGTGTATGGGGGAATGCATGTAGGGCGTTAGTGCGGGTTCGAATCCCAGGATATGCCTGAAAAAAAAATAGGAGAATTGAAAAATTTATAACATCCCTATGCTTTTTTTGCCGTCATCAAGGCGGTAGGCGGTGTCGTATTACCCTCGATCGTACAGTAGGTATCGGTTATAGCGTGGGTGTTTGAAAAACGGCATTTGATTCTTATTGCCGATATTTCTTACACACGATAAATCACGTGTGACATAATTATCATAATGCACGTGTGACATTATCATATGCACGTGTGACATAATCATATGCGCATGCGCGCACGTTTGGCATGTGGACACGTACACACGGATCAGACTCGCGGTCGACCGGTCGTGCTAGGCGACCAGACTGCGGAGCAGCAGATGCGAGAGAAGTCGGAAGAAAGAGTCCGACTGGACAGAAAGAGTGATTCTCCAATGCTCCCTTGGACATAACTCTCTTTTTGTGTTGACTGTTATTGTATTGGGTATGCACAGAGCACAGATGTTATTACTACAGGCGATACACTTTGCACTAATCTGGCATATTTTGCTGCATAAAATCCATTCTTAGGGCCGATATATTCTACTATGCGATAATACTGCTTGTAAGAATAAATATACACATAAATATGTGTTATGATTATGAAAAAATGAGTGTTCATTCTTGTAGGCAGTATATTCTTGTATACGACCACACTATAACCGATACGCACTGTACCTGTCCCGTACCTATCCCGTACCGTACCGTACCATCAAAGACGGCTGGCCACAATGCATATTCAAATAGGGCTTTCAAATGCAAGATCATAATGTGAAGCAACTTGGAAGAATTAGTATGTATGCGAAGTGTATCGGGGGATGCATGCAGGGCGCGCAATAGTGCGGTTTCGAATCCAAGGTTATGTCTTTAAGAAAAGGATTTTTTTAAGAATTTATAACATCCCTATGCTTTGTTCTGTCTAGGTCATCAGGGCAAAAAAGCATAGCGTAGGGCCCTGAGCTTCCAAGCTCTCTCGTTAATGGTCATACTCAAAAGCCTGAAATGCAATCCCGCAGTATAGGCGAAGAAGCCAGAATTTTTGTGGCTAGTGCGTTTTGTTTGACTTCACAGTTTTTCTACCAACAAGCATGACACGCTTCCCCAGCACAGCTAGATTGCCTTCTGAAGTTCTGGTTACAGCGCTCACACAGTCACTCCACAATGCCGGCTCGCATGCTGTGGATAGCGGTGTGCTTGGGAAATGATGAGAAAATGGATCGTTGCGGTTGCAAATGTTGGTCCGTCCTTGGCCAGACTGGCCCGAACAGTTCCACCGCCCCTGCGATGCATGTGTTGCCACTAGTCTTCTGCGTGGTCTGTAAACGTGATGTCTCAATGTACATGACTGAACTGGAAATGTTGCAGACCACGTCAACAATGAGTGAATTTCAAGCATGTTAGAGTCCTAGATTCGTAGACTTCTATTTTTATTGCTCGACTGCCTGCATGCACTACACCAGGCTTTGTCGCCATTGTCGTCAGTGAAAGTACATGCAGTAGATCTGGAATCTACTAAGTACATGACTGTACGAGTGGATATCCTATTCCATGCCAGGGTAATGACTGAGAGCGGGAAATTCGTGTCTTTCAAAGCAGATTAGTGATATGAGCACAAGCATTCCGTCCTTACCTGGGCTGAACGTCTGCTGTCCAGTCGCAGTTAGCATCAACACACACCAAACACTGACCACCGAAAGGAACGAGGTGGACAACCGCCGCTCCGCCATATCTCTCCGGGCCGCCACGGCTTCGATGATCCGGCCTCCGATCTGTGAACGACTTCAATCGCACTCCTGCTTCCTTCGGGAGCCTTTCGACGCACGGCAAGCCCTTCCCTCAAGCAAGATACTCATGTTAGAAAGATATTGGGATGGGCTGTCGCACACAGTACACGAAGCGCCTGTATCAATCACTTTTCTTCTTCTTCGAAACTCCAGTCATTGAAGGTTGTCGATTGAAGTAAGTTTGAAGAACATGCGCTCTGCCGTTGGCAGTGCGCTGACGGATAATGTCTTCCGGGGCGGCCGGCCACGCGCGAGTTTGACTCGGACCCGTGCACTAACGAAATCGACGCAACCTGACTGTGACTGGCACGCGCAACGGTCAAACTCAAAACCTGTTATAGTATATCTACCATGTCGCACACTGTCGCTCTTACTAGTCTTAGCCGGTAGAGCCAGATCATGAGCCTCTTCATGTCCGCGGTAAAATAATATGGGAGAGGTGCAATATGCTGGGCCTGGGGTGGGTAGGTCTACCGTATTATCTCTAATATAAGCACAGTCTCCAATAATAGCACGTCTCCAATAATAGAACACCTTGGGGCGGCATTCAAAAAATAAAGTGCTCAGTCTCCATTATAACTAATATAAGCACACTGTGTAAATTCATTATCTGTACCGGCGAAAAACCCCTGAAATGTGTGTGTCTGATATGAATTTGGCATGGCAACATGCCTCTGAAATGAGGTTGAAATAATAATGGAACAGTCTCCAATAAAGGAATGTCTCCATTAATAGCACGGGGCGGAGGTACATTGAAAAAATAAAGGACCGTGCTTATATTAGAGATAATACGGTATGTGTAGTTATGCTAAGTCAGTTCCAAAAACCGTCCACAATAACAATAGGATCTTGATGCTGTCTACGCAATAATAATAATAGTACAGGTCGCATGTCTCCCAAATAATGGGTTCCACGCATCTGTCAACTGTTTCATCATGAAATAGATTGCAGCAGGAAGAATAGCATACGAAAAAACCATATACGGGTTCTAGCACATGACAAGTACATGCCATTTTTTACACCGATGTACATTAAATTGTCAATGAAGTCCAGCCATAGCTTTTTGTCCCGTGCAGTGTTGAGGCAATCCTCGAACGTGTGTCCGAGAGGGGAGATGTCGGATTTCACCACATTAATCCACCGAAGCCTCGGTCGTCCTCGTGGACGCTTGATCTTTGACGTGTCGATGGCCATGGCTAGCGCGCCATAGGAAGCCGTGCCCGGACCTTCCCGAACAACATGGCCGAACCATAGGAGACGTCTTCTCTTGCAAACCCTGCTGATTGGTTGCTGTTTTGATTTTTCATACAGGATTTGGTTGGATATGCAGTGCGGGTAGTGGACCCCGAAGACATAACGGAGCTTCCTTCTCTGCCATACATCTAGCTGTTCATTCTGTCGCTTCGTGAGGGTCCACAGGCCGCAGTTATACAGCAGCACTGGAACAATGAGAACCGAGAACATGCAAAGCCGTGAGTCCAGGCAATGCCGCTTCCATGCTATCGAGCCGAATGCTCGGTTCGCTGCACCGATCCTGGCTGCCACATCCTCCGTGGAGTCCAGCAAGGAACCAAGGAGCTTGATCGTTTTCCACGATGCATCAGTGCGGGAAGCAGTTAAAGGGGAAGTTAAGGCAAAAATTAAAATTTCACCAGTTGTAGTCTTCGGGGTGCTGAGTCGAATGGTCTTGGTCCGAGGAAGCTGAGACGCTCCCTTCCTACTTGAATCCCAATCGAACTCGCGCACTTCCACCGAAACTGGTTGACTGCGCCCTACTAGATGGGGATTTGTATGCAAAATGTCACTAAAAGCGCCATTTCGTTCTTATAAAAGCACGGATGACCGCGATTGGCCCATATGTTGTAGTCTTTTGGACGCTGAGTCGACTGGTTTTGGTTCGAAAAGGCTGCGATGCGGCGTTCCTCCTTTATTCCCAATCGAACATGGTTGAAGAAGCGGTCACGTGCTCCTGCGTACACCAGTCAGCTGGTCACCGTGCCTGCAGGGTACAACTTACTAGCCTGTTTGACCTTTTTTGGGTGCAGTCCTGTCACTCGAGTTGAACCTTGGTGTGAAAGTTGTCACCTGCTGGCGTGGTGACCAGGTGATTTGGGCACCCAGGACCACGTGACCGCTTCTTCAACCATGTTCGATTGGGAATAAAGGAGGAACGCCGCATCGCAGCCTTTTCGGACCAAAACCAGTCGACTCAGCGTCCAAAAGACTACAACATATGGGCCAATCGCGGTCATCCGTGCTTTTATAAGAACGAAATGGCGCTTTTAGTGACATTTTGCATACAAATCCCCATCTAGTAGGGCGCAGTCAACCAGTTTCGGTGGAAGTGCGCGAGTTCGATTGGGATTCAAGTAGGAAGGGAGCGTCTCAGCTTCCTCGGACCAAGACCATTCGACTCAGCACCCCGAAGACTACAACTGGTGAAATTTTAATTTTTGCCTTAACTTCCCCTTTAAAGGGGAAGTCAAGGCAAAAATTAAAATTTCACCAGCTGTAGTCTTCGGGGTGCTGAGTCGAATGGTCTTGGTCCGAGAAAGCTGAGACGCTCCCTTCCTACTTGAATCCCAATCGAACTCGCGCACGTCCACCGAAACTGGGTGACTGCGCCCTACTGGGGATTTGTATGCAAAATGTCACTAAAAGCGCCGTTTCGTTCTTATAAAAGCACGGATGACCGCGATTGGCCCATATGTTGTAGTCTTTTGGACGCTGAGTCGACTGGTTTTGGTCCGAAAAGGCTGCGATGCAGCGTTCCTCCTTCCCAATCGACTATGGTTGAACAAGTGGTCACGTGCTCCTGGGTGCCCAAATCACCCTAGTGTGCAGAATTTTGCTCCAAGTCCAAAAAATCAGGTTTTTGAGCCACGTATTGGCCGTGCAGCATGACTTTTGCCAGCACCCTCGTGACGTTGCAGATGCGTGGCTTGATTATTGTAGTTGACGTTGATTTTGACTTTGGCAAGTTTGAGTCGTGTCAAGAAGTCAGGTAGGATTCAGTACTAGGCAGTAGTGAAACGTGAGTGGTAGTCTTTGCCGGTTTCTGAGGGTATCCTGGATTTGGTGTGCAGCGCTGTGGAAATGGCTTGCTGTTGAGGTCCCAGCACTGGATGTTGTATCAAAGGTACGACCTCGTAGCACGTGCTAAACCTAAAAAAAATTCAAAAATTGACTTGGGTCTGTGTGAGTGTGTGAGAGAACGCCCACTCGTTCCGTTGTGACAGATTCCAGGGCCTCGTTGAGGGGCCCTACCCCATCACCCATGGCTGCTTCTGGACTTGTTCTAGGTTTGGGTCCCGCGCACGGACAGAATGAGCACGAAAATGTGAAAACAATTGTAAATGCATTTGTTTGGCTCCTGGGTGGCTCGCACACCGTGGCACTATGCCGGAAATTTGAGTTTTTCCGGCCTGGAAAGCCTGTCAGTGAGGCGCAAGAACTTGTAAATCATGTCCTGAGGGCCAGCATAGTGGCAGGAGTGTGTGGTCAAAATTTCACTCAAATCCATTAAGGAAACACCAAAGTTACGGTCAATTGAATGCCATATGAAATTTATGGGTAGGCTGCCCCCTTAACTTCCCCTTTAAATATACGGTTTTTTGTACGTTAAAGGGGAAGTATACCCTAAAATCAAATTTTCACCAGTTGTAGTCTTCTGGGTGCTGAGTCGAATGGTCTTGGTCCGAGGAAGCTGCGACGCTCCCTTCCTACTTGAATCCCAATCGAACTCGCGCACTTCCACCGAAACTGGGTGACTGCGCCCTACTAGATGGGGATTTGTATGCAAAATGTCACTAAAAGCGCCATTTCGTTCTTATAAAAGCACGGATGACCGCGATTGGCCCATATGTTGTAGTCTTTTGGACGCTGAGTCGACTGGTTTTGGTCCGAAAAGGCTGCGATGCAGCGTTCCTCCTTTATTCCCAATCGAACATGGTGGAACAAGCGGTCACGTGCTCCTGGGTGCCCAAATCACCTGGTCACCACGCCAGCAGGCGACAAATTTCACACCAAGGTTCAACTCGAGTTCAACTCGAGTGACAGGAGTGCACCCAAAAAAGGTCAAACAGGCTAGTAAGTTGTACCCTGCAGGCACGGTGACCAGGTGACTGGTGTACGCAGGAACACGTGACCGCTTGTTCAACCATGTTCGATTGGGAATAAAGGAGGAACGCTACATCGCAGCCTTTTCGGACCAAAACCAGTCGACTCAGCGTCCAAAAGACTACAACATATGGGCCAATCGCGTTCATCCGTGCTTTCATAAGAACGAAATGGCGCTTTTAGTGACATTTTGCATACAAATCCCCATCTAGTAGGGCGCAGTCACCCAGTTTCGGTGGAAGTGCGCGAGTTCGATTGGGATTCAAGTAGGAAGGGAGCGTCTCAGCTTCCTCGGACCGAGACCATTCGACTCAGCACCCCGAAGACTACAACGGGTGAAAATTTGATTTTAGGGTATACTTCCCCTTTAAAGGGGAAGTTAAGGCAAAAAAAAATTTCACCAGTTGTAGTCTTCGGGGTGCTGAGTCGAATGGTCTTGGTCCGAGAAAGCTGAGACGCTCCCTTCCTACTTGAATCCCAATCGAACTCGCGCACGTCCACCGAAACTGGGTGACTGCGCCCTACTAGATGGGGATTTGTATGCAAAATGTCACTAAAAGCGCCGTTTCGTTCTTATAAAAGCACGGATGACCGCGATTGGCCCATATGTTGTAGTCTTTTGGACGTTGAGTCGACTGGTTTTGGTCCGAAAAGGCTGCGATGCAGCGTTCCTCCTTTATTCCCAATCGAACATGGTTGAACAAGCGGTCACGTGCTCCTGGGTGCCCAAATCACCTGGTCACCACGCCAGCAGGCGACAACTTTCACACCAAGGTTCAACTCGAGTTCAACTCGAGTGACAGGACTGCACCCAAAAAAGGTCAAACAGGCTAGTAAGTTGTACCCTGTAGGCACGGTGACCAGCTGACTGGTGTACGCAGGAGCACGTGACCGCTTGTTCAACCATGTTCGATTGGGAATAAAGGAGGAACGCTGCATCTCAGCCTTTTCGGACCGAAGCCAGTCGACTTAGCGTCCAAAAGACTGCAACATATGGGCCAATCGCGGTCATCCGCGCTTTTATAAGAACGAAACGGCGCTTTTAGTGACATTTTGCATACAAATCCCCATCTAGTAGGGCGCAGTCACCCAGTTTCGGTGGAAGTGCGCGAGTTCGATTGGGATTCAAGTAGGAAGGGAGCGTCTCAGCTTTCTCGGACCAAGACCACTCGACTCAGTACCCCGAAGACTACAACTGGTGAAATTTTATTTTTTGCCTCAACTTCCCCTTTAAGGTTGAGGTTGTCTTCTTTGAAGATCGGCTCACATGTGGCTACCATGGTCTCCACAGCACTCCTCGATGATGCGTGCATAGTTGTGTCATCTGCGTATTGTGTTGAAGGTGAGGGTACATCTTGAGTTCTTGCAAGACTACTGACTGCATCGATCTTCCGCATGGCTCCTTCGGCATACATATTGAACATAGTGGGCGATAGCGGGAGTAGTAAGTGCGGGGCAGGTTCTGGCACACTTTTTGACCTTTGGGCCAAATAAGGCACACTGTGTCGGTCGTGCTTGGTCTGGCCCCAGGACCCCCAGAGTTTGACCTTTGACCCCTGGCATGCCATAAATGTCATCCTTAAAGGGGAAGTATACCCTAAAATCAAATTTTCACCAGTTGTAGTCTTCTGGGTGCTGAGTCGAATGGTCTTGGTCCGAGGAAGCTGCGACGCTCCTTTCCTTCTTTTTTCCCAATCGAACCCGCGCACTTCCACCGAAACTGGGTGACTGCGCCCTACTAGATGGTGATTTGTATGCAAAATCTCACTAAAAGTGCTATGTCGTTCTTATAAAAGCACGGATGACCGCGATTAGCCCATATGTTGTAGTCTTTTGGACGCTGAGTCGACTGGTTTTGGTCCGAAAAGGCTGCGATGCAGCGTTTCTCCTTTATTCCCAATCGAACATGGTTGAACAAGCGGTCACGTGCTCCTGGGTGCCCAAATCACGTGGTCACCGCGCCAGCAGGCAACAACTTTCACACCAAGTTTCAACTCGAGTTCAACTCGAGTGACAGGATTGCACCCAAAAAAGGTCAAACAGGCTAGTAAGTTGCACCCTGCAGGGACGGTGACCAGGTGACTGGTGTACGCAGGAGCACGTGACCGCTTGTTCAACCATGTTCGATTGGGAATAAAGGGGGAACGCTGCATCGCAGCCTTTTCGGACCAAAACCAGTCGACTCAGCGTCCAAAAGACTACAATATATGGGGCAATGGCGGTCATCCGTGCTTTTATAAGAACGAAACGGCGCTTTTAGTGACATTTTGCATACAAATCCCCATCTAGTAGGGCGCAGTCACCCAGTTTCGGTGGAAGTGCGCGAGTTCGATTGGGAATAAAGGAGGAAGGGAGCGTCTTAGCTTCCTCGGACCAAGACCATTCGACTCAGCACCCCGAAGACTACAACTGGTGAAAATTTGATTTTAGGGTATACTTCCCCTTTAAGGTTCTTTTCGCCATAGGTGGCGAACGTGCACTTGTGCACGTTCGGTGCATTCGCACCAGGGAGTAGTAAAATACGTACTATTCCCTGATTCGCACATCGTAGATGTGCATTGCATGCATTGAATGACATTTTGCGCATGCGCGCATACGCACGCGGAGGGTGCGACCTTCAGTGGTCCTATGCGTGTGGAAAAGACGCAGTGCAACACAAGGTGTACTAGTACACGTATCATTATACTACTCCCTGATTCGCACTTCGTAGATGTGCAGCAAACAAGTTCACGTTCCGTGCATTCGTTTTATTCGCACATCGTAGATGTGCAGTGATTGACAAGTTGCCCTGCAGAGCATGCCTAATCGGCTTTTCGATCGGTTAAGAGAATGTTCAAATTCGGCCATATTATGAGCCCCAAGATCAGAATTCGGCTCAACGTAGTACTTGAAGTCACCATTCCCATTACGTCATGTACTTTACACACACCCTGTTGAAGCACTGAAACATCGGTTTTCGGCGAACTCAACAGGCGAATTTTTCGGCCAGCCGATTTGGCAAATGCCTACTGTCCATGCAGGTGCATTAGATGCATATTTCTTTTTTGATCAGGATACAGTTAGAATCAACCGGCTACGCCCGGAGTATCATGCATCAAAACAATAATTATTATTGAAGGGGTGTCACGGTGAAGCAGTGTTGCTACGAACCACAAATCCCCTCTGCAATGTACTGAATCTATATTCGAGAATCCAGAGTGGCCAGCAAAGAGTCACAGTCCCTGTAACAAGACGTCAACGTCTGTAGAGCCTTCCGCTATCAAAATAATAAATTCTACTACTACTACTACTACTACTACCCGCAGGTATCCAGTCACACTAAGGCATGTCCACCGATCCCCACATATTCACTGTAACAAAACACATTATTGTTTACTATAATACACTTTTATTTAAATGAACTTGAATGAATCTGTAGCAGAGAACACAATGCACGCACACGCACGCATGCGCGGGCACACACACACACATCTAGGTTATAGTGCTGTACGTATCTAGTGTATCTTGACCCTGTACCCCAGTGCTTGTCGTGACTAAACTCATTCCAAAAATTACTCATTCAAAAAGTGGAACCCTTCCAGACATGTTACAAGCTAGACACACAGCATGACAGTCGACCGCATTCAAAGCGAGTGAGGTGCCAAGAACAAAATACTCCACCTTCCATTGCCAATTGACTTGTGTGCTGACAATACAAACATCATAGTGAACTGTGTACCAACCAGTGCGAAGATTGTCTGGAAGCACCTTGTCAGGCCGAAGGTTGTCGTCGCAGCCTTGCAGTGGTTATCTGAGGAGGTGAGACGAAAGATTCATGAATTGCTTGCACATTTGTACCAGTTGTACCGCCTATGCGAGTGCCATGGTTAGGCAGCGGCAGATTATGCCGGCATAATTATTGGCATAATTTGGTGGGTGAAAATTTGGAGCATAATTTGGCATCCTCTCGGAGGTAGGAGCATAACTACACGATTATACCACAGTTGTAGTATGTAGGCTATACAATTGTGTACAATGCACCTGATCAGTGCTGGTGGTCTGCATGGTAAAGGGTTCGGAGGTCATGCAGATAGTGTTTTCAATATCCGGAAAAGCAGGGTAGAAATCATGGCAATACACTCACGGTATTGTATGCTCGAACTCGTCTTCTTCAAAGTTCTTTCTCACACTGACACAGTACATGTAGCAGAAGATGCGAGTGAATCAGCCTTCATCAGGTATCCCGTAGCGGACGAGATAGTGGCGGGTAGTCCGCAAAACTCCGTGTACATGTACATGTACATTAAATTTGTACATTATGCATGTTACGAAGTCATGACCTCTGGTAGTCTGGATTTTAGCAGCCATGATATGACTGCAGGCTATGGATATTGCTCGAAATTGATGTATAGTTGATGTTCGGTCATGATGGAAGGAGAAGTGGAGCTACGGTGCATAGGGCCCATGCCAAGGTGTCCATGCATGTTAGAGATCAACATGGAAAAGAGAAAACAATACTTCTTCTATTCATTACTTGATTTCTTTTGTACTTCAGTAAAAATATGTTTTCATTGCCAAATTAGTTTGAGTTACCTTTGAAAATTATCATGTTCAACTGTCTTCGTAATCATCATACTCGTCCAACTGATGTCACCATCATCCTGCGAATAATCAGCTCATCTCTTCCGTAGCTCCACCTCTCCTTCCATCATGACCGAACATCAACTACACATCAATTTAGAGCAATATCCATAGCCTGCACAGTCATATCATGGCTGCTAAAATCCAGAGGTCATGACTTCGTAACATGCATAATGTACAAATGTAATGTACATGTGCATGTACTTGTATGTACATGTACATGTATATGTTTTTTTTTATTTTTTTATTTTTTTTTACGGGGTAACGGCCTCTTTTACGGGCAAAATAAAGTCATGTAGACGTGACAAAAATTGAGATACCATGAAAGGTTAAAATAGAATTTTATTCAAGTACAATACATTGGGAAACTCCAAGAAATTCCACGTAAAACGGACGGAATTCAGTTTTCAATGGCCGATGCCTACCCCAGCACCATCCTGCGTCGATGTACATACAAGTACATGACTGTATACATGTACATGTACACGAAGTTTTGCGGACTACCCGCCACTATCTCGTCCACTCCGGGATACCTGATGAAGGCTGATTCACTCGCATCTTCTGCTACATGTACTGTGTCAGTGTGAGAAAGAACTTTGAAGAAGACGAGTTACAGCATACAACTCTGTATTGCCATGATTTCTACCCTGCTTCGGAATAGAATACACTATCTGCATGACCTCCGAACCATTGACCATGCAGACCACCACCACTGATCAGGTGCATTGTACACAATTGTCTAGCCTACATACTAGAACTGTGCTATAATCGTGTAGTTATGCTCCTACCTCCAAGAGGATGCCAAATTATGCTCCAAATTTCCAACCACCAAATTATGCCAATAATTATGCCGGCATAATCCGCCGGTGCCTAGTGACTGTGTGTCAGTGTGTGTTGGCTCCTCCTCCTCCTTTCTGCTGTCTTCTCAGTGTGCAGACTCCTTGTCTATCCTCTTGCTGGGATTATGACATGTCTGTACAGTATGCATACTATTATGTAGAATTTGTCCATCCTCTTGCTGGGATTATGACAATCATGATGATCAGGCATGTAGTGCTTGTGTATACTGAGTAACTCGTGCCGGGACTATTGCATGTCCGTACAGACCGTGCATTCGTGAGTAGCGTTTGCCCATCTCGTGCCGGGATAATGACAGGGCTGTGTCTTTGCAGCCGCAGCACATGCATGCACATGCAAGACGAAGGTGCATAATTGTATAGGGGAAAGAGAAGACCCAGGGCTATTCACTAAGTCTTATTACTGACTCTGATAAAACATACTTGAAGTACCGCGAATACATTCCCCTCTTCCTCCCCTCACAATGGTTTTACTGCATTATGGCGCGCTTTGTCTGCGTAGACGCGAGACCTTTGAGGTCGGCAGAGCAGCCTGGCTCAGCCACCACTTCTCGCACATATTCGGGAATAATTATAGTGGACTTTCGTATAAAAAAAATACAAAGTACACTTTCCTGCTACCCATGGAGGTACGTTTTATCGGAGTTCCACTGACTCCGTCCTGTATTGGGCATGGACTGGCTGGTACACAACGCTACTTCTAGGACCCTGGCCACAGTACCGTACTTTTAACAAGCTACATTGTACATGTATGTGTGGGGCGAGAGTCCACAGTGTGGGATTGGACAATCTAGGTCACGACTATAGCAGGTGGCATGGCATTTCCTTAAAACAAAGTCCCAGGAACTGGAGAGCTGTGGCTGTAGGTAAGGTGTAGTCCTGGAGGTAGTGACAAAACACCAGTACTGGTACATGCACTGTGGTCACTTTCTACTCTAGCAGTGGAGTATCCCTACTAGGCAGTAGGGATGCATACAAAGGGTTTGTATTACTCATGGGGTAAGATTCTCACACAACTAATATTGTAAGCTAGATAGTTTTCCTTCAAGTCGGTCACAAGAAACTGCTTGTCCGCACAACGAAACATACGGAAATGAATGGTATACAGGAGATTAGGCTACTGAGGTGATACTAATTTACTAAAGGAAAGCAAAGGGAATCATTCTGATGAGGGGTGACTGACCCTTCTTTCGGAAGTATTATTACTAGATATTTTTATGATTGAAATCCATGTATATCAGGCTATGAAATAAGAGGAGTAAAAAGATGATATCAAAATTACCTCAGGGCTTAATTTCAGAATATTATGTGAATAGCCCACAACATAAATCCGCAAATAGTAATTGGAAAAAAAGCTGTTAGTTGACTGTGTAGCGCTCTCGTACAAGCAATCACCATATTCTGGTCAATATTCGCACGATGAAGAAGCCAGTTTTAGTTCACACCAAAGCATTTAAAATTGTGTTCTATCAAAACGTCAGTTGTACTTGTAGCACTATCCCTACACTTCTTCATCAATAGAATTGCGGGGTATCTATCCAGCTTTGCCATGTGCAGACTAGCAACAATCACAAACTGATAGTGATATTATGAGATTGCCACTGTGTGTGTGTCATACACAGTTCATGCCAATAGTTCATTCATTGCAAACAACAGGATAACACACTGTATTCATGATGGTGATTTCTCGTGCTTCTGTGGCTGCTCGTAATCAGACGTTTGCACGTATGCTGCCAATATTGCTTGGTAATCACCTGTGGGCGCCGCTGCAAGACCAGCTTCCTGTGTTGTGTTGCTGGGCTTGGGAACTATAGACGATTCATACAGGTGTTCCTGGGGTTCTGTTCCTAGAGCTTGATAGACAGTGCTCCCAGGGTTTGCTGGTGAGGCATTGCCTTGAACACGGGACCCCCTGTGGCAAATACAGATCACACCGATATGATGTCTCCATTATTCTGCTGATGAGAACACGTACAGGTATTAGACTACAGACATATCCAAGATGAGTTTGGATGCTTTTTGTAGCTTCAGTATGTCCAATTATGTTGAGGTGCTGACTAGAACAAGCCTGATCCTCCCATACATTTCCTCATTCGTGATCATGGTCATAGACCGAAACGTTGAATGGATAAAGGCATTTTGAGTAAAGAGAAGAAAGCAGTGCAGTTTGAGCCCACAACATAATCTACTACAAAACATAACTTTGGCGTGCTCGATAGATTTGCACTGTATTATTAATTAATTGAGGAGCAAGAAAAGTGTTACCAAACAGTATGAATGCCAAAGGAAAAGAGCACGCCAAAGTTGGTGACCCCGACGTGATAAGTATTATTATTATAGAGTTTCAGACAAGGCAATTTGGAAGTTCCAAACAAGTTTGCTCAACTGGCTACAGAAAGTTTGCTGCAGGCGCCTGCATCCTATCTAGATATCTAGTGTTTGTGGGGTGATAAGACGAATAAGCTAACACCAGAGTATATGACTGTATCTTCAAGGAGAAGAAAGTAATCTGAAGGAAAAGACTTCAAAATTTGATTTGGTCCATTGTTATTAGGCATCTGCCTGTTTTGTTTTCTCCACTATAAATAAAAGAATACTACTACTAACATTATTTTTCTGCAATATTTAATACGGATCTGCAGACTGGGTACGCCATGAGCAAGCATACGATGCAGCCTCTAAATAATGGCGAGGACAGATTGGATCCATGAACCAGTGACAAGGAGCAAAATCCAGGAATTGGGGCCATGACACATTCGAATACCATACTCCACTCCTGGTGCACAATGATTCTTACATTATCAGATGATACAATCACCGGAGCGTCAACATTACTTCGATAATTCGTTCAACTCCTAACAAGCCTTCCCATACCATGAATGAGCTTCACCCAAGGATATGCCTACACTGCCATCCACTGACTGTCACCTCATAACTCTATTTATTTATTTCTCAACAACAAATGGGCATATTAGGCAAAAACCTGATAACACAGCATCATGTTTCTCAGCTCCCATGGACAATTCAATGTGGAGCATAGAAACAATTCTGAACTGCATGCACCACAATCCCAGCATTAGATGTACTACTAGTACCTGTTGGGTGGCTGGTTAGTTGCAGAGGAAAGAGACACTGCCCTAACTTCTTGAGTATATTGTGCCAACTTGCTTCTCTGGGCTTGTGCAGACACTGATTACAGAGTAAAGCACATATCAATATTCAACCTTGTGAGCAAGACCATCGTAGACTGTTAGCATCTTCTATTCACAATACAAGCTGACATTTTCATCTGATCTGCCCTCATGAATGGCATTCTAAGCTTGCAAGAGATTCTACAATCGAGTATTCTTATTGCTGAGTGCATTCGATTTCTCAAAGAGCACAGTACTACAGTGTCATGAACTCGAGAAGGACAAGAACACACTGCCGTGCAATTATAGAGTTGATATAGATGTCTGAGTATCTTACTAATAATGGAAAGTGCTCAGCTCCCCCTGTACTGTGACTGACCTTGCTTGGACTGTGTGGATCTTGGTAAGCGGTCGGAAGCACCTCCAGACGCAGGCGGCGATGAACTCCCTGCTTGATCATGCGACGGCTTTCTCAATCGTGGAGGAGTTGGTGATTGGTATTGTCCCTGTTTGCTCATTACGTTCAAATCCTGGTAAACAGTCGATGCTGTAGGTACACTGCTGGAAGCATTGTCTGTTACTGACCTGCGTACATCTGGCATGAGTGATTGGTATTGCTCCTTCTGACTTCCATCTCCCACTGTTTGATACACACTGGCAGTGTTTGCAGGCATTGGTGTAGAGTATGGTATCCTGTTGTCCATGTTCTTTCGTTGAACGTCAGGAATGAGTGTTTCGTATTGCTCTATCCTGCTTGCTGGTGCGGCCTCTTCATACATGGATGTAGGCTTGGATGACGTCATGCTCTCAGTAGGTACTCTCTCATCCTGGGCAGGAGTTATACTTTGGTATTGCTCTGTCGCGCCAGCAGGACCCAGTGGTTGGTACATATTGGTAGACGTTGGAGCAGCAACTTGTGATGTATCCTGTTCCTCCTTCTTGCCTAATGGAGCCATCTCTTCGTATACGGATGCACCCATTAATGCTGGAGACACTGCAGCATCAACGGCATTCTGTTCCTTCTTCTTTCCCAATGGAGCCATCTCCTCGTACGCATATGCGCCCACTAATGCTGGAGGCACTGAAGCAGCAACTTGTGATGTATTCTGTTCCTCTGTCTTGCCTATTGGAGCCATCTCCTCGTATGCAGGTGCACCCATTAACGCCGAAGGATTTGAAGTTGTTTCGGTTGATGACGTCCCGCTCACTGCCGCAATAGGTGAGTAATATGGTGTATTCTTCTCAACAGATGCTGGACCTATATCATGATACAATATTGTTGTGGCGAATTTGTCACCTGCACTGCCACTGGAACAGACAAGAAAATACACGTAGATGTATCGTGTACACTGGACAGAACCTACCATTACTAATATGAACAAAAGAGAGATTTTCCTGACTTGGTTTATCCAAGAAAGGTTACAAGTCTGTCCTTACACAACAGCCCCCCCCTCCCCCCGCACATGAACGCCCACGTACTTATTTTTCGATTTTTTCCAGCTCACACAGCGAACATGCAGCCACTAATCGATCGTTCGAGTGCTCTGCGCTCCCATACATTTTTTGTGCCAAGGCAATGGTGGAATGAACATGGGTGAACACATTGTTTCCCCTACGGCCCATTGTCCTCGTTGCTCACTATCATTCATTCCCCCTCCTCATGGTTTTACTGCATCATTGCGCGCTTTGTCTGCGTAGACGTCGAGGCCTTTAAGGTCGGCAGAGCACCCTGTCCCTGCCACCACTTTTCGCACGTATCCGGGAATATAGTGGATTTTCGTATAAAAAAAACAATGAAAAAACACTGAGCAGTAGTGGTCATTACAGTTTCAGCTACAGTCTCACACAGTTTCAGCTACAGTCTCGCTTCAGTAACTAACGTCTGCGGTTGTTTTGTCTCCACACATCTCGGAGAACATCACATGGTCCTACAGATACATGGTTGTCAGTTTTTGATACTGCCATCAGTCGGTGCGGCTGCCATACCGGTTCTCTCCCAGCAGGCGATTCTATGAAAATTTACCTCTCCAAGGAAAGAGAGAGAGAGCGGGAAGGGGGGGGGGGGAGGAGGAGGAGAGTCATTGCTTCTCCAATCAGTTTGAGCCACTTCCAAATATGTATGTGAGCCCGGCCAGCGGAAACCAGCACTTGTGTACTTGATATCAATCATCAAAATGTGACGTCAAAGTTTGGGACGCGCAGTGAGTTGGCTTTTGAAGATTCTTTTTCGATCAAGTGGGTGTCTTTGTTGTCAGAGGAGTTTCAAGTGTCTTCAAATGAGTCTGGTCAATTGATTTTACCGCTAGGTGAGAGCTCGTCACACGGAGGTTGAGTTTAGACACAGCGATGGCAACAGGTGTCGCGACAAGGACTTAGGTGCAGAGTTTGTCAGCGTGAGACTCCCTGTGCGAAGCGACGCTGAAAGTTAGTTCGCGATCGGATTTATTTCTTTGGTGGCGATCTCGCTGAGTTTGTCCAGTAATGGCGAGTCTCATATGCATAGCAACGAAGAGCCCTCATAAAATCGACACTGGATACTGGTGGTGACAATAGTCAGTGCTGGAGTAATAGCGACTGCGAGGAGAAGCTGAATGTCGACCCGCTGAGTGATCCGCATTTCTACATCGACAACAATGATGTTGCAGACACTGATGGAGGGCTTCTCACGGCGCAAAACAGAGACTGCAAGCGTAGTATTATCAGTACTCTCCCTTGCCAGACGACGCCAAGCTGGCTGCTGCCTGTGCTGAGAAAGGGGATCCCTAAAAAAGTCAAACCTGCTGAACGCTTTGGGGCAACATCTTCACATGCTACAGAACGCGAGTATTCGCTCGTATCATTGAAATACAATTATGCTGAAATCATGGTCTGAGTGAAAGTGTGCAAGGCAGTGGATGTCAGTGGTATTGGTCAGTACATCTATCAGTATCGCAAGCTTTGGGACAACGCTCAAACTGTCAGCACAGAGCTCCCTGAACACAATTTGGAAGGCCAGTCACCAATCATCGTTTTGCACCCTGGTTTTGTAAAGAAATTAGTGACGTATACAGTATATCGTCACACTTCTGAACTACTCATGCCTGCGGCACCAAGAGGGCAAGCCTGACTTGCATCTATTTACTTACATGTACCTGTTCCATATCACAATCAGAAACTGTAGGATCAACTTGGTTGGAGTCACTGGGCATGGATGCTGCGCCAACTGTACTGAGTCTTGAAGTGTGTGACTTCAAACTCTATTTTCCATGCTTTCGCTTATCAGATTGTCACCAAACTTGCCAACTTGAACTATTATTATTGTAGAATCAATTTCGAGCGAAAAATTATTTTTGAAAAAATTACACATGTTCAGGTTTCTGCCGACAGGGGCTCAATTGTATTTCTATTAAATGTACTTGTCAGTTTGAGCACTCTGGCAAGGTACATTCGGGCCTGGTTTAAATCTGGCTTTGGAAAATTTATTTTTCCATTGCTATCAGGTTCGGCCCCATTTCCTCTGTGCTGCACTGATGAGTCCACAAAGGACGAAACAGTTCTGTCCGCAGATTGAGTATTTCGCTCCTGCTCTTGTAGCAGTTGAGCACTCTTGTGTGGGGTAGTGCCTTTGCTGTTTGCGTTATGCAGAGCTAACTGACTTGTCAGTTTGGGTACTCTGGCAAGGTATGTTCGGGCCTGGTTTAAATCTGGCTTTGGAAAACTTATTTTTCATAGCTATCAGGTTCGACCTCATTTCCTCTGTGCTGCGCTGATGAGTCTACACAGGACTAAACAGTTCTGTCCGCAGATATTTATGTACTTATCTATTTTGCTGACCAAAGGTAGCGCATCTAACTATCGTTATGACGAGGAGAAAGGCTGAATACATGCGCATGAGCACCAAGCACCTGCCGTCAACATTTATCGTACACATAAAGCAATCCTTGATGCCAATGTAACCACCATCCAAATCATTTGGAACTTGAACCCAGCTCTAATGTAAAAGATGATCATTCGGTTCATTCGGTTGATGATTGTTTAGCGTAAACATGTGAAGTGCAAGTGTAATAAATATTGCAGCAAAACCGGTTTACATTCTGTTGTGCAAATGTGTGTTTTGCTTGGGCAGGCTGGGAGTGACAAACAAGTTTCTACTTCTTACCTTCTGGTCTCTTGGGAGCCCGGTGAGAAGGTAGATTCCACCATCTCCAATGTTGGTTGATTAGACAGGGCATTTTTCATAGGTCGTCTACCTTCTTCTTCTTCCCTTACTGAAGACATGGGGACAGTACACAGGAGGAAATGTGACTAAAAGGTGCAATCTCCATTGTGTACCAACTACCAAGACATTAGTCTGCACAGGTGCCATCGTGTACATGTCTACAGTCTATGTCATGCCTGTGTTTAGCATTAGAACCTGAGTTTAGAATTAGAACCTGTGTTTAGAATTAGAACCTGTGTTTAGAATTAGAACCTGTGTTTAGAATTAGAACCTGTGTTTAGAATTAAAACCTGTGTTTAGAATTAGAACCTGTGTTTAGAATTAGAACCTGTGTTTAGAATTAGAACCTGTGTTTAGAATTAGAACCTGTGTTTAGTATTAGAACCTGTGTTTAGAATTAAACCTGTGTTTAGAATTAGAACCTGCGTTTAGAATTAGAACCTGTGTTTAGAATTAGAACCTGTGTTTAGAATTAGAACCTGTGTTTAGAATTAGAACCTGTGTTTAGTATTAGAACCTGTGTTTAGAATTAGAACCTGTGTTTAGAATTAGGACCTGTGTTTAGAATTAGAACCTGTGTTTAGAATTAGAACCTGTGTTTAGAATTAGAACCTGTGTTTAGAATTAAAACCTGTGTTTAGAATTAGAACCTGAGTTGTGGCGCAATCTCGGTAGGCACTCACCAGTTGAATAATTCGACAGAACCACCCGGTCATAGTTGTCTCTATCTTTGATTGAGGAGAAGCTACTTCTGATGCTTGGCGATGTGCTCTTCCCACCTGCCACTGCGGATTCATTTCCACCTCCGGTCCTAGGACATACAGGCAGGGGGGGGGGGGGGGGGGGGGCAGAAAAAGTGAAACATGATTTTATAAAAATCTTATCAATTTTTCACTACAAATTCGACATACGTGAAACTTCCTAAGCTGGATTTGTTTCTAATCACAGCATGGATGACGGTAAGGAGGCCTAAGAGTTGGATTTCGAAGTGAAGATCTCATTTCTGTGTGCTGTGGCCATGCAGGTTATGTCAAGCAGTTGTTAAAAGCTCTTGAAGCTCTCTGTACTAAAACTATTCATTTGCACAAGCCTAGTCTATGTAAGCAAAAGCGCATGCTGTAGCTAAGGTATTCTCATAAGTGTCCAAATGTATGGAGTACCGTTATTCATTGTTCCAACCAATGTTTGATGTTCTAGCACAGGTTTTTCACTAAGAAGTAATAGTTTTCTTCTTTGGGTAAAAGGAAGATTAAGTGGAAGGATAACATATACTTATATCTTACATACCCCCCCCCCCCCCCTCCCAGGCATAGTGGGATGGTCTAAGACCAGGTTCAAGTCCTGATTGGAAGCGGAAGAACTTTTCCAGCCGTGTTGCGACCCACAGTTAATTGGGAACTCGTGGCCTGGCACGAGGGAAGCATGGATGCAGTGAATGGGATATTCGGTCTTTGACCACTTTGGTGGATCTGCTCTCCTCAACTCCCACCACTTTAGGAGCTGCATCTGTGCCTTAATCTTTGAATGGTGGTGGCGTTCTTACGGATGCGGAAACACGGCCTCTAGCCGACTCTGACTTGAGCCGCGAATTCATTTACACCCCCCCCCCCCCCACATACACACATGCACACGCACACACATGTACACACACCAAATACACACACATTCACACACACACACCTTGGACCTTGGACGCCCATCGCGTAGCGATGATGGCTCAGACGCGGCAGTGGGGGGCGTGCCTCTTCAGGTCCCCAATGCGGCCAAAGGGACGGCCACATGCGCAACGGAACTCTTTCGGTCCGGGTGGAGGAGGCTGCTGACGACACAACCGCTTCCAGGTTGGGCGATCTTGGGCTTGATGGAACCATTCTCCCTCTCCGATCTGTGCCGCAGCTAGATCAGTGACAACAACGTCACGCCATCGCTTCTTCGGACCGTGGCGGGGGCGAGTGGCATATAACTCGCCAAATACCATCTGCTGCGGAGTGCGGTGTTCCTCCATACGGGCAATGTGCCCCAGCCAGCGCAGACGATGCTGTCGGAGCAAATCGGAGATGTCAAGAGACATGCCAAATCGCCTGCCCAATTCTGCCGATGTGAGCCTGTCCTCCCACTGCTGGATCCGCGATACACCGAGGATAGACCGAATACAGGAGCGATGGAAGACGGTCAGCCGATGGACGTGGGTAGCCTTCACAGCCCATGTCTCTGCACCGTAGAACAGAGTGCTCAGGACAAAAGCGCGATATACCATGCACTTAATGCCGATGGATAAACCCCGGCACCGGAAAATCGGGGTCAGGAGGCAACCAAACACACGAGATGCCTTGGCCAAGCGGGAGGTGATCTCCACGTCCAGTGACCCATCGCAACTCACCACACTACCGAGGTAAGTAAAGCCGGAGACCATCTCCACAACCCCACCATCATCGAGGACGACATCAGGTTGTAGGTCCCCCGGGCCGACTGCTATGGCCTTTGTCTTGGCGATGCTGACAGTGAGACCCCACTGAGAGGCACAGGCGATGAACTCGTTTGCCAGGGTCTCCAGATGTTCTCTTGATGTGGTGTATATAGCGGCATCATCAGCGAACTGGGACTCGGTAACTTGGTACGTGTTCAGTCGCGCCTTGGTTGTTCGATCCCCAACAAGCTTCCGGCCAGGGCGTGAGCGCAGGGACACGCCGGGAACAGAAGAGCGGGAACGCCAAGACGACATTACGGCAGCAAAATACAGATTGAATAGGGTGGGGGCAAGAGTACAGCCTTGGCGAAGACCATTGTTAACATATATGTCCTCCGTCAAGCGACCAGATATACGAACCCGAGCCCTCATGCCGACATGTAGGGACCGAATCAAGCTGAGAAGGGTAGGTGGAATACCGAGCTTCCCGAGGACAAGCCACAACGCCTTACGAGGTATGCTGTCATAAGCCTTCTTCAGGTCGACAAATATGACATACAGTGGCGTATCATGTTCGATGGCCTTCTCGATTAGCTGGCGCGCCACAAACACCATGTCGACGCACCCACGTCCCTTCCTAAAACCGCACTGTGACCCAGGCAGCACATCCTCGGACAGTTCCTGAAGGCGACCCTGGATAACCCGTGCAAACAGCTTACCGACTACATCCAACAGGCTGATGCCTCGCCAATTGTCACATGACCGTAGGTCGCCTTTCTTCGGTATGGGTACAATCTCAGCGTCGCGCCACTCAGAAACAACGGAGCCACCTGCCCAAATCTGGGAAATCAGAGAATGAATACGTGCGGTGGAGAGCAAGACCGCCACCCAGCACCAATTCCGGCACAATACCTGACGAGCCACCAGCCGTGCCCCTACTCATCCTCCGCATTGCAGCCATCACCTCCTCAAATGTCGGAGCCATGTCAAGTTCATGACGCAGCTCAGCAGTAGGCATGTTATCAATGACATGCATACTAAACTGACTAGCAATGTTGCGCACTCTGTCGAAGTGTGCATGCCAACGCGTAACAAGACTTTCCGGGCTGTCAGTAAGGTGTCCGTCTCCATCATAAACCGCCGAGGGTGTGACCGTACGCCTGCCATCATCCACCCGCTGCAATTTTCGGATGCATTTCCACCTCACACAGCCATCCTTTTGAGCACGCTCAGCATCACCGACCACCTCACGGATCCATTGTTCCTTTGCACCACGCACCGCCCCCGCAACCGACCGCTGGGTTGATCTAAATCCGGAACGTGTCGTTTGATTGCCTGCCGACAACATTCGTTCATGGGCACGTCGCTTCGCCTCAATAAGTGGCTCCAATGCTGCCCTATTCTCCAGAAACCAGTCTGGTTGCCGCCGCCGACCATGGCCCAGTGTTCTCTCCGCTACGCTGGTGATGTCATCACGAAGGGAATTCCAGGTCTCTTCAACACTCTGGCCACCACCGACCACGCCACCACAGGCTGCCTCCATTGACTCTCGGTACTGCAGTAACGTATCAGGCTCACGCAGGCGATGGGTGGCATACGACCTCCGCTTAGGGACAGTGGATCTACGTTGGACGAAGTCCAGGACAAGCTTGGCCCGAACCATGTAGTGGTCAGTCCAGCACAGTGCGCCGCGGACAACACCAACGTCCTTACAGTAGCAGCAATGAGCTGTACGCATGATGACATAATCAATGAGATGCACTTGGCGAGTGGCTGGATGAGTCCATGTTCCACGCTTACTTCGTCCCTTCTTGTACCATGTATTCATTACTGACAATTGATTAGCTGCACAGAATGACAACAGCTCCTCACCAGCCCGATTGCAATTTCCAAGGCCAAATTGGCCCAAGACACAACCCCACATCCGCTCATCCCCCGGCATGCCATCGATACGACTCACAGCGCTGTCTGCATAGTCAGTGCTGGACCCGACGCGCGCGCGTTCAAATCCCCAAGCAGCACAAGAACATCTCTGGATGGGATACTGTCCACAACTCGTTGCAAGTCATCGAAAAACTTGCGTCTTACGTTCGGTGGGGCTTTACTCGTTGGAGCATAAACATTGACGATAGAGACATAGAAATCTGCGTGTCGCTTACCTCCACCAGGGAGTTTATCACCTCGCTTGGCGACAAGAAGACGAGCAGTGACAATACGCAAACTGACGGCGCTCCACTGCTCCCCTCCGCTCTTCCACATCCCGGTCACGGCGGAATTCATCAAAATTCCAACTCCCTCGTTCCGGCGGCCGGGCTCACTCCCCAAAGGCAAAGGCCTCCCAGAGTGTAACAACGTACCGCTCCCAGCAGGCCAGACGTCGCTTCCAAACCATTTCGTCTCCTGAATACCAGCAACGTCCACGCCGAACCTGCCGAGTTCCTCCACAAGAAAATCCAGTTTCCTGTCAACGGCGGTATCCGAGACATTTTTATTTTTACGGCATATTTTGGCATCACCAGCGTCCTCCACCAAGGACCGAACGTTCCATGTCGCAGTGACCAGTGTCCTCTTCGCCTTCGTCTTCCCCGTCCTCCTCGTTGTGACCATAATTCATTCAAATTCAAAAAACTACAAATTCCCCAAACCACTTCGTCTGACTAGTGGAATGCGTACAACAAACCTCCCGACAGCTCGCAAGGCTGTCAGGACGGGCCACAGCAGCCAAGGCCTGGTCTCCACCATACGGCACTTGGCTGCCAAGTGTGGCTAATCCATCATTGAGACAGAGCTCAAAAAAAGCAAACTGCCTCCTCCAACAACAAGCTGCACACACACACACACACACACACACACACACACACACACACACACACACACACACACACACACACACACACACACACACACACACACACACACACACACACACACACACACACACACACACACACACACACACACACACACACACACACACACACACACACACACACACACACACACACACACACACACACACACACACACACACACACACACACACACACACACACACACACACACACACACACACACACACACACACACACACACACACACACACACACACACACACACACACACACACACACACACACACACACACACACACACACACACACACACACACACACACACACACACACACACACACACACACACACACACACACACACACACACACACACACACACACACACACACACACACACACACACACACACACACACACACACACACACACACACACACACACACACACACACACACACACACACACACACACACACACACACACACACACACACACACACACACACACACACACACACACACACACACACACACACACACACACACACACACACACACACACACACACACACACACACACACACACACACACACACACACACACACACACACACACACACACAAACAAACACACACACACACACCTTCCTCTGATAAGGACAATCAGAATGATAATAATGACCAACACCAGCAGTACTCCACCAACACCAGCTCCTACTCCTATTGCCAATGTGTTTCCTGGACACAGAACAGGAGAAAACAAGTACAAGTAGGAGAGACTTTCTTGGCATGTTGTGATGAAACAGGGGCGTCGGACACGGTATGGTCACTATGGTATTGACCGTACCACTTTTTGCCCCCAGGTACCCCGTGAATCAATAAAATATACACTCATCTGGGCTCTAAAATTTCCAAACTTTTCGGCAGCCAACCCTCCCACACGAGTAAATTGTTTTTCAGATGGCTGACCGTACCACACTAAAATACCTTCCGACACCCCTGTGAAAGAAGTCAAATTCCGTAATGGTAAGAATGAAATCACAGTCATTATTTCATGGGAGAAATGATCGGTATTCTCACCTGAGCTTGCAGCAGGCCCCACTACTCCTACGGATGTTTGAACTGCCAGCGTGGAGGCTGATGTGGAAAGGGATGATGATGCTGATGATGGTAATGATGATGCTCGTGTTCCAGTACCGGGTAGTGATGTTTGAGCTGTAGCTAGAGTTGTTGGTGCCTGGGTCGTGGATGCTTGAGTTGTTGGTGCCAGGGTTGTGGGGGCTTGAGTTGTTGGTGCCTGGGTCGTGGATGCTTGAGTTGTTGGTGCCAGGGTTGTGGGGGCTTGAGTTGTTGGTGCCTGGGTCGTGGATGCTTGAGTTGTTGGTGCCAGGGTTGTGGGGGCTTGAGTTGTTGGTGCCTGGGTCGTGGATGCTTGAGTTGTTGGTGCCAGGGTTGTGGGGGCTTGAGTTGTTGGTGCCTGGGTCGTGGATGCTTGAGTTGTTGGTGTCAGGGTTGTTCGGGCTTGAGTTGTTGGTGCCTGGGTCGTGGATGCTTGAGTTGTTGGTGCCAGGGTTGTGGGGGCTTGAGTTGTTGGTGCCTGGGTCGTGGATGCTTGAGTTGTTGGTGTCAGGGTTGTTCGGGCTTGAGTTGTTGGTGCCTGGGTCGTGGATGCTTGAGTTGTTGGTGCCAGGGTTGTGGGGGCTTGAGTTGTTGGTGCCTGGGTTGTGGATGCTTGAGTTGTTGGTGCCAGGGTTGTGGGGGCTTGAGTTGTTGGTGCCTGGGTCGTGGATGCTTGAGTTGTTGGTGCCAGGGTTGTGGGGGCTTGAGTTGTTGGTGCCTGGGTCGTGGATGCTTGAGTTGTTGGTGCCAGGGTTGTGGGGGCTTGAGTTGTTGGTGCCTGGGTCGTGGATGCTTGAGTTGTTGGTGCCAGGGTTGTGGGGGCTTGAGTTGTTGGTGCCTGGGTCGTGGATGCTTGAGTTGTTGGTGTCAGGGTTGTTCGGGCTTGAGTTGTTGGTGCCTGGGTCGTGGATGCTTGAGTTGTTGGTGCCAGGGTTGTGGGGGCTTGAGTTGTTGGTGCCTGGGTCGTGGATGCTTGAGTTGTTGGTGTCAGGGTTGTTCGGGCTTGAGTTGTTGGTGCCTGGGTCGTGGATGCTTGAGTTGTTGGTGCCAGGGTTGTGGGGGCTTGAGTTGTTGGTGCCTGGGTTGTGGATGCTTGAGTTGTTGGTGCCAGGGTTGTGGGGGCTTGAGTTGTTGGTGCCTGGGTCGTGGATGCTTGAGTTGTTGGTGCCAGGGTTGTGGGGGCTTGAGTTGTTGGTGCCTGGGTCGTGGATGCTTGAGTTGTTGGTGCCAGGGTTGTGGGGGCTTGAGTTGTTGGTGCCTGGGTCGTGGATGCTTGAGTTGTTGGTGTCAGGGTTGTTCGGGCTTGAGTTGTTGGTGCCTGGGTCGTGGATGCTTGAGTTGTTGGTGCCAGGGTTGTGGGGGCTTGTGTTGTTGGTGCCTGGGTCGTGGATGCTTGAGTTGTTGGTGTCAGGGTTGTTCGGGCTTGAGTTGTTGGTGCCTGGGTCGTGGATGCTTGAGTTGTTGGTGCCAGGGTGATGGGGGCTTGAGTTGTTGGTGCCTGGGTTGTGGATGCTTGAGTTGTTGGTGCCAGGGTTGTGGGGGCTTGAGTTGTTGGTGCCTGGGTCGTGGATGCTTGAGTTGTTGGTGCCAGGGTTGTGGGGGCTTGAGTTGTTGGTGCCTGGGTCGTGGATGCTTGAGTTGTTGGTGCCAGGGTTGTGGGGGCTTGAGTTGTTGGTGCCTGGGTTGTGGATGGTTGCGTTGTTCGTGCCTGGATTGAGGATGGTTGCGTTGTCATTCCTCCTGCTGTTGTTTGTCTTTGTGTGGTCTGTGCTACTGTTGTAGCAGCTTGTGATGTGGGAGGTGATGTGGTTGATACCTGGGTTGTCTGTGCTGTTGCCGTTGCCGTTGCCGTTGCTGTTGGTGTAGTTTGTTGTGTGGTTGATTGTGTTGTTGCCGCTACAGTGGGAGAGGATAAAGCTGAAACAACAATAAAAACGATAATGTCAGTGGCAGTGATAAGAGCGAAAAAATTCAGCAATGGCAGAATCTATACATCATGCAATCAAATACAGTGCTGCTCAATGAAGTTCAGTCATGTGACTCAAGTTTGCACCTTGCACCTTTTTGCAGCCCAGTGTCCGCAGGTCTCGGTCTGCGCAACACCCGGCGCGTGCTTGGGGGACGCGACTGGATTTCATCCAGCAGCATTGTAGTACGAATTGAATACAGTACAGTACAGAAAAACCTGTGACTACCGACCACCCCTTGGGGCCAACAAATGCGGTCTTTAGTAGCAGGTAGTCTTTAGTTAGAGGTTTGCACCACGTGACCATAATATGGATCCCATTATATGATATGTATATCAAAATGCAGCTAATACAATTCCCCAAGACTTGCGCAATGCCATTCTTATTTCAGGTCAAACAACACTTGGAGAGAAAGACGGAGAGATGGAGAGAGACAGAGAGAGAGAGAAGATCAATATTTTTGCGGACATCAAATTCAGCTCCTACTTCTGAAGCCAGGAGTAAAACGTTCCCTGTGGAAGTAAGTTTCGTTTTGCGCTGGGCTTCAAATTTATTCATGCGATCAATCGTACTGACTGTCCTTGTTGCGACTTCTCGATTGCTTGAACGCGATCCTTCAGCATCAGGACCTTGCGCTGCTTTGTTTCTGGTTTCTTGATGCCATCGTCGATTCGTGTGAATTCCTGGGGTGACAGAGCCGCTTAGTCTTCGTTTCTCCTCCGAGTAGTAACATCAATCAGAGTGCCCTTTTGATGCGCTCTCCAAGATGTTTCCTATAATGTTATTCTAGACAGCGCTTGAAATTCTGACTGGTGTAGTGCAGTCCACACCGACACCACAGTCAAAATGACCTGCGTTCATTTCTTCAGCTGTAGTATCGAAAGATTCCTTTCAGGACCACGGAAAATCATCAAAATCTCAAGGAGGAGCTTCGAGCAACATTTGATTTCCTACAGCGCGGTCGCTAGTTACGGGTCAAAAATCATCTTTGGGACAAGAAAAGGCGGTCGCTGGTCGCGTTCAGCAGGTAGTCGCTAGTCGCAGTGCATTTTTGAATATGAGACCGTCCGTGCCTGGCGAAGTGGTCGGTAGTACGAGGCTGGTCGCTAGTCACGGTGGTCGTTAGTTACAGGTTTACTGTACTAGGAAGCTGATGTGTCTACGACTCATAAAACAACAAAGAGTTAGTCTTTATTGCTGTAGAGGACACATTCCTCTATTCTAAAACTCCCGTGGGGCATTGTGCACTCTGGTTTGTGCGGTCTTTCTGTCACCGTACAACATTTCTGAGTGCAAATGACCCACTTGATTTGTGACAAAACTTTAGAATAGATCAAATTACTAGCGGCACATCACATCTCAACCTGTTTCTTACAACGTGTAAAGTAATACATGTACTACCTGTTACTGGGAGCATAATTGATTGATCCATCATATCATGCACGCAAACAGAGGCAAACAGCAGTTGGCACAAATTTTTTCTATTTTTTAGACATCAAAATGAGAGCCACTGGCACATCCAGTACATACCAGTACATATTGGCACTGCACCTGTCCAATTACCACTCAGTTGACATGTTATGCTACTTCTGTTCACGGCTGGTTGGCTTCCTTTGATTATCAAGCTCTGCGGGCACTCATACATCATGACACTGCCCAGGCTGGAACTTCCACTTGATGACAATGATATGGCATACATTTCCCCAGGCACTGACAATGTTGGATTCTGTGGTGTTCCACAATCAACAACTGCAGCGATCGAGAAACAATTCAGTAAAGCTTAGTCTTATCAAAGCGACAAATAGAACAGTTGATGCCGACATAATACAGTGAAGCAGTCATTCCACAATCAACAACTGAAGTGATCGACAAAATCAATGTCATGGTAATTATCTCTCCAGCACGAAATGTACATGCCCAGTCAGTAATAACAATGGTGGATTCTGTGGTGGTCCATAATTAATACCAGCAGTGTGATATCAAGACTCCAATGCATCATATTATAACAGAGAAATGGTGGTTGAAACACACCTGGCAAAATGACAGTAAATACACGCCTCAGGCCCACACAGTGCTCTCTAAGCTGCAAACTTGGTCAATGCACGGTCGATGATATCCCGGTAGCTGGCTGGTAGTTTTGTCGAGCACATTCACGCTGTGCTTCATTCATATCTTCTCAAATGTTGTTCAAACACTTGCTTGGCGGTCTAGTTCAAGTAGCTGGCGAGCAAAGACTGACAATGTTCGTATCTAGTGACACTAGAGCAGCTCGCAGGGCCAGCCGATCGCTGTGCATGGACCAAGTTTGTCATTTGTCAGCAAGTCCGTGGCGGCGGGTCTTCAGAGTGACCATGACAATTAATATTTGTTGGAATCTCAGTGATGTTGATGTCGACAGCGAAGCTGAATCGCCCCCGTCGTCTCCAGTCGCGAAGAGGCACAAGTTGTTGGCGAATACATCAGGCGACGATTTGCCTTACGACGTTACGTGCCGTTCAACTCTCAAGAGTCGTTCAACACAGTCTCGGAAGCGCAGGTGACGATCAAAAGTGTCACTGCCAGAATCGAAAGAGTATGCAAGTGCAACGCCGCCCAGATCATCGTGGTGCGTTCAAGGAAGAACTTGGTCCATGACTTAGAACTGATGTCGTTGACATGCTCAAGTCTGTTTCATCATCTTTAGTTCCTTTGTATTGTGCTCCTCCACAAAATCCACTAAGTTTGTCTGTGTATCAGACTGTGCAAAAACTGTTGCGACTATACTCTCTTCAAGTTCCACAACATAACTAACTTTACTTCATAGGACTGGGATTAATTCTCAATCATTACTACTTGACTTCCTCTAATCTCTCATCATCAAGAAGCGAGGTAAAACCATAAAGCAATCAAAAAACAAAAACAAAAGGGCTAATGTTACGTGGACGATAACGTCACACAAACCTACACGTGATAATGTGCACAACTTCGTGATGTAATCACGACGTTCCCACACACAGGTGGAGAGATCAATCACAAAAGACCTGGTGACCAAAAGGAGAAAGATTATAATAGCGCATAAGAACCGCATATTTAGGTGATTATTCTTATTTGGGTATTGTTAATTAACTAGGGCAGTCCCCACAGACGCATGTCTCCTTACAGGCTACGGTAATGATGTGACATATCTTGTGCAAATTGCGAAGGTACTGAAGAGCAAGGAGACATAAGTCATGGAGCCCATACTACACCTTAGTCAAGGAGCCCATACTACACCTTAGTGCCAAAGTAGTGAGTGGGAGAGCAAGTTGGCAAAGGAAAAGAGAACTCGAAAAAGGGGGGGGGGGTGATGGTATATGAGTAATCGGCTAAGTAAACCGTACTAAGAGCGAGTTTTGATAATGTCGGAATGAGCGAAAAACAAAACGAGTTTTGAAAATTCGATTCGATTTTGAGCTGGCGTGCAGTCGATCGAGACAAACAGAAAAAGTTCTTGTCACCTTTGTTCTCAACTTGTTCAAGTGGCGGCGATTAGTTTGAAGAGGGCAGGAGTACATTAATCATGAGCAGTCGGAGACTAAGTATCGATGCAGTCGGTCTGGACGACGCCAGCTTCGCGGAGCTGCAGGATCTGGGCGAGGACTTCTTCGGTCGATCCTCAGCGGAAGCGGCAAATGTCGACAGCTCTGACTCAAGCTCCGACTCAAGCTCCGAGGACTATCCACCGGCAAAACATTCCCACCAGGCATCGACAGCAGCAGCCATCGCCGTCCCCTGCAGTGACGATGATGAGTGCTTCTCTGAATGCGAAGAGAGCGGCAGCGATCAAGCAACTGGACAAGGCTAGTCTGAATCATACGTGTTGGGCCAGGTAGCTCGCAGTATTTTGCCAAAAAGTAGTGCTGACGAGCGCAGGACATTCCGCTATAATATACTAGGTGTCAATGTCTGTGTCAACGTAAACAGTTTGTTGCATCATACACTAGTGTCCTTCCAGCACCTGGCCGAGGAAGGAGTTGCTGAGCTGCGTGCACACCAAGGCAAAGAGCCAACACCATAGCACGCGCTAACACAGGAAATACTTGTGCAAAAAAGTGTTCGTTTTGTGGAGGTGAATGCAAGTGTGCACGGCATGCCAGAACCAGCTGGACCTCACAGTCACCCGCATCAACCATCTGTATATTTACCAGCAAGCCACAACAAGGTCATGTTGTACCAACAACTTAGTTCTAAAAGAAAGTGGTGTGCGTGAAGTCGGTTATCGTTCATTCCGGAGGGTGTGGAAGACGCATCTTCCCCATATCCGCGTCATGAACCTACCTAGAAAAAGAAATCTCTCCTCTTCTCTCAACTGAACCTGGTGACGATCTCTCTTGGGCGTGGTTCATGTGATTGACTTCCTGAAATGGCCTGTCAACTTCACCAGCCAATGCTCAGAACAGAAACGGTGACATACATGTCCTGAAATGATGAATTTGTATGACTGTGCTATACTTCAAGTATCGATTTGGACCATTTATACCGTATTATCTCTATTATAAGCACGGTCCTTTATTTTTTCAATGTACCTCCGCCCTGTGCTATTAATGGAGACGTTCCTTTATTGGAGACTGTTCCATTATTATTTCAACCTCATTTCAGAGGCCTGTTGCCATGGCCAAATTCATGTCAGACACACAATTTCAGGGTTTTTTCGCCGGTACAGATAATGAATTTACACAGTGTGCTTATAATGGAGACTGAGCACTTTATTTTTTGAATGCCGCCCCAAGGTGTTCTATTATTGGAGACGTGCTTTTATTGGAGACTGTGCTTATATTAGAGATAATACGGTATGTGTCATATGGACCCCACTTTTCGGCTGCAGAAGCGTCTAACTTAGTCATAGATCAAAAATTTTAAAAATGAAATTGACCCAAAAGGTCCTTATATAGGTTTACTCAGCCCATATCTCATATATAGGTTGAGTGGATGATAGCTGATTGAGACAGACACCAGCATGGTGAACTAAACCAAGTCTGCGTCGTGCAAATCCAGGACACGTCCTAAGCCTTCAATAGCAGCTTGTCTTACCGGTCGAGAAGCTGTTGCAGGGACGTGTGCGTCGTTGGTTACAGCGGGAGGCTGTGGTTCATTCGACGAGTGGTCAGCAGGTCGAGCAGACTCACACTCCAACGGATATAGGTGCTGTAGTGAGCGCCGTAGGAGCTTGCTATTGGGCATCCTCACAGTGGCAGAATGCGTTTCTCCATCACGACTAGCGTAAAGTTCACTGATGATACCCAGTTTCCACATACCTCTGGGCGCGTCGTCCTTGATGACGCACACGTGTCCAATCCTTGGCTTCACGGTAGAATGAGCACTTGTTTCAACTGCGATTGTCGCCGTTCTCGTAGACTGGTTAAGTATTCAGATCTCCAACAGTTCCAAAACTCATTCAATCATTTCTGACCTTTCTTCCACGTAGAAAGTAGCAGTTCCGCTGACGACATTGTTGGGGCGAAATCAGGGTCCTCTTCTACATGAATTTCAGTGCTTGCACAGTACAGCGCCTAGTAAAGAGCCATCACCAGCAAATCGCTGACAAAGAGACTGCAGCTCAAGTCGACATCTCCAGAAAGTGAGACCAATCCGGTGGACACACTTTGAAGCTCACAGAGGACAGGGCAAAGGAGCTAATCAAGATAAACACCAAGTCCTGAGGGAAACACTCGTGCAAAGGACTTTCAGGAAACTAGCCGAAAAGCCTGGTGCACGGCGTAAGGACTTAATTTGATTTGTGGTCTTGCAGAGCTGGCTTGGGAGCGCCAAATCACGCTGCGCGCTAGTCCCGAGTATTCACTGATGGATCGTTGGTTATTGCTGTGTTCCCCTGGCGAAGAGCTTTCCAAGGAGCCCAATACACCAAATATCGGGCAAAGGACACCAAAATTACGATCAGATAAGTAGCTAGGCTTGCGTACGCAGTGCATTCCTTGAAATAATCATGGGCCCTAAAGGGCTAACTTCGCACATTGAATGGGAACTGGGCCCATCCACATGAAGGCGCATACGGATGGAAAGAAGAAAAGGGGGGAAAAAATAGAATGACTGGAAGGCAGAAGGAAATCACAAAGCAAAGTAGCCCAGGAACAATAGCACAGGATCCTGAAGTGCTTAGGAACTGACAGAAACTGGTTACACTTGCAAGAGAGGGCACACACACATTAAAATGCCACAAAGAAAGCTTTACAATGAGAGTGGCTAACTACTGGCTTGTCCACCAATTGTTTTAATTCTTCAGTGTGCCTTCCGTGACACAGCAAGCCCGTGGCAAGTCATGGTGGAATTCGAAAAGTTCTTGGGAACATCCGTAATCTACTCTATCTTGACGTGGATCAGTCTGTACTCTTTGCACATTTAGATCGACAAGAAAAAACGGACTCGAAGTTTCGATTCCTTGGGATCGAAATTTGTAGTACACAAAGGGTTAAGGTGCAGATGGGAGGTGAGTAGATCAGACCCACTACAAAGTGGTCAAAGACCGAAAATCCCATTCATTGCATCCATTGGTGACGAGAGAGCTTGGAAGCTCAGGGCCCTACGCTATGCTTTTTTGCCTAGCTCATCGTGCATATTATTAGAACTGATGGAAATGTTTTTTCCTTTGATTGGCTACATCATTGTATTGCAAAAACGTTTCAATCAGTTTGAATATGAGTTCGGCAAAAGTATTTGCAGAATGTATTGCGGATTGTTATTTTTCTCTCACTTCATCCACTTTTGGTTTGCTCCTTCTTTTCCTTTTTATCTCCATATAATCGGATTTTCTGGCTTTTTGTAGTAAAGCATTGACCTGTTGAGCCACTGAGGTAAAATTATATTCCATACAATACAATACGATACGATACAATAATACAGTAATGTCCTTACCTTGATAGTGTGCTGTTGCTGACGGCCGAATGCATGGCGCCCCTCGGTAGGTGGGCCACCTCGGGACAACGGAACTGCGGCATGTACGCGAACAGGCCTACGCCTCCTTTTCGGCGCCCCTCGGTAGGTGGGCCACCTCGGGACAACGGAACTGCAGCATGTCCGCGAACAGGCCTACGCCTCCTTTCAACGGACACCCGATAAGCTTGGCCGAGCCGAATTCAATCTCCTTGGCGCTGGGCGTGCCAATCTGTGCTACGCCAACAGCAAAGCTCGACGGTTTGGTGTCTCCATGCAAAACGCTGATGCTACGTAGGTACATAATGCCACACACATTCCAAGCCGTACCGCTTATCGAGACAGATCAGATGCGGTTGACACGCCTGTTGTAAGTAGCTTCCGCCCTCATCATGTACCAGAGCAGGTCTCCAAACGAAAAATACTCATATTCCAAGCCGTACCACTTATCGAGACACATCCGATGCGGTTGACAGAGGCCTGGTTCGACAGATTTGACGACAAGGATCTCTGTCTTAGCTCGCTTGACCAGTATCGTGTCTACACTACGCAACTCTTGAATGCTCGATGCACTGCACTATCGGCGGTGCCTTATGCAGATTTCTCTCAGGATGCGATGCTTGACACGTGGCGCGTTATCTGGACACTCATAAACAGCCAGTTTGACTAAGGCCTGGTTCGACAGATTTGACGAAAAGGATCTCTGCCTTAGTTATAAACAGCCAGTTTGACAGAGGCCTGGTTCGACAGATTTGACGACAAGGATCTCTGTCTTAGCTCGCTTGACCAGTATTGTGTCTACACTACGCAACACTTGTATGCTCGATGCACTGCACTATCGGCCTACATGCATTCCCCCGGATACACTTCGCATACACACTCATTCTCTTAATGGTACGGTACTCTTGATGGTACGGGACTCTTGATCGTACGGGACAGGTACGGGATAGCGCCAGACGGATTGCACAAACAAAGTGACAAACACCAAATTAAAGTGGTTCTGCATAGCTACGGGAATAAACAGCAAATTAAAGCTGTGTGGACGTTATAATGCTATCGGCCTACATGCGCTTCCCTGGCTGGTCGACAGGCGGGCCAGCCAGTCTGCTAGTGGGATCTCGGCCTTGCACACAAATCCACACAAAACCTGTTGTGCGTTTACATGTCAAGCGGGTTGGCCCAGGGAGGCGGGATCACGGCTTTGGCTCCCCCGAAGCACATTTTTCTGGGTTTGTGAAAAGGGCCACGCGTGCAAGTCAGCTCGTTTGAAGTGCATGGTTTTTTATTTAGTTTGTATGTGGCAGCTTATGGAGACTTTTGCTCCCCGAGGTTGTGTATGTAAATCATTAGTCGTAAAGTGGTCTGCTTTCGATAATATTAATAACAACTCTCACTTGTACACTGTGTTTGTGGACCCTGGCTAGCACCAGATGTTACTGCACCATCGCCCTGCATGCATCCCCCAATACACTTCGCATACATATAAGTTTTTGTGGACTCTGGCTTGCGCCAGACGTTACTGCATTCCACTTCGGACCCTGCCTAGCGCCAGACGTTACTGCACCATCGCCCTGCATGCCCTGCATGCATTCCCCCGATACACACTTTGCATACACTCAATCTGCGGACAGCATGCTGTTTCGTTCTTTTTGAACTCATCAGCGCAGCACAGAGGAAATGAGGCCGAACCTGATAGGAATGAAAATAAAAATTTCCAATCAGGCCCGAACGTACCTTGCCAGAGTGCTCAAACTGCACTTCGCATACATAATAGCTCACACTGTACCCCATCGTAACCCCATCCCCTTGCAATGTGTTGGTTTCCTTACTTGCTAGACTGATTTTATATGATTCTGGACTGATTTGAATCATAATTATTATCTTCCTTATTGGCCATGGGCCATCGTGGAAATAAAGAAGAATAAAGAAGAATAATTATAAGTTTTTGTGGACTCTGGCTGCATTACACTTCGGACCCTGCCTAGCGCCTGACGTTACTGCACTATTGCCCTGCATGCATTCCCCCAATACATTTCCCATACATATAAGTTTTTACTGGACTATATTTTCAGATGCCCGCAAAGCAGCAAAGCGGCTTGCCCGTCAGCTGAAATCAACTTACTACACACCACTACTGGACACGTGTCAATCCAACCCCCGTAAAGCTTGGAAGGTCCTGAATGACCTCTGCGGTCGGAAGAAATCGTCAACTCCTACTCGGCTCACGGCGTCTGCCCTCAATGCCCAATTCAGTTCAGTTGTCAGCGATCCGCAGTGACCTGATGTCCTATCCCAACCTGAGGGACCAAGCATAGCAGATGGCTTAAACCGCTTCGAACCAGCCACATGCGAATAAGTGCTTGCTCTCCTACTGAAGGTAGACGAGAGGAAGGCCACGGGTAGCAACGGAATTCCCTGCTATGTGTTGCGACACTGCGCTCGGGTCCTGGCCCCGTCACTGACTATCTTGATGAACGCGTCACTGGCCATGGGAAAGGTTCCGATGATGTTTCCTGGGACCGGCGCTAACTCTGCCGATCACGGGCGTTCTGGAGTCGACGTGATCTCTCTTCCGACGTTTCCTGTGACCGGCGCTGAATCGCCCGTTCACGCTTATTTTGGAGTCGACGGGATGTCTGTCCTGACGTTTCCAGGGACCGGCGCTGACTCTGCCGATCACGACGGGATCTCTCTTCCGACGTTTCCTGTGACCGGCGCTGAATCGCCCGTTTACACTTATTTTGGAGACAACGGGATCTCTCTTCCAAGTATGTTTTTGCTGACGCATCCTATCACCTATTCGGCGTCCATTCTAATTTCATCTCCTCCTCGTCCCCCTATTTCTTTCCAAATCTCCCTCTACATCAGGGAGTCGTATACCTAATACGACGAATATTGTGGCCAGCTGTTTGTGGCCAGCTGTGTTTGATGGTACGGTACGGGACAGATACGGGAGCCACCTAATAGTGTGGCCAGCTTTTATGTACAATCCTGTAGAGCCTTTGTAGTCACAGATACGGGACAGATACGGGACAGATACGGGATAGCTCCAGGCGTGACACAAACAAACACCAAATTAAAGCTGTGTGGACCCTGGCTAGCGCCAGACGTTACTGAAGTAACATCTTCTGCATAGCTACGGGAATAAACAGTATTGTGATCTCTCACCTTGGACGCTAAGAGTAACGTTGGCCACGGCACTGTTAGACAATTCAACATAGTCACCCCGTGGAATAAAGTTAACATTGCTGAATGTACACGTGTATTTGCCAACAGTCATGCTTGAAGCTATCACCGTCAACGTAGATGATGTGGAGTTGTCAAACACGTCAACTGATGGGGTCGAAATAGCCACACCATCAAGGGTCCATTTAACAGAAGTGGCAACGCTGTAATTCGCAATGGAGCAAGTCAAGCTGACATTCTCTCCAGCATTGCGAAGCAGATAGCCAGATGGTACAGTGATCATAGCATCCAATGGAGGTCCTACAAGATTGAAGACACGCACCACATGCACGCACACATGAACACATGCCAGAAGATTGGCAACAAAGGACAGCAGGTGGGAAGAGTCGGTTTTGATGCCGCCGGTTTTGAATTTATTCAAGAACGCTAGTAGCGATTCAGAAAATGTCAGTAATTTACGTCGCTCTCGTACTTGGCACTTGCCAACTTCACGGACTGATCGCTGTGTCCATTCTCCCCTGTACAAGGCCCTTCATTACTTTAATTGCTTACCCACCCAGCTTCGCGAAATCCCTTCTCGACTCTCTTCAACTCTCAGATATCCCTGCTGTTGCACAACTCTGTATGCTCGTGTAGCGACCACCCTAGCCCGCACACTTAAGTAGTCATTAATCCCTAGGCTCTCCCCACCCAATTCTTCTTCACTCTTTCTCCTCTCTTACACTATTATCTCTTATTGTCCACTGGCTATCGTGAGAATAAAGATTTGAAACAACAACAACAACAACTCTAAATCACATTATGTATTATGTTTCTATGGGAAAAAGGCCAGGTTTACGGACATTTAAAGGCGACGGGCAGTGCCGGGTCCTGGACCACCCGAAAAAACAAGGTTTTAGTGTGCTGTACTGTCGTGTGTACTTCTGGCCGGGATTAAATTGCGTATCCGGAGCCAACTCACAATATTTTGCAGTGTGTACACTGCACTTTAAGCACCCGCAATTTACCCCAAGAATTCAGTGGGGCTTATACTAGTGCCACAATCAGTACGATCGTCAAATGAATGGTGATGTACAGAATAGATGTCTGTAGTTTGTGACAAAAATCTGAGCGCGGCTTATACTCCCAAGTGGCTTTTACTCTGGAAAACACGTTTGTAGCAGATCCTCGTAAGACTAAAAAAAGCCACTTCTGTCAGCGGAAATATTACTAATCTCCACACTAGAGACACCGGTCAAACTTATACCTGCGAATATCCACGATTTTCCAACCTGTGTGGAGCTTTGACTCCGTTTGGAATCGACCAGAGTTCAACATTGCAAATGAAACGCAACCGGAAATACGCCCAATGCCAATGAGCCTACATGTACTACCGTACGCGCGCGAATACAAGCCCCCCTTTGAATAGAGCCCCCTCTCGAATAGAGCCCGTCCCTCAGGGGCATTCTAAGTGATGCAGCCCCATCTCGAATAAAAGCCCGGGGCTCTAATTGAGCGCCCACAGTCCGTACGTTGTAGTGCAGTACATGAACCATGTACGGTATGCACGATCAGCACAGTGTGCGTCAGGCGAAATAGCACGTCATAGTACATTCGAGATCAGCGGGAAGAAGATGACGACGTCCACTAATTTAGTATCTGTGCACACGATTCTGCTGTGTGTGTTACTCTGTGTGTCAGCTATGGCATCATCGCCTGTGGTTCCATGCCTAGCATGTACGTCTGAACCATCCTACAAAGTTTGAATGACGTAGGTTGAGCGATCGCTCCGCGAAACATACTTTTTGAAATTCTCTTCATAGTATATCTTCCACCATTGAAATTTCGAATTTTTTCACAAAAAGTGCTGAGAGGGGTGGCTTGCAACCTCGATATGGCTTGTTCCCGGCATGCTTTGGAGCCATCGCCTGTTGAAACAGTGGCGGGAAGCTGCCCTGCAACTGTTCCAGCAGGAAATTAATCGATCCGAGAAAGCGCGAGTCCGCGAATCTCGGTTGAATATTGAGTATTTCAAGCCTTTTCACGACGAAGATGGAGTTCTTTTTGGAGATGGACGTCGCGACAAAGGACATGGTGTCCGACTTCTGGCGTCTGGTGAAGCCAGGGATCATTTCTCCAGTCAGGTCGGCAGCCTAATCGTCGGTAAGCTTGTGTTTGGATCCCGTTCTGCTCGATGTGGTAGATCACAAACAATTTGATATCGCACAAATTGATCTCAGCATCGTGCGTACGGTATTTTATATTCAGAAAATCCCAAAGTGTCTCTGTGTGGCCGTCCTATGCCACGAGAAACTCCAATCAGGCTCCTATGTCCTCTGCCTTCATGATTGAATGTCCACTTCGTTTGAACAACGAACACAACAATCGAGGACGGCTTTGCAATGAAAAATACAGCTATACTAGAGCTGAAAAAAAGAAGAAAAAAACGGGCTCAGGATGAGACTCGAGTACACGCATACTCTCCCAGCAGGTGAAACGCAAATTTTTGTGAAAAATGCGTGACGCCGACTGACCAGTAATTTCGCCTGACGGCTTTGCGGATCACTAGATCCATATTGGAGGTACGGGATCGCTCTGGCCCTCTGGGGTCAACGTAGAGACATGCAAAAATGGGAACACACTGCGCCAGAAACGATCATCTTGAAAGGTGTGAAAAATTGTTGTTTCTATTGAAAAAATAAAGCCCCCTCTCGAATAAAGCCCGCTCTCAAATATAGCCCCCCTCTGGGTGTCTTCTGGAAAAATAGTACCCCGGGGCTTCTATTCGCACCAATACGGTATCTTCCTCAGACAAGCGGGCATCCGTCACTCTGGGACATCAAAAAAAATTGATCAACACCGACCTTTTGCATGTGGCTGCTTCCTGGGGCTGGCAATTCCCACAAACCGCACGCCTTTTCGGCTACGATGCTCAAAGATACATCAAATTACTGTGATGTTCGTTCCCCACAATTGTCGCATTCCGCTGAGAGAGGCTAACCACACAGAAACTGCTTTGCAAAATGTCAAGCACACACATACACACACACACACACACACACACACACAGGTAGTCCCTCCTATGATTCACGAGCACTGAAGACTTCATTTAAAGGTAAACATCATGGGTCATTGCACACCATGTGACTCACCGTTTCGAATGCTGTAAGCAGCAAATACTGATCCATTGCCGCAAGCGTAGCCTCGGATAGGATCAGCAGAGTACCCCGTACAAGGTGCACCGCAAGTTTGGCCAGCGCCAAGCGGCACTGTACTAGGTAGAGCATCGATGCAAGTGCACGTGGTTCCACTGATGAGAGCGAAAACAGTTCCATTACGAACACAGGTGAAGGCACACTGACCGGGGTGGGCTGTTTGCAAGCCGCTGTAATTACTGTGCACGGGTAAATCGGAGATTTCCGGGGTAGAGAGGATGCAACCATATGATGTTACAGCAGGCCAATCTGGAAGACGATAAATCCAGCAAAATATAGACAGAGCCAATGCATGATTGAATTGAAACGTCAGATTGGTGCAAAGAGCTGCAGGCATGGAAGATATTAACCCAGATCTCAGCTGGCCAGCGCAACAAACCGCAAGTCGACTGGAGCAAGAACGCCGCCAGACAGCGCGCTACGGTGCAATGATGTGAGATGGGACTGGTACACAAAGGGTTTAAGCCTACCTCAGGCGCATAGCCTGCAGTGTTTCCTGGTTGCCCGGAAACCCCCTCCGGGTTTGCAGCACAGATGCCGAACCTTAAAATTACAGTAAAAACTCTCCTGACTGCGTGTGTTTAAATTCTGTTCTTCAGCATTTGGTAGTTCCGCATTTCGCTATGCCAAATGATACTTCTTTCTTCAAGAAACTACTTTCTTAGCTTTTCAACAAGCTCTTTGCGATAATCGGACAAAGGATGCCAAGTTAAGGACAATGGGTGCGCTGGCAAGCATACACATCCTCGGAAATATCGCGTACACTTCTCAGACAGCCCTCAAACGGTTAGCTTTTTTTTTAAGCAACATATTCCACCAGTGGCTGTGACAAGCAGGAGACCTTCTAGCACAAGCCGGTCACCATCTGAGGCATGTACGCAAACGAACTGAGAAATCGTGCAGTTGCATTCTCAAGGTGCTGGCCTGGCCAACTTGTATCCAGGGAGGCCGGGACAGTCAATTGGCCAACTGCACCAGTGGTCAGTTTGCGCGCGTACACACGAGCGTCAGAAGCTCTTTTGATTGGTCAAGGTCGCACGAAGGGCGCACTACAGGGGGTCTGGTGGACCTCACCGGGAATGTTTTGAAAAGATTCAAGTCAAATCAGGCTTTGGAGGACAATTGCCACCCTTCCAAGATAAAGAAAAGAACCACATTGGAATTCAATATCTGGGTTACTGCGGCGCAAACAACTGCTGGAATATTGGTCCTGCTCAAAGGCTGTTTTGGTCTGGTTCTGATGCCCGTGGTGCCAGACAGACCTTTCTGGACAGATGCAGGAGCAGCCTGGCTGCTGGATTTCTATTCAGAATCACTGCCAATTTAGCCTGGTCCCATCCCACACTGCTTGTGGATGTGGCCTTCAGCCGGTCCAAATTCCCATAGGCATAAACGTGTGGCTCGCCGCATTCCTAAGAATGTGCTGTAGTGTTAGCCACCTAGCAGAACGAGCAACCAATCAGATGGTTCAAGGTAGGAAGGACCGAAATTCTTGAACACACAAGCATGCGCATGAAGATACAAGTGTTGTCAATTCTATTGGACGAACTGTTACTATTGCTCTCCTCGCCACTCCACACAACAAAAGACTAGTGCAAATTGAGAGAGAGAGTGTGTGTGTTTTCTCAGACTTTACTTCACAAGGCGACTGGAGAACTGCGGTCCCACCAGACAGGACAAGAGAATATATTATTGTGAAGGCGTACAACGCGTGGACAAGACGAGCAAGTGTGTACACAACGGGGACAGAAGACGGTGCAGCCGCATGTACGCAGGAGTCAAAAACAGCGCAGCAGCATGTACCACGACTCAGCAGCATGTACAACAAAAAGACACAAAAGCAGCCACATGTACGACAAAGAGCTACACGTGCAACCGCATGTACAACGAAGAGACACAAGCGCAGCCACATGTACAACACTATCCCCCACCAAAAAAAAGACATCCACTCCTGTGGATGGAAGTACGTGTATAAAAAACGGAAGAAGACAGACCGGAGAAGAAGACAGAAAGACCGGGGAAATAAAATGTGGAGCAACATAAATAGGCGACAATAAAACAGAAAAGAAGTGGGGCCACAACTGTTGAACACATGACGAGTAGGCCAGGAGGGTTAACACCAGTCGGGAGCCCCGCAAAACTGTGCACCAATCAATCGGAACCTGCAAGCAACAGATTTTGCAGAGGACCCCGGCTGGCGAGCTGTTCGACCTGTGTTTGTCCCTTTGGATCTTGATTATTTGAACAGCACCAACCTAGTACGCCATCGACCCAACAGTCAAGACAAACAAAAGTACAAATGCATGAGAAAACAGGGTATGCCGACGGACCCAGCGACGCTGCCAGGAGCGGCGAGACCGACAGCACGCACCGACTGAGAAGACTGGGGCAGCAGGGCGCACACTGGCCGGCTGTCCGAAAACCGATGGCGCTACAGAAACTCCAAGAATCACAAGGACACACACAGAAAGAGAGAAGCACTGACGCAAACAACTCAGCCATTGCCAAAAAAAATCAGGAAAGCACACGAAGGAATGGAAGAACAGCAAGGAAGAACCCGTCGACTGAAACAGGAGCAATTTTAAGCAGTGAGGACACAATCGAGGACACACAAACAAATCGGTTACCAATACGCAAAGGATAATGAAGAAAAACCACAGGGCGCTACCCTGAATAACCACAGGTCTCTAACCTGAAAAAAACCCACAGGGATTGAACCTGAAAAAACCCACAGGGATTGAACCTGAAAAACACCACAGGGATCGAACCTAAAGAACACGAAACTTATAGTAAATGCGCTCGCAAAACCAAAAAACCGAAGAAAAAAAACTGTCAGGCACCGACTGGGACGCACAAGGGCCAACCAGCAACACACGGAAACCATAACACCCGCAAGGCAAACCGATGCAAAAAAGCGCAGGATCCCTGCAGACCACCAGGCAGACCGTGGCTCACCATGATCAGACGCCCACCCAAACGAACTAGAGAGACCCACATGCCGAAACACAATAATTACAAAACCATACGCTCACAAAAAATAAATTCAACCTGGATCAAAAACGAGAATCCTACATGAAGTTCACACCTCCCACCAAACCGGAAGCCACCAGCTTTCCCACTGGGTGCACAGTGCATGACCGAGCCTGACAACGCTCTGCACGGAACATGGAGGAACTACTACTAGTACTAGTAAAACGGTAGAAACACGAAACAAACCATTTTGGATCGACTACATACGAGGCAGCACCTCGAGAACGTTCAGGTGGTCTTAACAAATCACGCGACACAGTCACAATATCGGAGCAGTCCGACGGCAACTCCGTGACAAGCACAAGTGCACAACACAAGACGAGATCAAAGCTACCCATGCTGAATGCACGACGAGCAAGCAAAAACAAGTTCCAGATGTGAACGCGTAGCACACGAACAGAAGTTTGAAATTTTCATACACACAACAGTACAGTACAGGGTAGTCAGAGCGACCCAGGAATAACTAACACAACGGGGCGAACGTACAACGAGCAGCAAAACTATACTACACACTCGAGCACAAGAGAACAAGGTTCCACGGACTTCCTGCCGGGACCCGAGTCACCCAACGCAAAACAATTTGAAAAATTCGAAATTGAATACAAGTTACGGCAACACATTACGCAGAGCAGACAGTAACAAAGGCATTCTCACCTGAGTAGGCACGCTCATGAGAGGCTTGGACGTTCGTGAGACATTGGTGGGGCGGCGAGGAGAAGTGGAACACGAGCTGACGGCGACGAGCTTCAGGGTCGTGGGTAAGATTTGTTGGGCGCCAAATGTCGTCAATTCTATTGGACGAACTGTTACTATTGCTCTCCTCGCCACTCCACACAACAAAAGACTAGTGCAAATTGAGAGAGAGAGAGAGAGAGAGAGAGAGAGTGTTTTCTCAGACTTTACTTCACAAGGCGACTGGAGAACTGCGTTCCCACCTGACAGGACAAGAGAATATATTATTGTGAAGGCGTACAACGCGTGGACAAGACGAGCAAGTCTGTACACAATGGGGACAGAAAACGGTGCAGCCGCATGTACACAGGCGTCAAAAATAGCGCAGCAGCATGTACCACGACTCAGCAGCATGTACCACAAAGAGACACAAAAGCAGCCACATGTACGACAAAGAGCTACACGTGCAACCGCATGTACAACGAAGAGACACAAGCGCAGCCACATGTACAACACAAGCATGCGCGTGAACACATCCACGCCCCCCCCCCCCACACACCCACGCCCACCCACACTCACACCCACACATACACATACACACACGTACACAGATGCAGATAAACTCATATCACCGCACGGGCAACGATGTGCAATCTTACCTGTTACATTCACGCCAGCCATCACCGTGACATCGCTGCTCAAAGACGTATAGTTGCCAGCGGGAACATACTTGGCATTTGACATTAGACAAGTGTAATTCCCTTGAGTAGCATTGCTGGCCGTGAATCTTAGCGTGATACTATTATTTGACAACTCACCCACCACATAACGGTTACCAACCGGAACGATGCTTCCTTTGAAATACCATGCTGCAGAGCTTACTTCGGTTGAAGTTTCACACAGCAGCTCCACTGTTTCACCATTGTTTTGCACGAAAGTGTCCTCTGCGGATGTTATCTGAGCTCCAACAGGTGGGCCTGTTTGAAAATAATAGGACATCAAGTTAAGTGTTGCACAATAGCAAGGTTGCTGATCTCCATATCGTGATCTTGTACAAGATAACTGCTAGCTAGTGTGTGCCGGCATGCACCACACGGGACATGGGTTAGCTACTTTCGCAGAAGAGGCAGCACTCTGTGCCGTGTGGGGTGCGCTGCGTTGACAATCTGGATGCCTCGTGCTGCAGGGGACTCATGCAGTCTCCCCGTTATTTCAATTGCCCTGCCATCCACCTACCGTATTTTACCGGTTGTAAGTCGACCCCGGTTATAGGTCGACCCCCGTATCCGGAGGTCTCAGTTCTGCGTTTTGAAGTTTTCACCCAAAGAAGCACTACTAACCACCTCTTGCTACTAACACATCAACAAATCATGTAAACATTCCTTATTGGAGGGTATAACTTCCCAATCCTTGAAAAAGGCCAATAAACTGGCAAAAATGTGTACACATAGTGCACTCGTGCATGCAGTGCAGGTCATTATTTTGTATGATACTGAAAGTTCCCGGCTATAAGTCGAATCCCGGTTGTAAGTCGACCCCACCCTTTCTCCTTCTATTTTAAGTCGCAACAGGTCGACTTACAACCGGAAAAATACGGTAGTCATCCGTCACGAGTAGATGGACGACAAAAATCCCGCTCCGCACATACCGCACTCGCATGATTAGCACCCTTTCTCGAATAGTGCACCTGTGACTAAAGCGGGATTCACAGAAGCTTTTTTTGCTAAGCTTTTTTTGCGATGCGACGCGATCTGCGATGGATGCGTGCGATGCGAACTCGCGAAATACCATTCACAGAAGAAGTCAGGGATGCGACAAAGTCTTGCTGATTTGGGTACGTCACCATGATATTCGCGCGGTTTGATACAACTTGAACAGATTTATAGGCAACTCTTGAACCTTTGTACAACTTTGCTGTAGAAAAGGTCAAAATTGTACGCCAAATCGCTTGTCGCATCGCATCGCATCGCAAAAGTTGAGCCAAGCTCAACTTCTGCGATGGCCTGCGATGGCCCAGTTGTGGCAGTTGCGTGGGGTGCGACATGGCTGCGATTTGGGGTTTTCCCGGTTCCGCGTCTGTCGCATCGCGTGTCGCATCGCAAAAAGCTTCTGAGAATCCCGCTTTAGAAATCAAAGAAAAATATAGCCCTCTCTCGAATAGTGCTCCCTCTGGATGTGACCAAGCGTACGTGCAAGTTTGGCGTTGTTTTACCCAATAACATTGGATTGGTGGCTTCAGGATTAAAATCGCAGTTCCTGTTGCTGTTTCTGTAGAGTCATGAAAAATTACAGTAAACTCTAGGCTCTGTTTTGCTGTGCCTTCATTTGTTATGCTGATGCGTGCAAATGTACCAGCATTGATAAAAAATTGTATCCTCTCTTGCATAGTGCCCTGTCTTGACTAGAGCCCCATCTGTGACGGACTGTGAATAGATAGTACCCGCAGGGGAACTAATCACGAGAGTACGGTACTCGCGTGCAGAGAAACATAACACAGCAAGAGCGGCAACCCATAAAATTGTTGGGGCATTTGATCACAGCCAGGTGTGTACCGGACATCAGCAGAACACCGACAGGGAATGGAAGATCCGGAGAACAAATGCCTCAACTTGGATCCCGGAAACGGGCAGTTATGCACGAAGACCCCATGCGACGGACAGATTTATTTTAATTAACCCACATGCATGCACGCATACACACAATAAAACTTAAAACAAACAAAACATCAATATGCACATTTATCCAGACACGCTCTCACGCACACACACACACACATGTGAGTGCCAAACGTACAAAACGTGGACACATGTACACCAAGCAGATAGAATACAAGGATGTGGGGTTTGCCATAGTTTTTTTCTTTCAATTTTGTCTGATAAACATTTACGAGACTTTGCATCGAGCGACACCGTGGATAACATTGAGCCAAGAATTATGCAATAAACCAGAAGAGATATCTCTTCACAAGTAGGCAAATAAATGCGTAGGTGCCCGGCAACAGCAATCGGGCGAGTCACAGCAATGTACGTATTGCAACTTCAATGATACACATACACGGTTGACCACCCATGCCTCAAACTGGCGGGTCAACCACATGGTGGCCCAGCAACTTCAAACGGGAACACACCGATACAACAGACACAGTTGACCACCCATGCCTCAAACCGGCGGGTCAACCACATGGTGGCCCGGCAACTTCAAACGGGAACACACCGATACAACAGACACAGTTGACCACCCATGCCTCAAACCGGCGGGTCAACCACATGGTGGCCCGGCAACTTCAAACGGGAACACACCGATACAACAGACACAGTTGACCACCCATGCCTCAAACCGGCGGGTCAACCACATGGTGGCACGGCAACTTCAAACGGGAACACACCGATACAACAGACACAGTTGACCACCCATGCCTCAAACCGGCGGGTCAACCACACAACAACATACAGGTGTCACAACACTGAGACAGTACAGCACAACACTGAGAGACAAATGCATTTGACCCTCCCAAAAACCAGTGTTCACGACCAAGCATTTCTCACGGCATCGCTCATTAGCATAACTTCCTACAAGTAACCATGGCAAACCCCTAAGTGATACCCACAGAGCCACACCGGCACAAGGACTGCACAACAAGCGGACGGCACGACACTGTACAACACTACAAATGTACCTCACTTCTGTTCTCAACACCACATGGGCGTGGGCTGTTCCAGTCTTTGCTGCTAGCCATTGCACAGAGGGCATACCGGCTGCACGCCTGACATAGTGATCGGATGCTGCACTTCGCCAGCAGCCTGCACGGCATATGGCTGCTTCACAGACACCTGTACTCCGGTGACCCTTGAGTATGGCCCCGCCAATACGCACAGAATGGGAGCTCACCCGGTTGCAGTTGAGGATCTTAGTCGAGCAAACTCGGGAGAAGTAGCTGCCGTCGACGAACACAAACACTGGCCGTGAGCTGCCGGCAGTAGCGGTCAGGGACCAGAACTCGGCCATAGCCGGAACTGGGTACATCAGATTATGTATGCGCAAATACCTGGCTTAAAGGTCTGAGTCGCTCATGAGATCATTGCCTCTGCTTCTTGTCTACTTCTTTGGCTAGATTTTTTGACAGGTAATCACTAGGGGTCAAAGGGTGTTCCGGGTACCCGGGTACCCGTCCGTTATCCCAGGTACCGTTAGTAAAAGGGTACCCGTTTGGATTTCGGTGATCAAGTCAGTACGAAACAACACTGCTGGGATCATGCATTCCAGGCGGGAGTCAATTATTTACACCTTCAAGCTGCATGCCTGCATTGTTGTTGCATTTTCGCACCTAGTAGATCTACCTCTGCAACTATCAGACTCAAATCAATTGGCGAATCACAATGTGCTATCAAAATGCAACCTGAGAACAGATAAATTACTACCATGTTTATATGAAAATTTGCGCATAAATTAAAACATGGCTGCTAAAGGGTACCCGTTAACCCGCCCGTTAAGAAAAGTACCCGTTCGTTAGTTAAAGGTACACCCGTTTGACCCCTAGAACTTATCACAGCCATTTCTGAGTTGGCGTCAACGCCACTTGCCATGTCGAGGCCTAAATAACTGGTCCTCTGCTTCGAGTAGTTCTTGCTTGGCCTCATGAACTCCAGGAAATTCACTACTGCGACCATGAGCTACTCTATCTGCCCACGCAACAAATAAATATTTCAACAAAGCGCGATCGATCGCTGTTTGAAGTTGTGAATTTTCAAGCGCTTCCAGCTCACACGAACAACAACTGATACTCTTGTACAGCTTGGCGGAGAGACAAAGGAGGAAACGGAGAAAACACGACCTTGAGTCACTTTGACTAACTGGATGACAGAAATTGTTGACAAGGAAGTTGCTTTGCTGACACGAGGCAGGGCAAAGCGGCCACGCAAGATTTATTTTTTCATCCACCATTTTCGGAAAAAATATTTTTTATTCATGTGCCGCGTGACGAACCCGTGACAAAACACGTGCATGCGTGGACTAACTTGGCTTTGCTGCTCAAAGCCGTCATTTCATCGGGACCGACCCAGCCTGACGATAGCTGTGTTCCAATATTTTATTGTGAACTTGGTCATTAGGGGCTATCTGGCATTATTGATTATTTTCATGGAATGCCCCCCCCCCCCCCATCCCCCATCCCCCATCCCCAGACCAAGAAACATTTTTCGTTTCGTTTAAAAGATTGACAATTCTGGACGGCCCCTTAGCTCATTTATCCTGAGTGTGATTTGACTGCGATGCCGTCTGTGGACATTACCCATCATGTAGTTCATTATTGATCCTTTCAGGTATGGGCTCGCTCTACAAGGGGGTAAAACACTGCACACAGCCACGGTGTAGAAACACACATACAAACACAGAAAAGGTGACTGGTACTTACCATTGGTGATCTGGTAAGTGGTAATATAATCTTCGCCTGCACTACTACCACAGGTCACAGAAGGCGAAAAGCCCGTAAAGCCACGGCATGAATCACATCCAATAGTGTTGGAAGCACCGGTCATTTGATCTCGACTTGCAAAACAGTAGCACGTTGTTCCACCCGTAACTCCGGAAAAGGGCATGGTTTCTTGCGCACAGCTGTAAGCGCAGCGGCCAGGATGCACACCCCCTGTCGCCCCGTAGAGAGTGATGTCGGAGGTCAAAGAGTCAAAGATTGCAATTGATGTAGTTTCAAAACAGCCCACTTCAGTGACTTGCGGCCATTCTGCAAAAGCACAGAGGAAAGCAGAAAGATGGATACACTTGATTGAAAGCTAGACACATGAGCCAGAAAAAAGGAGAAAAAAGGTGGATACCAAAAAATCTTATTGTTCGCTTACTCCTTAGCCCTTTGCACGCCAGCGACGCGTATACGCGACGCTCAGAATGTACCCTGGATGGCCAGCGACGAGTATACGCAATGCACCGAAAGTGTACAGTGCACTCTACACATCACGGCATAGACGAGTGTTCAAACCTTCATAACTCACTCAAACCGCAAGGGATTCTCACGAATGATGTATCGTTGGAAAGGTATTGGACTCAGCTTTCCACTAATGCAACGATCTTCGCGATAGGCCAATGTGTTGCTGAGGGCCGACGATGTGAACAGATAGAAATTTCAAATTTCACCTGCCGGCGATCGACTCAAACTTTTTGCTCGTCACTTCGTGGATGTTCAAACTTTCGTAACTCACTCAAACGGCAGGAGATTCTCACAAATGATGCATCGTTGGAAAGGTATTGGATTCAGCTTTCCACTAATGCAACGATCTTTGCGATAGACCAATGTACGATCTTCGCGATAGACCAATGTATCGCTTAACGCCGACGATATGAACAGCTGGAAATTTCAAATTTCACCTGCCGGCGATCGACTAAAACTTTTTGCTCGTCACTTAATGCATGCAGGGAATTTCCCTTGAGAGCAACGCATGCGTATAGGGTATTAAAGAAAGCGCTTGAATCTCAGCTTTCTTTTGCAGTTTGAATCGTGAAAATCCTTTGAGTGCGAGTAAGGAGACGATAGAAAATGTGAGATGTTGTTGTTTTGTAATATACAGGCATGGTAGGGGGACTTGGAGAGAATTTAGCAGTCTTCCTGGCGTGTCTTTTGAGCTGGAAACTATCGTGGTGTCTTCATCAGATCCAGGTCTTTTCAACAAGCCATAGATCATGAAAATCTGTCAATGTGGAGTGACAACGAGAGAGCTTGGCAGCTCAGGTCCCTACGCTAAGCTTTTTTGCCTTGATGACCTAGGCAAAAAAAGCATAGTGAATTTTTCATTTCGCCTATTTTTTTTAAGACATAACCTGGGATTCGAACCCGCACTATCGCCCTGCATGCATCCCCCGATACACTTCGCATACATACGAATTCTTCCAAGTTGCTTCACGTTATGATCTTGCATTTCAAAGCCCAATTTTGCTGTTTGTGGCCAGCCGTCTTTGATGGTACGGTACGGTACGGGACAGGTACGGTTGAGGGTAATACGACACCGTCTACCACCTTGATGGCCTAGGCAAAAAAGCATAGGGTTGTTATAAATTTTTCAATTCTCCTATTTTTTTTTCAGGCATAGCATCTTTCTTTTTTTTTTTTTTTTTTTTTTTTCCCTTTTAGCTTGCCGTGGTTGGCTATCACCTGACCTCTCATGTTTATTGGCAGTCTTCGGACGGGCCAGGAGATGTTGAATAAATAAATAAATAAATAAATAAATAACCTGGGATTCGAACCCGCACAATCGCCCTACATGCATTACCCGATACACTTCGCATTCATACTCATTCTTCCAAGTTGGTTCACGTTATCATCTTGCATTTGAAAGCCCTATTTGAATATTGTGGCCAGCTGTTTATGGCCAGCTGTCTTTGATGGTACGGTACGGTACAGGACAGATACGGGATAGCGCCAGACGGAGGTCCGTCCGCCACAAACACCAAATTAAAGTTGTGTGGACCCTGGCTAGCGCCAGACGTTGCTGAAGTAACGTCTTCTGCATAGCTACGGGAATAAAATAAATTTAGTTCTGAACCTGAGCATTCAGGTGAGTGCATTGAATTAACCCTTTCCCTGCCAAGCCTTGATCCGGGGTGCTGGCCATGTTATGGTGAGCGCAAACTCAAAATGCACTCACCTGCATGCCCAGGTTCAAAACTACATTCATTGTATTGTCATAGCGGTTGCTGGCTATGCTAGGTCAGCCATTCATGCGCCCCAGGCAGCCAGTATGCTAGTTTAGCACCGGACGGGCAGTTGGCTGGCCGCGCTAGCCATTTGTGTACCCTCAGCGGCCAGTATGCTAGTTTAGCCCTCGAGGGGCAGTTGGCTGGCCGTGTTGGCCATTCATGCGCCCACAGTGGGCAGGATGCTAGTTTAGCCCTCGAGGGGCAGTTGGCTGGCCGTGTTGGCCATTTATGTGCCCACAGTGGGCAGGATGCTAGTTTAGCCCTCGACGGGCAGTTGGCTGGCCGTGTTGGCCATTCATGTGTCCACAGTGGGCAGGATGCTAGTCTAGCCCGCAGCAGGCAAAATAGCTGGCCGCAGTGGAGATTGTCAGTACGAATGTCAGTACTACATCAGTCAGTATAGTGCTAGCTGGTGCACCTTCTGACTACAGAAAATCTTGCTTATAGCTGCGAGTGTTGGACACAATCTACGGATAGAATGCAACATATCTGTCCTCTTTTTGCCTTCGAATACTGCTGTTCTGTCCATCGCCACTTCATTCCTGACGATGGTCATGTAGAGGCGTTGAATTATTATCACATGAGGATGAGTGAACTGCAGTTCTTATTTGAGTTAAGGCAGGTTGCCTATGCAGGAACACTCACCTTGGTCGAAACATGGCTCACCACTCAGGCAGTACTCTGGAGAAAGGCATGGGGAGAGAGAGAGAGAGAGAGAGAGAGAGAGAGAGAGAGAGAGAGAGAGAGAGAGAGAGAGAGAGAGAGAGAGAGAAAGTGAGAGAGAGAGAAAGAGAGAGAGAGAGAGAGAGAGAGAGAGAGAGAGATAGAGAGAGGGAGAGGGAGAGGGAGAGGGAGAGGGAGAGGGAGAGGGAGAGGGAGAGGGAGAGGGAGAGGGAGAGGGAGAGGGAGAGGGAGAGGGAGAGGGAGAGGGAGAACAGCCCCTTTGTTAGTGAGAAAAATTACTATTTGACTTATCAGAGGCGGATTTTTTTAATCTTGGTCTCATTGGCAAGCTGCAGATCTTCCCTCTCCAAATCATCCAACTAGATGCTCAACAGGAGCAACTCAATAGCCTTCATGCAACTTGAGAGCTGCCCCATTGCCTCTGAGTGAGATACTGTACCCACCTCGGCAATTTTCTTCTGTCCTGAAGTTTTACTCAACACAGGACAACTATTCAAAGTTCTCCATATTCCTGAAGGTGAATAGAATCTGTTGGGCTCTACTCCGCATGCACCATGCTGTGATGAGTCATAGGGGAAGTCCCCATTTGAGAAAATATTGCTTTGCTGCTGTGATCAATGCGCACAAAATTCGTCAGATGGTTCCAGCGTATTCGTGTTTCGCTCTTTGCCGCTACCTGAATCCGCATTACGCTATCAAGCGACATATACTTGAAAAGCATATTAATTTTTTCAGCTTTCCAACGAGCTATCATTGGCGTTGATTGGAGACAGGACACGCGAAATACGATAGTTTAAGCACTGGTTTATATGCACTGGCAGGGCAAGTAAAGTTGACAGCGCGATAGCGCACACATTATGGACGGGTTAGCTCATTATCAAATGGTAAATGGGAGGTATGCATCTAAGATGGCTGTCACCTTTTTTAGGGCAAGTTACCCCATACTTGGCAGATACAACCCATTATAGTACATTTATGAGTATGACCTCACAAAGTTCATGACATTTTATGCGGAGTTGGTATCAAGGTGTGTACAGTTGTAGCGGACTTGCCTCGCAAAACCTAATTGCGGGAAATTGATGAACACGTCCCATTGACTTGGTGCAAAATAGGTAACAGTCGACCCAGTGATCTCCATGCTATATCTCTATATTTGTATAATTACTATTCTTCGACTGTTTTCTCCGACTGGCCGGATAGAAATTTAATTTTTTAATACTAACCGCTGCAATTGAAGGTCGGAGTATTCCACATACCACCAGCACAGGTGACCGTTGTCTCACTGCTTGTGTCCACTGCATAGTTTTGATCACAGCTGTAAATCAGCTCCGTTTCAGACTGAAATATAACCTTGGTATTCAGGTCCATCAGTGGCGCATCTTGGGAGCAATCTATGGGACACGAAGGCACATGTGTACCAAATCCATTCAGTATAGTGCTATCGCCTGTGAACATTAGCCCTTTGACTGCCGCAAGGTTGTGGAGCATTGCTCTAAGGACCAGCAAAAGGGGTCATTTAAAAAAAAACTGAAAACACACCTCACGTAAAAGGTCGAAACTCAGGCATCCATTCTCTATATTTCAAGATCTTTGCCTTCCTCAAAAGTTACCACAAGGAAAACAATGCACCAATCTTAACAAGGCTGGAGACGAGCTCTAGAGCCAAGCAATTTCGTACCAAAGTCGTAGCGCAGTTGCGCAATTCAAAGAAAGTTTGCTTTCAGCCGCCATTCGACTCTCTTTGCTCGTTCTGAACTCAATGCTTTGAACTTGCACGTGAGTCTACTGCTGGATTTGAACTGAAGTTGTCATGGCACCCATCTGCAAAAAGTGCAGAAAAAGAGAAAGAAAAGCAAGCGCCCACGCACTGCACAAAAGTCTTTGAGCGGGTTTGGATTTGGGTGTCCGTCAAGTGCCGTAACTCCTCGATTGTTCATCCTAATGCTTGGCTGATAATTGTTGTAATCGTAAGCAGAGAGCTTTCCCTTCCATCTACACATTCGATTGTGAGTATAGAGTACGCAATGGCAATGATCACATCATCACTTGAACACACGCTCATCCTGTAAATTCTCATCATTACGCGATGTACACTCATCACATAATAGTACGGGCTCAGAGCCTGAGCCTGGGCGTCGTCTAAAATTCCGTAATAGTACGGGATCAGCAGTCAAAGGGTTCAGAGAGCACGTCTGAGAAAAAACAGGTAATGTGTGCAAGGCCGTCACAGCCGGGGCGGCTGGGGCGGCTGAGGCCGCCCCACTTTTCGGCCTTTCTTTTTGAACCACACTGCAACAAAGCGCGATGATCGCAGGTCAGCGCAAACGGTGCAAAAAGAATCCTTGTCCCCGATCGTGGTTTGTTGCAGAATCAAAAAGTCTTTCATTGCAGTTACACTGAAATGACACTGAAATGGCACCAAATGCCCGGAAATGCTTGCAATTGGCTTCAATTTTTGAAATTTTTTCCGGGGGAGGTCCCTCGAGCCCCCCCCCTCCATAGCCACCCCACCTCCAAAGTCGATGCGACGGGCCTGTTGTGTGCAAGTCGATCTTTCCGATTTCGCTCAAATTTTGCAGGTAACTTTCTTTTGGGGTGTTAATCAACTGTGCAAAGCACTTTCCGAGGGAACCTTGAAACTGGCATACCCTTAAAAGTGGCCCTGACATTACATGATTTGTAGGCCCGAAATTGAGCCGCGGGACAGCGTACTCAAAAGCTACGGACCTTTATCAAACAATGCCTCACCTAAGAAGTGTTTCTGAGGCAGCACAGCCTAGACATGCCAGAATCTCCGAAGATGAGGTCCAGCACCCCTGACGCCACACATAATCTCGAGTGTCGAAAATAGATAAAC